>NW_027397072.1:72461722-72661522 GCF_003265705.2 Callorhinus ursinus
TTAAAGATTTTATTTATTTATTTATTTATTTATTTATTTATTTGAGAGAGAGAGAGAATGAGAGATAGAGAGCATGAGAGGGAAGAGGGTCAGAGGGAGAAGCAGACTCCCCGCCAAGCAGGGAGCCCAATGTGGGACTCGATCCTGGGACTCCAGGATCATGACCTGAGCCGAAGGCAGTCACTTAACCAACTGAGCCACCCAGGCGCCCATTGTGCCTCTTTCTTAATGGTAACAGGAACCAGGTGCAGCAATTTGCCTTTCACCTTAGATGAGAAATCTCTTCATATCTCAGATAATTGGACCTCTAGAACTTTCTCCAAAGTGGCAGGTCCTTGAATTTCTGTGGAATTTATCTCCCACTCTCTGGCACACAAATGTCTTATCAATATGTCTAGATAGTTGCTACTTTCTGCTCACCATGTCCAATAAGCATAAAATCATCAAAGTGGGACACAAGTATTGTGCAGATTAGCTGAGTGCCTCCAACTCAGGGACTCTCATGACATTACAGCCAAGCTGTTTCCTGAGGCTCCAGTCATCTCAAGACTTGATCAGAAATGAAGCACCCACTCCTAAGCTCACTTACCTGGTCCATTGGCAGGCTTCAGTTTCTCTGTGTTGTTGCTCTGAGGGCCTCAGTTCCCCCAACACACCATGTGGCCACCTCCACGGAGTTGCACACCACGTGGCAGCATGCTTCCTCAGTGCAAGTAATCCAAGAGAAGGAGAGAGGGAGAGAAAAAAAGACAAAGAGAATGAATGAAAGACAGAAGCCAGTCATTTTATAACCTAATATAGGAAGTATTATCCCATTATTTCTTCCATATTCTGTTCATTAGAAACAAGTCACTAGGTCCAACCCACACTCAAGAAGAAGGGATTACACAAGGCTGTGACTACCAGGAAATAGGGGTCATCGGGGACCACATCAGAGGCTGTCAACCACACTGGGTTGTTAAAATAAAAATGAAAATGATGAACAATTTATTTAGAAATGAATATTCAGAGCCAAAGTAGCAAAATTCATCAGATCTTCACATAACACATCCCATTTTACAAATTGGAAACTCAAGGCAGTGAGTGGTTAAAAATATTTGCTCAAGGTCATTTAGTTGAGTGTCAAAACAGACACTCAAATCTTAGTCCAACTCCAAAGGCTCATTCTGACTCTGACCTCTCCTCCAAAATGTCCCTTAATGAGTTCATTTATTTCAGATGGCTTCTGTTCCCTTCCTTCTCTTCTCTTTCTGCCTCCTTTTCTCTCCATGTCCCTTCCCCCAAACTGAAAGACTATTCAGGGGCTGGCATATTTTACCTTATTGGACGAATTATGAGATACTCTCAAATGTGAGGTCATAGTTTTTCAGAGAGATGATTTTAAATGATAACACATGACCTATCACACAGAACTGTCTCTTCTCCTCTGATGCCTTCTGAGCAGGGGCTGGTGATACTGACATCATAAGTTCAGCACACTTGCTCCTTGGTAATAACTGAGCTTCCTCCAGGTACCTCCCGTTTCAGAGCTGCTCAGAACTTCCCCTCTAAAAGGTCCAGAGTCACTCTCAAAACAATATATCCAAAGTCTAAAATATAATTTGAGTGGTTTAATCACATACCCGCCTCCCCACCCACTTCTTCCACTTCCCTTTCCTTCCCTCCTAGAGGCCCAATCAGTGAGATTTCAGCAATAATTTCTGTAGTCTGGGAAAATGCCAGGTCACACTTGGGAGTACCTGGCTGCTCAGAGGACAGTTTCAGTTCCCACTGCCAACCTACAAAGAAGAAGCAACTTGTACATTTAGAATGATCATTGTCTTTATGTAGCTGGAATAAATCTCAGACCACAAATTAG
Organism: Callorhinus ursinus; assembly: GCF_003265705.2. Lineage (NCBI taxonomy): Eukaryota > Metazoa > Chordata > Mammalia > Carnivora > Otariidae > Callorhinus > Callorhinus ursinus. The sequence continues at coordinate 72,463,581 of NW_027397072.1, forward strand.
AGGTTGAAAGAAATAGACTTTATTTTTTAATAACCAAACATAATTTATTTTATGAGTCTCATTCTGCATAGGAGTAGAAACATAGTATGTCAATTCAGGGAGCCATCCTTAGGGGTTGACTTGAAATCTAGGTGGGTTGGGGTGGGGTGGAGAAGAGGACTTGGCCTTTAGTTATCTGCCTGTACCTGCATCTGTTGAGATGTCTGTCTTCAGTTGGGGCCTAGTCCTAAAGTCATTCTCAGCCCCTTGCATGTGACCACAGGCCCCTCCAGCCCAGCTCTGTCTCAGGTACTTGTGTGCCCCTCTCAAAGATACAGGAAACATTCAGCTGTACTTCTACCCCTTCTGGACAGGAAAATCCTACAAATCTTGTGACCTCCCTGGAAACAAGGTACAACCTTTCTCTTCTCCTAAATCCCTATCTTTCTGGGGAAGGTTCTGCTTCCTTCATTGGCCCCAGGAATTGGCCCTGAGGGTAAGCCACAGGACCCCTGCTCAGTAACCAATAATGTCTTGCTTTCTCTCAGATCCCCCTCTTCTTCCCTGCTCAGGTCTGTAGATTTTAATCTCAGGTTGACATAAGGGAGAGGGGATAAACTGGCTTTGTTGATTAACCAAATATTATTTAAATCCTTTTGTCTTCTTCCTAGACCTAAGCTTTTAAAACTCAAAAGGTAGTATTTCACTCTTGTTGTCTGATTTTTCTGTAACAACCTCCCCTAAGACAATCCATATCTCAAGAATGGGGGAAAAGCTATATGATAGGAAAATACATATCAATTAATATCAAAATATTATTTCACTACAATTAAATACATTTTCCTGCCTTACATAAAATTTGTGTCATTTTTTAAATCATAGTCCTTCCTTTTATTTCACATCTGCCCAAAGCAAGAAACTTGCTGAATTTCCTGAGGTAAGTGTCCATGGAGTGAAAAAAAAAGAGGAGACACTGTCCTTTTCCTTAAGGGAGATTGTTATGGGTCAAATTGTGTCCTCAAAGAAATATGTTGAAGTCCTAATTCCCCCTACTTCAGAATGTGACTTTATTTGGAAATAGGGTAGTTGCAAATGCAATTAAGTTAAGATGAGATCATACTGTGTCCTGATAAGAAGAGAAGAGACACAGAGACAGAGACACAGGGAAAAGATGGCCATGTGGTGACAGAGGCAGAGTTTGGAGTGATGTGTCTATGAGCCAAGGAACTCCAAGGATTGCCAGCAAATACCAGAAGCTAGAAGAGGCAAAGAAAGATTCTCCCCTACATATTTCATAAGAAAATGTGGCCTTACATTTGAGGGTGGCTCACAATTGGTCCAATAAAGTAATTATGGCAGTCTCTGAATAGTCTTGGATCTGGCCCTGTCAACACCTTGATTTTGAGCTTCTAGCCCCCAGAACTCCAAGACAACAAATTTATTATTTTAAGCCAACCAGTTTGTGGTATTTGTAATGACAACCCTGGAAAACAAATATAGCAGTCTAGTTAAGGATGTAAAAACTCAGACATCACAAAGCAGTTATAGAATAATGCACTGTATATATATATATATTATATATATATACACACACTATATATATAGTGTGCGTATATATATATATAATAATAAACTGTGTGGTACTAAAGAGAACTGCAAAAGATCCAGAGACTCCCAGACCCAGCCTATTTGATTCCTACCCCAGCCTCTTGCCCAGTCTCAGGGGTGACTGGATTACTTTATTCATAGCATTGACACAAAGAGGTTTATATCTCCTTGGCCTTTGGGGCCCTGTGCTCTAAGATCTCACACAACAAAGCCTCCAGCTAAAGGTCAGTCCTCCCAAAGGAAGTGACTCTTCTTTTGAACACAAATGCCATGGGCTCCTGAGATTCAACAGGACAACCCTTCACATCTAGGAAAGTTATACTTGCTATGACTGTCAGCCCTGAAATGGGGCAAACCATGTGGCTCTGAGTTTCACCCAACCAGAGCCTCAACCAACAGGAGAACTCTGTCTTATGAGACCTATTTTGAATCTTCTTTGTTTGCCTGAAATCTTGCTAATTGAATTGTAACAGTGGGTGCTACACAGCCTGCCTGACTTGGTTCTGTCAAGTCCTCCTCTTTTCTTGGGAACTCTTTGTTTTAGGCCACTAAATAAGTTGTTTTACTGGGGCTTACCACCTACCAGGTACATAACCAGTAAATTATCCTTTCCATTGTTGCTGGATTAACTATTACACATTTTATGTTTTCAGAGAAGGAAGCAAGAGACAGGAAAGGGGATTGGGCTCAAATGGCAGAATGGTAAGGGCAGGATGAGAAGCCAAATTATGGGTTTAAAAAGGATAAAGGAAATGAAAGTTGGCTGGGTGTGATAGTCAGGAATCAGCCTTGTACCCTCATTTTCCTTATCTCTTACATCTAAATAATCAGCAGATCTTATCCATTTTATGTTCAAAATACATCTCATCTATTCTTTTAAATTTCAATAGCCACAACTTATTGAAACTTACTGAACTGGGCACCTGGGTGGCTCAGTCGGTTAAGCGTCTGCCTTCGGCTCAGGTCTTAATCCCAGGGTCCTGGGATCGAGCCCCGCATCGAGCCCCGCATCGAGCCCCGCATCGGGCTCCCTGCTCGGCGGGAAGCCTGCTTCTCCCTCTCCCACTCCCCCTGCTTGTGTTCCCTCTCTCGCTGTGTCGCTCTCTGTGAAATGGATAAATAAAATCTTAAAAAAAAAAAAGAAACTTAATGAACTTATTGTGGTAATTTCAATAACCAGGCAACCATCATCTCTGCCCTAGATGACGCTAAACCTCCTAACTGATGTCTCTTTTTCCAGTCTTATCCCATATAATTCATTCTCTATAAAGCAACCATAGTAATATTAAATGATGAACAAAATAATTTCTGTCTCCTGATTAAAATTCTTCAGCTTTCACTTTCAGCCAGGATGGACTGACAGACAACAGCTATCTTCCTTCTCTAAGTAATTAGGAAAATGGACCAAAAAACCCATATATATATATATATATATATATATATATATATATATATGTATATATATATGACATATATATATATATATATGACTATTTTTCAGACAGGTAGTACAGGACTATGATCCTTGAGAGAAAGGAAACAAGGTGAGCCCTACACTTGCATGAACTTACTTCTTGGGGGCAATTTTCAGTCCACATCACTGAGAGGAGTAAACTAAAGAAATCCCTATGAATTGCAGAGATAGAGACCTAGCTAGGGGAGGCTAGGGTGGCTAGAATTTGTGGAGCAGAGTGCTGGATAAGAATGAGCAGCAGCAGAGAGAGGGGGAATGAGAGACAGTGCTCCAAAGTTCTGCAGAGAGATCCCATCAAGTCTCTGACTAGGCACTGATCTGTGCATTTATAAGAGGAATCTACTCTAGGTCAGAGAAAGAACCACCTGAAAGGAGTAGGCAGAACAATTCACAGATCTGGGAATAGTTCATGTTCCTACCAGCCAGAGTAGAAAGACCTCATAATACATGGGGCATTGGGTAGAGTCCTCAAAAAAAAAAGAATCCTTTGTAGTAGCCCTAAATTAACCCTAGATTAAAGGTTACTTCAGACCACCTCTAACAAAGCGTAAAAGCAAGCCTTGAAATAAACCAAATGATCCCAAGTAATTTAACTGAGCACCAGAATAAAATCCAACTGTAGTTAAAGATATAGAACAAAATCCAGCAAAACAATATAAAATTCACAATGTCTGGCATCCAAAAAAATTACCAAGCATGCAGACAGGACTTTTGGCTATGACAGAATGAAGAAGTATGTGAATCCTCTCTTCAAAAAATAAGTATAAACTGGAAAAGTTGTCAAAAATAACCATTTCAGAACACTGGAAAAATGACCAAAGGCAAACACCAAATTGAGAAGCAATTATTAATTTTTTAGAAATTGAAACCTTAGATAAGAACAGCAGGAGTCTATGGCCTTCTTGCCTGGGTTCACACTCACCCTCCCATCTTCAGGTTAGTTACTGAAAATGGTAGTCGTAAAAAAGTGAGGCTGGTTGTGAAAACCAGCAGCTTGGCTGCAAGAAGAGGCAAACTAGATGTGGGGCAGGAAGCAAATAGCCATGGCGGCATTATCAGTTAAAAAAATTATTTTTGTAGGAAATAAACCAGTAAAACTCACAACCCTGTTAGTCTGAGTTTATGATCACAGCTAGGGAAAGCAGTCTAACTACACAGAAATTTAACAAAGAGATCCTGAAAATGACAGAGCCATGGAAGGCTAGATTAGCTCTCTACCTATTCCTGGTTGACTAGGAAACTACATACATGCACAGGGTGTACCAAAGAAGGCCCAGTGGAAAGCAAAAGCCTAGGCATACTTGAGAACTTGCTAAATTTTGAACGCACTGCAGGAAGCATGCTTCTCCCTCTCTCACTCCCCCTGCTTGTGTTCCCTCTCTCACTCCTCCTGCTTGTGTTCCCTCTCTTGCTGTGTCTCTCCCTGTCAAGTAAATAAATAAAATCTTTTTAAAAATTTTTAAAAATTAAAAAAAGTTAAATTTTGAATGCACTGACTATTGGTCTACATATAGGTAAGTTAGCAGAGGATTGAGTAAAAGCCTTATGGACTCAAGGTGTTTGAGCAAAATCTCTGCTGAAATCACTGGCTGACCACTAGGCTATTCTGACACAGAGATGAATTCTAATAAGCCAGGCCAAAAAAAAAAAGAATTTAAAAAATCTGGGCAGAGACATCAGCCATGGTCTGTAACTCATGGGGGAGAAAGATTCCACCACTGAAATCCAGACAATTTATTTTTAATTGGGGGGGGGGGATCCGAATACAGACTTGCTACAATGTATTATTGAAAATGCCTGGTGTCAACCAAAAATTATGAGAAATGCAAAGAAACAGTGAAGTGTGATTCACATTCAGGAAAAAAATCAGTCAATAGAAACTAACTCTATGAGCCCAGATGTTAGATTGAGCAGACAAACACTTCAAAGCAGCTATTATAAATATATTTAAATAATTAAAGAAAACTTTGTTCAAAGAATTAAAATAAAATATGAAAATGTCTAATAAGTAAGGAATGTCAATACAGAAATAGAAACTATAAAAAAGAGCCAAATGGAAATTCGAAAGTTGAAAAGTACAATAAATAAAATGAAAAATTCCCTAAATGGGCTCAAAAGCAGATTGGCAGAAGAGCAAATCAGTGAATTTGAAGATATATTAGTAGAAATTTTCCAATCTGAAAAACAGAGAAAAGAATGAAGAAAAAATGAACAGAGCCTCAAAGAATTGTGGGACAGCATCAAGCATATCCATGTACCTATAATAGGAGCACCAGAAAATGAAGAGAGAGGGAGTTAGAAAAAAAAATTTGAAAAAACAAAACCTAAAAATTCTCCAAGTTCCATGGCAAACATTAATCTTTAAATCCAAGAAGTTCAACAAATTCCAAGAATGATAAACTTACAAGCTCCACCCCCAAACACATCATAGAGTTGAAAACCAAAGAAAAGAAGATCTCAACATCAGTAAAAGAAAAATGACTCATCATGTACAAGGGAACAAAAATATGATTAATAGCTAATTTCTCATCAGAAATAACAGAGTCCAAAAGGCAGAAGAATGACATATTCAAAGTGCTGTAAGAAAAACCTTTTAATCAAGAATTCCATAACCATCAAAACTAAAAATAAGGACATTTTTGATGATCAAAAATTCAGAGAATGTGTTACTAGTCAACCTGTCATACAGGAAATACTAAAGGAAGTCCTTTGGGCTTAAAGAAAGTGATACCAGATGGTAAATAAAATCCACAGAGAGAAATGAACAACACAGAAATAATAAATATGTGGGTAAATAGAACAGATAAATATATGTAAGAAACATGTATTTATAAATATATAATATATAGTTTATAAGTAAATATTTCCTTTTTTCTCTTAATTTTCTTTAAAAACATGAGACTGTATAAAATAATAATTATAACACTATATTGTGGTTTATAACACATATACTAAATACATGACAGGGTGCCGGGGTGGCTCAGTCAGTTAAGTGTCTAACTCTTGATTTCAGCTCAAGTCATGATCTCAGAGTCATAAGATCAAGCCCCATGTTGGGCTCCGTGCTCAGCCAGGAGTCTGCTTGAGATTCTTTCTCTCCTCTCTGCCCCTCCCCCCACTTGCACTCTGTCTCTGTCTGTCTCTTTCTCTAAAGTAAATAAATAAATCTTAAAATATATATATATATGACAATAATATCACAAAGGAAGGAGGTGGAAATAGAGTTACATTGGAGCAACATTGCTACATTTTCCTGGAATTAAGTTGGGATTAACCTGCAGCAGCTTGTGGTAATTAAGATGTACATTATACTCCCTAGAACAACAACAAAAAAGCTTTAAAAATAGTGATTAAAAAAATCAAAATAGCAATAACAATTGCATACTAAAATGTTGGTTTGACACACAAAAATACAACAAAGGAGGAATACAGAAACAAAAAAGCCACAAGACATACTGAAGACGGATAAGAACATGGCATATGTAAATCAACCATGTTAAATATTATGTGAAATGTGAATAGACTAAATCAAACAGCAGAGAGTGTCCGACTGGATGAAAAAACAAGATCCAATGATATGCTGTCTACAAGAGAAAAAGTTTAGATTCAAAGACACAAATGGATTGAAAGTAAAAGGTTGGTGTGATTGCTAATTTCATGTGTCAACTGAACTGGGCCATAGTGCCCAAATATTTAGTCAAACATTATTATGGACGTTTCTGTGAAAATGATTTTTGGATGAAATTAACATTTAAGTGGATGGACTTTGAGTAAAGCAGATTATCCTTCATAATGTGAGTGGGCCTTATCCAAATTAGTTGAAGGTCTTCATAGAACAAAAGCTGACCTCCCCTGAGCGACAAGGAATTCTGCCAGTAGATGGCCTTTATTTTTTTGTTTGTTTGGTTTTTCTGTGGTTTTTTGTTTTTTTTTTGAGAGAGAGAGAGCACAAGTTGGGGGAGGAGGGGCAGAGGGAGAAGGAGAAGCAGACTCCTCGCTGAACATGGAGCCCAACATGGAGTTCGATCCCAGGACCCTGAGATCATGACCTGAGCCGAAGGCAAGTGCTTCACTGACGGAGCCACCCAGGCGCCCCAGTAGGTGGCCTTTGGATCAAACTGCAACTCCCCTGGGTCCTCGCCCTGCCAGCCTACTCTGCAGATTTTAGACTTACCACGTGAGCCAATTCCTTAAAAACAAACGTCTCTTTGTCTCTGTCTCTGTGTGTACGTGTGTACGTGTGTGTGTGTGTGTGTGCTGTTGGTTCTGTTTCTGTAGAGAACCCTGACTAATACAGATGACAAAAAGGTATATCGAAAGCTGGGTTGGCCATATTAACATCAGACCAATAAACATTCAAACAAGAAATCCTACTAGAAGAGAAGGGGAAATTTCATGAGGATAAAAAGAGTTAAATTTGAAGAGGATAGTTTTCTTCATTGAAGAAAAATAAAAATTATAAAAGTATATATGCACCTAACAGCAGAGCCCTAAAACACATAAAGCAGAAACTGACAGAACTAAAAGGAGAAATACACAATTCAACAATTATAGTTAGAAACTTCAACTTTCCTTTCTCAGTAATTGATAAAACTAGGTAGTAAACAAGATTATAGAGGACTTGAACAACACAACCGACTTGACATAACTGATATTTACAGAACATTATACCTCCAAACAACAAGATATACATTCTTTTCAAGTATCCATAGAACACTCTCCAGGATAGACCATATGCTAGACCATAAAACAATTTTCAACAAATTTAAAAGGATTGAGATTATTTAAAGTACATTTTCTGACCACAGCAAATTAGTTAGAAGTCAAAAACAAAAAGAAATTTGAGGAAATCAGAAATAGAAAATAAACAACACATTTCTAAATAACCCATGGATCAAAGAAGAAATCACAAGGAAACTTGGAAAATATCTTGGACTGAATGAGAATGAAACATGACATAGATAAAGTAGTGCCTAGAGGGAAATTTATGTCTTATATTAGAAGGCAGAAAAATCTAAAATGAATAATCTAAGCTACTACTTCAAAAAAACAGAAAAAGTCTACAGAAAACCATGCCAATTTGGTCAAATTACTGAAAACTAGCCTAAAAAATTGTAAACAAATATAGAGGAAAACATAGGATACGAAGTGGAACTAAGATAAGAATGATGGCATACTTCTTGTCAAAAACTATGCAACCAGAAGATAATGGGTCTTCTTTACCTCTTTACTTCTTTACTGAAAGAAGAAAGCTGGAAATCTAGAATTCTTTAACCAGCAAAAATACATTTCAAGAATGAAAGTGAAATAAAGACATTTCAGACAAAGCTAAGACAATTTATTTACAGCAGATCTTTCCTACAAAAAGATGATAAAGGAAATTGTACAGGGAGATAAAAAATGATAACAGATGGAAATTTGGATCTACTCAAGGAAATGAAGAGTACCAGAAATGGTTACACCTTAATTACAAAGTTAGAAATGGTAACTTTTCAGATGAAAAACCTGGTGGACATCACCAAGACCAAGTGATCAAAGTTATCAAACACCAAGAAGACAACTTGACACTATGCACTTCCTGATGTGATATACTGAAAAGAACACAATATCACTTATATAGTACTCATGCCAAAAATATATAACTTGAATGTAATTATGATAAAACAAACAAAAGCAATTGAGGGACATTCTGTGCTCTATTTTAAAGAGTAGGAAGATATGAGAACTAAATGCAACACCTGATCCTCGACAGGATACTGGATCAGAGGGAAAGGAAAATGACTATAAAGAACATTATTGGGGAAACTGGCAAAATTTAAATATGTACTGGATATTAGGTAATAACACTGTATCAATATTAAATTCCTGAATCTGATGACTGTATGGTAACTATGCAAGAGAATATCAATGTCATCTTTCCTAGAAAAGACAAACTAAAATATTTAGGGTAAGGGGTATCATGTCTATATGATATTCTTAAATGATTCTACAAAAGATATATGTATGTACACATGAATGCAATAAGCACAGAGACCCTCTGTATGTACATGTCTCACCACCCTGACATTCACTATTTGCAATGAGGAGATGGCACTAGATAATCTCTTAATTTCTTCTTCTTTTTTTTAAAGATTTTATTTATTTATTTGAGAGAGAGGGAGCGCATGAGCAAGGGGGAGGGGCATAGGGAAAGGGAGAAGCAGGCTCCCAACTGAACAGGGAGCCTGACTCAGGGCTCGATCCAAGAACCCTGGGATCGTGACCTGAGCCAAAGGTAGACACTTGACTGACTGAGCCACCCAGGCACCCCTCTCGTAGTTCCTTCTGTCTCAAAAATTAGAAGACTCTGATTTTACCTCATTTCTCTCATCTTTTGCATCTCAGTCACTTCTCTCAACTCACCTCAAAGCTGCTTCACAATCCATTTCCCATACAGGACAGCTATTATAAATAAGCTCTGTTCACTTAAGGAGGTAGGGAAAAAACATGAACAAAATGGAGAGAGTAGTGGAAAAATATAAAAACACACTAATTAAACTTCTAGAGGTGAAAAAATGCATTGGAAAATATTACACCTTGCAGTTTATTCACCATCCAATTGACAAACCCCTTTCCCGTATTGTACAGCAACTCCTGAAACATCATTTCCTTTAGGCATTCTTCCCAGATTGAATCAAAGAAAGAACCTACCTATGACACTCCTATAGCTACTTCCTTTAGTGTATATTAACTTGGTTCAACTTGTTCTAAAAGGCAGTCATTTTTTACCCGTATTAACATATGCATTTGCCCATTTATTTGTGGCTTGACTTAATGTGCTAAATCCGACTGTGAATCCTCTATATGTGTGTCAGTGAACCTGTCTTTGATTTTAAAGCGACTATGTTCTCATAGTTTAGTAGGACAGGCCTTACTATCAAAAAAAATTAATCAAAATAAAAATCTGATGCCCCACTTTCTTTCATCAGACTTTGTCCCTGACTCCCTAATAGAAAGTAAGTACAGGACATCTGCTTTGAGGAAAATAGAGGAGCTATACCTTTCCCTATTCTTCCTACTAAGTACAACTAAAAACTCTGGACATTATATTTTAAATCATAAGTACTCTAAGTGGTAGAGAGAAGACATTAGACTGGCTAGGGTCCATTAGTCAGGACCCCAGGAATGACATGTGGTGAGTTACCTGAATTTATTTATTTATTTATTTATTTACCTCATATACCCAGACTGGTTGTTGGGAGAAAATGGCAACATGGAAATGCCAACAAGCACAGACATAAAAGTCCCAATAAAAGCTTGCTTTCTCTAGCCAAGAACCTGAAAGATGAAAAACTTTTAGACAAAAACTGCTTTACTGTAACCAAATACAACAGGAAAAAAAACCATGGCCCCAGTCTACCACCCTCCAAAGCACAATCCATGAAAGGAAAAATTGATAAGTGAGACTTAGCAAAAGTTGAAAATTCTTGCTCTGTGAAAGACCCTATTAAGGGGGCACCTGGGTGGCTCAGTCGGTTGAGTTTGCCTTCGGCTCAGGTCATGATCCCAGGGTCCTGGGATCGAGCCCCGTGTCGGACTCCCTGCTCTGTGGAGAGCCTGCCTCTCCCTCTCCCACTCCCCCTGCTTGTGTTTCCTCTCTCGCTGTGTCTCTCTCTGTCAGATAAATAAATAAAATCTTTAAAAAAAAAAAAAAAGAAAGACCCTATTAAGTAAATAAAAAGATAAGCAAGCTATGGTCTGGGAGAAATTATTTGCAAAACACGTATCTGACAAAGGACTAGTATCTAGAAAATATAACGAGCTCTCAAAATGCAATAGTAAAAAACAATCCAATGAGAAAATGGGAAAAAGACATCAACAGACATTTTACTAAAAAGGATATACAGATGGCATATAATACATGAAAAGATATTCTTTATTAGCCATTAGGGAAGTGCCAATTAAAACCACAAGGAGATATGATTATATACCTATCAGAATGGCTAAAACAAAAAAATAATGACAGCACCAAATGCTGATGAGGATGTGGAGAAACTAGATCCCTCACACATCGCTGGTAAAAAATGCACAATAGGAAAGCCACTTAGGAAAATAATTTGGCAGTTTCTTCTGAACAACAACAACGATGTCCCGCAACTACCACATAACCAAGCAATTAAACTCTTGGGCATTTATCCCACAGAAGTGAAAGTTTACATTCACACAAAAACCTGCACATGAATGTTTATAGAAGCTTTATTCATGATAATCAAAAACTAGAACACAAGTGTCCTTCCATGTGTAAATGGTTTAAAAAAAACTGTGGTACATTCATGCCACGGAATACTACTTAGCAATAAAAAGGATTGAACTATAACATAAACAACAACTTGGATGAATCTCCAGAGAAGAAGGCTGAGTAAGAAAAGCCAGTTCCTAAAGTTTACATACTGTATGATGTCATTTATATAACGTTCCTGAAACGACAAAATTATAGAAAGGGCAAGCATATTTGTGGTTGCCCGGAGTTAAGGAAGTAGCAGGGGGTGGGAGGGAAGTGGATAGAGCAGGGCCATTAAAGGGCAACATGAGGGATATTTATGGGAATGGAAATGTTCTAAATCTTGAGTATCAATTTCAGTGACCTCATTATGATATTGTGCTCCAGTTTTTCAAGATGTTATCATCGGGGGAAACTGGGCAGAGGGTGCATGGGATTTCTGTTTTATTTCTTACAACTACATGTGAATCTACAATCCTCGCAAAATAAAAAGCTTCTGTTTAAAAAAGTAAATACACTGGATGAGGTGACATTTGGCAGTTTTTAGCCCTTTAGACCTTAGTGTAAAAAATATTTTTATTAGAGGAACCTTCAGGGAGAACAGGATGACCCCAGGTGCCTTGTGAAAAGAAGGTGGGCACACAACAGAGGCTTAAAGGACCAGAATGAAGCCAGATACAGAAGTTGAACTTCATCAGCTTCTTAATTAAGTCCAGCGCTGGCCCTGGTAGGTGCATTGCAAAATTTTTTTTGTAAAGCACGCTCTCTCCCTCTCTGTCTCACACGCACACAAACACACACACACACAGAGAGCTAAATACAATATATTCTTCATGCTACTATTATTGATTTATGTCCTGGGATTACAGTCAGGGAGGACTACTTTCAAGCCAAGGCAAGCTTTGTTTACTGAAGCCACATCTGTTTAGTGGCAATAATAGCCTTAAATGGCAAGTGAAATAGTTGTCTTTGATTCCTCTCCAAACCTCCACATGTCCTCTCTTCTAGAGATCATAGGTGGTTTATACTCTTATCTGATCCATTCCCCTTTAAAAAATGGGGTTTGTTCAGTGTTTATGGGTTTCTCATTGCTGTTCTCCATGCAGTGGCCTCCCTGTTCAGTGGCCAATGCCACCATGCCATTGTCATTGCTCCAGCATCAGTTCTCAGTCTTCCGCTACTGCCATCCCTGTGTTCTCTGGAGTTAAGGGAGTGCTTTCTGAACTACTGTTGCTTGTTAACCAAAAAGTTAAGCTTCTTTCCACTTTTCTGTCCTCTTTGTTTGAAGAGTAAGTTAGTAATGGGACAGAATTATGTGAGTTTGCTTTCTGTCTCTAACCCCAGAGGTATTATGTATTTCCAAATTTAAGTGGTAGATTAGAAATAAACCGTCATACCACAGTGCTTGTAAAAACAAAGAAACAGAACTTGAGTTGCTAAAAATCCTTCTTCCTCTGCGACCACTTAGACTTTTTAATTGTGTTTGAAATTTAAAATGGTAAGACAGAATGTAAAATTTGAGGCATAATATTTTTGTTTAGTGAGTGCAAATTTTAGTTCATTCAAAATGGTTTTTACAAAATATCTTTAAAATTGAAATTTCTTTTTAGTTGTTTTTTTCTGATTTGTTTTTAAACTTGGTTATTCATTACTATAACATATGATATGTAAATATAAGGGGTTTTAATCCTTTGTTTTAGGATTTATTTATTTATTTTAGAGAGACAAAAAGAGGGAGAGAGGGAGAGAGCGCCCATGTGTGGGAGTCAGGGGAGGGACAGGGCTTTGGGACAGGACTCATGCAGACTCCCAGCTGAAGGCAGAGCTGTATCCCAGGACCCTGAGATCATGACCTGAGCCGAAATCAAGAGTCAGACACTTCACCAACTGAGCCACCCAGGCAACCCAGGGTTTTTAATCTTGGACTCTAAAAATGCATTATCATTAAACATTATTAATCTATTACCGATTTCCTTTTATGCATTGTAATTTTATTTATATATTTTTCACTGCCATGTGTGCCGGTAAACATACACACATTTAAATAAAATACAGATTTTATTGTCCGTTTTCTTTTCTGGCCATCATGATTATTTGTTTAATTTTATGATTATTACTGAAATAATTTTGTCACCTAGAGGAGGGACTGTTAAGAATGATATGCCCTGTTGCTGGCTGGTAGTGGGTGTTTGTGAATTCTGAAATGATCCTGTGGAGTAAAAAAATATATATGAATATAAATATTATGAGGCATAAAAGGAAACTGGTAAAAATTAATAGTTTTTAATGATAATGCATTTTTGGAGGCAAATATTAAAAACCCTTATTTTTACATATTAGTATGTTATGAATAATAACAGTTTAAAAACAAAGCAGAAAAAATAACTAAAAAGAAATGTCAATTTTAAAGATATTAATGTCTTTATCTAAAATTCTGTAATTCAGGAGCACCTGGGTGGCTCAGTCGTTAAGCGTCTGCCTTCGGCTCAGGTCATGATCCCAGGGTCCTGGGATCAAGCCCCGCATTGGGCTCCCTGCTCCGCGGGAAGCCTGCTTCTCCCTCTCCCACTCCCCCTGCTTGTGTTCCCTCTCTCGCTGTGTCTCTCTCTGTCAAATAAATAAATAAAATCTTTAAAAAAAAGATAAATAAAATTCTGTAATTCAATTCTGTAATTCTAATTCTGTAATTTTCTCTTCAGCTAATTTAAACTACTATTTAATCCAATTGTCTTAAAAAGTTTTCTCAATATTTTAACTCCTAGGGTTTCTGTGTGTTCCAGTTATTGATTGCTACATAGCAAACTATCTCAAAACTTAGCGGCTTAAAACAACCTTTTTATTTTGCTTGTGATTTTGTAGATGAGGATTCAGTAAAGTTTCCATGAGAGGTTCTAGCTTAGGGTCTCTTACACAGTTGCAGTCAGATAGTGTTTAGAGCTAGAATAGCAGGAACTGGAGAAGTTGTAAATGGCCAGAGATCTCTCTTCCTTTAGTTATAGGACCTCTACATGGGGTCACTTTGCATGGGCTAACTTGGGCTTCCTCACTCCTGACCACTCCTAGGCAGCCGGATCCTTCTGTGGCAGCTCAGGACTCTAACATAAGTGATCCAGTTAGCAAGGCAAAAACTACCCCACATTTCTGACGTAGCCTCAGAAGTCACACAGCGTCACTTATACCTCATTCTATTAATTGTGAGTGAGTCACAATCATGTCCCTCAAGGGAGATGACATAGACCTCACCTCTTGATAGAAGGAGTATAAAGGACACATTATAAGAGAAAACTATGTAGGATGGGAAACACTCCCATGGCCATCCATGCGTGACAGTTTTGGAAGATACAGTTTGCCATGTTACATGATTCTCTTTCAAATTCCTCCTTTTAAAAAAAGTATGTCGTATTCTTACGAGTTCTATTTCCCCCACCCCCGCTTTTTTTGAATACTTTTAAGCACATTTAAAGTCCGTTTTGCATGGTGTCCTGGGTTGTGGATAAGAACCCATCAAGCTTGAGGGGAGAAGGGTGGGGGATGGGTTAGCCTGGTGACGGGTATTAAAGAGGGCACGTTCTGCGTGGAGCACTGGGTGTTATACGCAAACAATGAATCATGGAACACTACATCCAAAACTAATGATGTAATGTATGGTGATTAACATAACATTAAAAAAAAAACCCATCAAGCTTTTCCAAGGTTGCCTTTGCTGGGGGTTCGGTGGGATTCACTGATTACACACAAATATTTAGTTTAGATTTTTGGCACAGGGCTTCTATGTGATGAGGTTATTGTGAGAATTTGAGCCTGCATAGGCAGCACAAAATAAGGATCTTTATTTCTTAGCTAATTCTTTTGATATCCATGGCTCAAGGATGGGAGCCTGGCCCATGATCTGTAGGGAGCCTAACAATAGCCTACTCCATGTGCAGAACTGAAGATGACTGCTCTTCTTTCCTGTTGTTAAAATCCATACCCAAAGATGCTGGGATTACTCATCAGACATAAGTAGCACTCACCTCTGTAGATTCTCAATTTCTGACACATGGACATTTCTATTTCTTATTTATAAGTTCAGCTATACACTTTTTAAAAAAACGTTTTTAGGGGTGCCTGGGTGGCTCGGTCATCAGGCATCTGCCTTCGGCTCAGGTCATGATCGCTGGGTCCTAAGATCAAGACCGGCATCGGGCTCTCTGCTCTGTGGGAAGCCTGCTTCTCCCTCTCCCACTCCCCCTGCTTGTGTTCCCTCTCTCACTGTGTCTCTCTCTGTCAAATAAATAAATAAAATTTAAAAAATAAAAAAATTAAAAACGTTTTTAGTGTCTAGCTACTTTATGTGTTAGGAGTGGAAAGAGGATTTCCCGTGTTTTCTTGGTCCTCATCTTGACCAAAGCCAACTGTGTTTATAAATATAGAGCTTTGGATTGCTGAATGCTTGCATTTAATGAACAGATAAGCTCTTTTTTATGGATCACCTAACCTCATATTAGGAAAAAATGAGAGAATAAGGCTTTTGTGTGGAGGGACAAAGGCAGGGGTGTGTATTTGGAGAATAGACAAGTTCAGAATCTTCTGGATTCAGGTCACAGATGTCAAGGACCCATTCTTGAAGAGTTGTTCCAGTGTGAGTCTGCTCCCCCCCGAGTCTGCAGAGGACTCTAGTGACAGTCACTATTCAATGATCTTTCTATCCCTATCAACTGACGATCCAGTCATCAGTTGGGTAGGAACTCTAAACTGTGTATTTCTGAAAACCCTTGACCATAAGCTTTCCACTTGAGAGGTAAAGAGTAGCAACACCCTGCCCTGCCATGATTCTATCCAGGCCACAATATCTACCAACCCCAGGAAAATTCCTCAGAAAACTGAAGTGAACATTCTGAAAGCCAGCAAGGTTTGGCTGACTTTCCCTTCATGGAGAAATAAGGCATAGTAGAGCATTAAGAACCAGGGCCGCTGGAGGGTTCACCCACGTCACAAGTGCAAATTTTAGGCACAGGTGATATAGGAGGTAGTGAGAATCCTAAGGAAACTCAATCTAATCCAGCAGAGCCTGTTCTCAGGGAGAAAATGCGATTTTACTAAAATTAGTCTTCAGCGTATTTTCTCCCATCTCCCCCTCTTCTTGATACTTATTCAAAGGGAATGATTTTCAGACTTCTGTCTGAAACTGTCCTTTTAAAATGGAGACTTGTGAGGGTTCATATTTATACAACTGCTCTTGTATAAACAAGATGATAATGATAAAGATGACTCACCAAACACTACCCATTCCCCAAGGTCCAGTCAAATTCTCACCCCCTATGTGAAGTCTTCTCTGTCAACACCAGCCCATTCTGACCTCTCCTTCCCTCTGACCTCCAAATTATTGTCTATTCCACTCACACACACCTCAGGATTTTTCTTGTCATTGTTTCAAGTTATTTATCTCTAATATTTTTTTGTAAACTTCTAGTATATTGAGGTTTGGACTCGCTAACCAGATTATAGAATTTTTAAGTCCAGGAATATACATTGCACATCTTCACAATTTATAGCACTCACCATAGGCTAAGCATGACACAAGGGCTCCATAAATATTAATAAATGATAGCTTATTTGTTCACTGTTCTTATTTGGAAGTTTACATGATATACCATATATTCAGAAACTGGGATGCTCTGGAATACAAAGAACCCTTGAAGAAGTGATTCTATCTCAGCACGCTTCCATTTCCCACTGCAGCATCGAGATGACAATGCTTGCTAGTCTCTGCTACACTGGTAGATGAGAAGCTTGTTGTTGTGATTATTAGTTTTTTAATCATATGACATAAATATCTTTAAATATAAGCTTACTGTAAAGCCTTGGCGCAAGTATGCTTCACTTTATACAAGTGACATAGCTCTGAAAAATTGGATGAAAAATGTTTCCACTGATTTATTGTTTGTCTTTATCATTTCAAGTTTAATATGGGTCTGTCAGTTGTGAGATTAAATATGCAGTAGGAACTTGAAAAAAAGAGAAAAAACTTAGGTCAGATTAAATTGACTTGAAATAAGGACTCTGCCCTAATTGTATATTTATAAATACAGACTTTTCTCTTGCACCATCCTCCAACAACATGGAGAAAATCCATCAGTGATCCATCATTCAAATCCCTCTTTGTCTGATTTGTACCCTCCCTACTCTTGCTTATTCTTTTCGGAGCCCACCTGGTGAAACTCCAAATGGAGTAAGCCAACTTTCTGCTTTCAGGGCTCCTGAACCTTGAACATCGAGCTCCTCTGAGGACCATATAGCCCTGTAGATTTCACCATTACCAATCTCCTCAACCACCTCCCCAGTGGTATCACCACCACCAGAACTCATAGTAACTACTTCACCTCCCATTTAGCTGGAAAAAAATATGCAAATATGTGTGTGCGTGCGTGATAAAATAGGAACAACCTCAACAAAATTGCTGCTTTGTTCAACCTGGCCCATACCCCCTCCCTAACAAACATATATAACTGAGATGTGACTTCGGGTGTCCCTCTGACTATCAGAGACCTAAGTAATTTGACCTTAGCCTTTAGCCCTCAATTTCTCCACCTGTATAAGTCAAGAGATCCACCTTAAGGTTTATGCAAATGCAACACTTAATTGCCTTTGACTTATCTATTCCTTTTGCACCTTGTGTCTTGGCTCTAAGGAGCCCCTCATAGCCAGGATGCTCACTTTGGCCCCTTCATTATTTTCCACAGGAAATCCTATTATAATAATGGTTTTGTGAATTTCATAATTTCACTGAAGGCTTGAGGAGTGATGGGGAGGTATCATATGGGACACACACTGCCTTTCACCAGTACAGTGACTTTACACCCTGTCTCCTATGTCAGAAACCATCCAAAGCTTCTGCTCCTGATCCATTACCTTCAACACCATGAGCCATTGAAGTGTAGCTTACTTCCTAATGCTTCTCTTTTGAGGTCCAGTCTTCAGATCTTTGGGATTCTGGAAAATGAAATTTTCAATATCTCATTTTACTTCTCTTTTTTGAAACTTTTCTTTGCTTCCATTTTCAGTGGAAAGGCCATCTTTTATTTTTTTTCAACAGTTGAAGGCTTATTCCACCACTCATTCTTGGGGTTCTATCATCCTCTGAGGCCTTGCTCTATGAATTATCTCTTTTCTTTCTTGCTACTCTCCCACAGCCTACAAACATGTGAAGTTAATTTCCTCTTAAAAGGGACAGACAGTATTAAACTTAAAAACTTCTACACAGCAAACAATGAACAGATGAAGAGACAACCCATAGAATGGGAGAAAATATTTGCAAACTATACATCTGATAAGGGGTTAATATCTAAAATATATAAGAAACTCAAACAACACAATAACAAATAATAATAATAATAATAACTCAATTAAAATGGGCAAAGGACCTGTATAGACATTTCTCAAAAGAAGCCATAGAGATGGCCAACAGACATATGAAAAGGTGCTCAATATCACAAATTATCCAGGAAATGTAAATCAAAACTGCAATGAGATATCTCCTCCCTCCTGTTAGAATGGCTACAATCAAAAAGACAAGAGCTAACAAGTGTTGGTGACGATGTAGGGAAAAGGAAACACTTGGACACTGTTGGTTGATTGTAAATTGGTATATCTATTATGGAAAATGGTATGGAGATTCCTCAAAAAACTAAAAATAGAACCACCATAGGATTCAGAAATCCCACTTCTGGGTATATACCTGAATGAAATTAAATCAGGATCTCAAAGATATCTGCACCCCCTTATTCACTGAAGCATTTATTCACAATAGCCAAGATATGAAACCAACCCAAGTGTCCATCAACAGATGAATGGATAAGGAAGATGTGATATATATACACAATGGAATACTATTCAGCCATTAGAAAGAAGGAAATCCTGTCTTTGGGGATAACATGGATAAACCTGGAGGACATTATGCTAAGTGAAATAAACCAGACAGAGGAAAAACAGTGCTGTGTGATCTGACTTACATGTGGAATCTGAAAAAAAAAGTATAACTCATAGAAGCAGAGAATAAAAAGAATGGTGGCTTCTAGGGGCTTGATTGGGGGAATAAGGAAATGTTGATCAAAATGTACAAAGTCATAGTTACATAGAATGAACAAGTCTAGAGATCTAATATATATGCCTGATTGCTATATTTAATAATTCTGCACTAGACACTGGAAATATGCTAAAAGAGTAGATTTCAGGTGCATTCATCACACCAAAATTGGTAACTATGTGATGAGATGACATTAATTGGCTGGACTATAGTAATCATTTCACTATGGATATGTATATCAAATCATCATGTTGTACACCTTAAATATATACAATTTTTATTAAAAATATATAAATAAATGGAAAAAAGAAACAAAACAATTAAAATCGCCTTCTATTGTACTTACCTTCAAGTAATTATATGTTTTTCTCTCCCTCATGGTCAGGCAACAGAGTTTTCTACCTTGGTGTCTCCAGTTCCTCTGCTCAGTCCCTTCCCACTACAACCTGGCTTCTGTCCCACCACACCATTAAAATTGCTGTCCCCTTGATCACCAATGACTTCCTTTTGCTAAGTAATGGCTAACAATAATAATGGTCATGATTTAATGAAGAAACATCAGTGCTTCTCTAAGTAAGTACTCATACATCTACAAACTCATTTGTTGTCCCATCAGTCATATAAAATAGATACTAAAATTATTCCCACCTTACAGGTCGGAAAACAGCCTTGGAGACGTAAAGTAATGCATCACACAGCCATAAATTGCTGAGCCAGGACTTGAACCCAATTCTTTTTGATTCCAGTACCAGTGATTGGATGTCTAGGTCATATACATTCTCTCTCTGCAAAATTTAACCTGGTTACCACTCCCTCCTTTGTGCAATTCTTTACTGTTTTGATTTGCATGAATCTACTGTCTCCTACTCTCTACAACTACTCGGTCTCTTTTCCAGGCTCTTTTTTGACCCATACGTTAAATGTCAGAACTCTCTAGAGGTCTGTTCTTGGCCCCCTCTCTTACTTTCGTACCACATCATCTCCTTGGGAAGATTCATATATTCACTGGGAAACTCTTGATGTTGTTTGTTGACAACAACCAACTACAAGTCTCCAGCCAGATCACTCTCTTGCTCTCCAGATCTGAATATCTACATGTCTTCTGGACATAACTTGGAAACACAAAGTCAGTATGTTTTAAATGAACCTACCTGTCTGCCTCTGCTGCCATCTCACCTTGAAAAAAAATGTCTTTTCTTGAGTGAAGGGCACTCTCATCTACCCTATTGAGCAACCAAGTCACCCTTAATCTTCCTCTCCTGCAACTCTCACATGCAGTTAAACAATCACCAAGACCAATCAATTCTATCACCTAAATAACCCTCTTTCCTTTATAGTCACTTTCCAAGTTCAAGCCTACATGATTGCAGTAGTCTCCTTGCTGGTCTCCCTGAGCCCAGTCTTGCTGTCTTTGATCCACTCTTTAGGCTTCAAGCTTCAGGTTGATTCAGATATTCACCACTTGCCTCTCGTTATCTTTGGACTAGCAGGTACTTGGGGCTTGACTGTTGCTCCATGTGTCTCATTTGGCACCCAACCTAAAAGAGTAATGGCCACCCATGAGCCTACTGTGGCCAGAGAGATCATTCTAAAATTCAAAGGTTATCAAGCTCTCCTTTGATCAAAATTCTTCAGTGGCTCCCTAATGCTCTTAGAAGACAATCCAAACTTACCATGATGTATCAGTCAGCTATTGCAACAATACTATGTAACAAACAACCCCCAAATCAGAGGCTTACAATAACAGTCCCTTATTTTCATGTTCACAAGTCCATAGGTTGACTACAACTAGACTGAGCTAGGCTAGAATTCATTCTCTTGAGCTCCAGGATCCAAGCTATAAGCAGGTAGACTACGTTCAGATCTGTACACAACATAAGGGATTTCACAATAAAGGCCCTGCCTTGTCATCCAAGTTCTTAACACAGAACCTAGTCTGTAGGAGGTGGTTACTAAATGTTTGCTGAATGACAATGAAGCCAGATAGGGCTGGCTTTGGGGAAACCAAGAAGTTAATTTCTGTGTCTGCAGCCTCCCCATTCTGTATGCCATTTTGTCCTTTATAGTGTGCCTTTTTTAGGAAGCTGGTTCCCTTGTGATCACTTCCCTTGGTTCACCACTAACACCCACTCTCACAAAGATAGTGCATCCAGTAATTTACACAGAAATAAAAAATATCAGTATGTTAACCCTTACAGATTTATTTGACATCTGAGCTTGCACTGAGGAATCTATAGCAGGACTTTGACTCCTACTAAAGGAATTTAAATTACCTAGTAAAAGTAAAAATATAAAGAGAAATTTCATACTAAACAAATGGCAAGTTATATTGTCCTCCAGGTAAAAACCAGACTCAACTCCCATTAGTTTATCATACAGATGTCAGCTCAACCCCTTCACAACTATGTCACAAAAAGTTTCACTCAACGAGGTGCTTTATTTTAAGCCCTCCAGGATGAAAGCTTTCTTTGAATATGCTACGGATAAAGACAGCTGCCACAGACAACAATCTTCCCATAACACACCAACATTCATGACAGCCTCTTCCACGATTAATCCTTCAGGTTGTGGTGTACACATGGCTTCTTCCAGTCAGATCCCAGAATGCCCCTAGAAATAGGTCATCTGAAATAAACATCAACCTCGCTTTTAAAAGATTCTATGCCTATGTGGTCATAACCCAAAAAAAGAGTCCTTTGGGGAAACAGGACATGTAAACACAGAGCCCAGGCATCCTTGCATCCTGTTCCTTCCTTCTTGATGGCAATTTCTAAAATCAACAGCTCTCTGTTTTCTCCACTGAGTTTGGGCAATTTCTTTCCCTCCTCCCCTGATTTCCATTGCTTTGGCCCCTCAACATAATACTTATAACAGTAAAAATAACGAAGATGCATCTCTAAGCCAGATTCCTGGGAGTGGGAATTGCAGGGTGGAGTGTGGGGGTTCAGAGGAAACTAATATTTGCTGTGAGGTTTCCACACACCCTGTTCTATTGTTTTACATACCGGATGGAGTTTAACCCTCATAACACTTATCTGAGATATCTGTTATTATCTCTCTTTGTAAATAGGAAAGCCACAGCTCAGAGAGGCTAATGAACTGGTCCTTGGGTTCCACAGCTAGCAATCAACAGAGATAGAATTAGAGCCCAAATCTGACCAATCTCCAAAATCCATGTCCCCAGCACCTGCTACATGTCTCCATGATTGAGTCTTCTTAATGAAAGAATAAAAGATGGGGTGCCTGGGTGGCTCAGTTGTTGGGCATCTGCCTTCGGTTCAGGTCATGATCCCAGGGTCCTGGGATGGAGCCCTGCATCGGGCTCCCTGCTCTGCAGGGAGTCTGCTTCTCCCTCTCCCACTCATCCTGCTTGTGTTCCCTCTCTCTCTCTCTCTCTCTGTCAAATAAATAAATAAAATCTTTAAAAAAAAAAAGAAAGAAAGAATAAAAGACACATTTCTAGAATTGTGTAGTAAGCAAGGAACTGTTTTGATGAACCAATCAACAATTTTCCAATTAATAGCCTCATAAGTGCTGAGCTTCAGGTTAGACACTACAGGTGAGACAGAGAAGTAAGTAATGGGCTCTTTGACCTCCAGTAGCTTATGACCTTGAAGAGGAGAAAGGGCAATGGATGAATGTTCAACTGTGTAGTACAGTCCAGAGATAGGACAGGCCAGTGTGCACTGAACCAGGAATGGATCAGTCAGGGATCTAGTTGCAAGAAACTAGATTTAAGCAGAAATAATTTATTTAATAGCTGGTGGACAAAACCACAATGATTTATCACTTCACAGTCATAGAATGGCTATAAAAAAAGACATAGTAACGAAGATTATTTGGCAACTAAGAGGTAGAGAAATTGGAACCCTCACACATTACAAAATAGTGCAGCCACTCTAGAGAACAGTTTATCAATTTCTCAAAGGTTAATCATAGTTACCATGCCAGCAATTCTACTCCTAGGTATATACTCAAGAGAAAAGAAGATAAAACATCTATACTTGTACGTGAATGCTCATAGAGACATCCAAATACCTAGCAACAACCCAAATACCCTATCAACAGATGAATGGATAAATAAAATGTGGGCTAGCCATACAATGGAATATTATTCAACAATAAAAAGGAATGAATTACCAATACATGCTAAACATGGATGAAATTTAAAACCATTATCCTACATTAAAGAAGCCAATCACAAAAAAACTCATGCTGTACAATTCCATACATATGAAATGCCAGAATAGGCAAATTTATGGAGGTATTAAATAGATTAATGGTTGCCTAGATCCAGGAGTAGGGGAAAGAATGGAAAGTAACTGCTAATGGGTATGGGGTTTCTTTTGTAAGGACAAAATGTTCTAAACTTAGATTGTGGTGATCATTGTGCAATCCTATAAATTTACTTTAAAACATTGAATTGTATACTTTAAATGGGTGAAATTCTATGGTATGTGAATTATATCTCAATAAAACTGTTTTAAAAACTAGTGGGTAGCTCACAGTATCTCAGGGAGGCTGGAGAACTGGGCTTAGAGGTTATGCAGGCAGAAACAATGCTCTAAATTATTTGCGCAGCTGGAATGGCAAAGGCATCACAGCCATCGCTTCTGGGCACGGACTGTGTTGCTTGCCCAGAGGACACAAGTAATTCAGCTACAGGGAGCACAGCTATTACTGCCTCTGGAAGACAGATTATTTGCTGCTGCTACAGCCCCCATGGGCCACCAGGATGGATTCCGCACCGTCCCTGCTTCCCCTCACAGCTAGTTTGGGATGGGGGCATTTCATTGGAAGAGCCTAGGTCACCTGCCCACCCCCTACCTATCTGCAAGGAAGCCTGGGACAGTGAGTATCTGGCATTGTCAGAGTTGTAGGGGAAGATGGACCATGCCCTATAAGGGTAATTAATTTTCCAAACATAGGAAGGAGGCCACCACAAGGAATGACTAATGGTGCTACAGAAGGTTTCTCAAATTGGGAACAGCTTTAGCTGCTCTTTGAATTTTTTTTTTTTTAAGATTTATTTATTTCTCTGAGGGGAGGCCAGGGCAGAGGGAGAGGGAGAGAGAGAGAAGCCCAAGCAGGCTCCATGCCCAGTGCAGAGCCCCACGTGGGGGTCAATCTCACTACCCTGAGATCACGAATGGAGCCAAAATCAAGTCAGTTGCTCAACTGACTGAGCCATCCAGGCGTCCCTCTTTAGCTGCTCTTTGGGGAGTGGACAATATTTGGACCCAGAAAAATGAGGGGGAAAAAAATTCCATTTGAAGAAATTCCACTGGGTGAGTGGGAATAAGAGCCTAGGTTTTTCAGGAATTCACAAGCTCCTCCAACATGATGGAAAGATAAGACATGCCAGTGTCTTAATGGATGATAGAGAAGGCAGAGTGACATCAAGCTCCGGGCTATGCAGTTGTAGAGACTTTAAAAGAAAAGTCACAAAAGGTGGGTTATTAGAGGAAACCCTCAAGGTCCAAATCACTTGTCAGAATTTCTTTGTGCTCTTCGTAGTCACCAGGGGCTCCAGTGACAACTGTAAAGTTAGAACCAACCAGTACCCCAAGTCTCAGGAAGGAGACACCCAGGTGGTTTCTTCACTTCCTTTGTTTTGTCCCCTTGCACGCCTGGGCAGGAAACAAAGCAGTGGAAACAAGAGCTGCTTTTGAGGTGTATTCAGATGGGGGCCCTGGTGGCTGTTTGGGGTGGGGGGACATGTCATTTCTAGCTTAGGCTGTTGAGACTTTGCCAAATGATTTCTTTTTCTCCCTGTATCTCCCATGAACACAGGATAGATTGATCCCTTTCTCAGACCATCCCACATCATTTCTTTCAAGTCTTGAGTTCTATTTGGAGCTCTAAATCTTTGTTCCACCTGGGTAGCTGGGATGATGTAGGGCGGTCTGGAAGAGGGTCTGGCCCTTTCACCATAGTTCATTTCATTTTTATGCTCCCTTTCTATCTGGCTTTTCTTAATAGCTTTGAGATGAATTTCCTTTCAGCCTTGCTCTGGCCTTGTGAAAGCAAAGAGTTGAGTTATTACGCATGATAGGAGCATTTATTTATCTGGCTTTCATCAAGATAAATAACAAATTTATATAAAATCTTAGCACATCAAAGAAATCCCAATATAGAAAGAATAAGCGTGGTTTACTTAATGGTTTTGCAAAACTTTGCCATAAAATCTCAACATGGCAAATTAATTTGCTAAATAGTATCTTAACCTGAAGTCACTCATAGCACTATGGGGCAGATGGAAGAGGTGAATTTTAAGAAAGTCTCACCGTGGAGCTTTAAAAAAAAAAAATCACCACATCAGCGACATCATACATAAAAAGCAGGGATGATGGATTCGCCATCAATAAATTTAATAGCAGCCAGAGCACCATTTGCTAGAAATTCACTTTGAGCCTGAATTATTTTAAATAAGGCATCACACATAAGGGTAAGAAAGAAAAAATTTCCAGCTCAGTTTCCATTAATTTCTCAGCCAGTAACTTTGAAATAGTGTAGAATTTACAGGTCAGCAGCAAAAACTCACTCAACCAGGGAGAAAATGGGCCATTTCTCTTTGGTGTCCAACTGAAGACCCCACTTAGGAGCTAATTCCTGATTCTTGAAAACTCTTTTAACTATATCATTTCCTGATTTTTACCGGCCTGAAGCAGCTCCCCATGATACAGGGAAATGTGAGTGGATTGAGTTTTCCCTGCATTACAAAGAGCATTATCCAGGCCCCCAAGTGGCAACCCGCCCAGAATAGTGTTAAAGACTATGTCACACCAACTGAGAGGAAGACACAAGACACAATGGCTTTTGTCATTGGCACCTTAGAAATGCTGAGCAAGTGGAAGAGAGAAATGTGTATCTCTCAGTTTTGCAGCCCATTAGAGGAATTTGCCCTTTCTGTTCTGCCTTCCTCCATAGAACCTGCCTATTGCTGGGGCTGGGATTCAGGACTCACAAAAGGCTTCAAATTCACATGTTTGATGTTATCATCAAAGGAGGCCATCCATCCGGTCCCAGAGATGCACAGTGACTAAAAGAGGAGGACATTTATGTAAATCTTTCATACATCCTGTGTGCACTATACATTAACATTTCATATATTATTATGCAAATAACACAAATACATCTCTCTACATTTAATGTAAACAACATTTAAAGCACGATATATTTTGCAACCCAGTTTTGGAATTTTTAATATATATGTATGTATATCTGTTATTGTTATTATATATTATATAATACCAAGAGCCTCAAAAACAAATAAATAGAGGAACAAAAGAGAAAGAAAATGGTCTGACCTCTCAGTTTCTGAGAGACTCTGTCTAGAAGGCTATGTTTTACCTTGTTAATGACAAAATGCTATCCATTTGACTCAGTTTAATTTGTTTCTAACTATTAACCAATCCCTTAAGATTTTAAGTTGCAGAGATGATAAAAGCAATCTGTAAATAAAAATAACAGTTAGTATTCAGTAAGCACTAACTACATGCGGGCCACTGTACTGGACCTTTCCCGTTACTTTCTTTAAACCATGACAATATTCACATAAAGACAAGTAAAGATTATTATCCCCATTTTACCTGTATATAAACTGAATTGACATGTGCCTAAAGTCACCCAGACAATAAAAAGAAAAACTTGGGGGCATCTGGGTGGCTCAGTCGGTTAAGCGTCTGCCTTCGGTTCAGGTCACGATCCTGGAGTCCCGGGATCAAGCCCCATGTTGGGCTCCCTGCTTCTCCCTCTCCCTCTGCTCCTCCTCCCCCTGCTCATGCTTGCGCTCTCTCTCAAATAAATCAATGAAATTAAAAAAAAAAAAAGAACTGGGATTTGAACCCACATCTGTTTGTCTCCAAAGGCCATGTTTTTAACCACTACTCAAAGATTATTTAAATGGCAGTTATTAATTCTATAGGAAAAGTAAAAGACATAACTGACACAACATTCCAGAGAACATCTCCCTGAGACATACTAGACAAATACTGTCAAATTCTACTCTTGGCCTCCTTTTTCTAGACCTCATGTTGACCAGCTCCCATCTATCAGCTCAGTTTTCCTTTGGACGGATACCTATCATACAGCCAAATAGGCTTCAGCTTTAAATTTTTGTGTTCTCCTGAGGTTAGACCTTGACTGGGATTTAGAGAGTTCAGGAACTCCTCAGCAACCATTCACAGATCACTAGTAGGTGATAACCTTATTTGCAGGGGATAATGTTATACTTCAGCCTTGGACTACCTTGCTTTTTCTCCATGTACCCAATAATGTGCCCTCAGGGAAAGAGCTCAAATATTTTCACTAGCCGAGTTATAGGTCATGTCTTATTTTTTTTTTAACAAATAATTGTAGCACTTTAATAGGTAAGATAGGTGCATGGAATAACATTTGGAAAAGTGCAAAAGGATGTGCACGGAAAAGTAAGTCTTCCCACCCTCCTACTCACTCCTGCCCTGGTTCTCCACCTAACAGTAACTACTATCCTTAGGATATGTTCCATGAAAGCATAAGTATTAAATGTATCCATTGAAATGTCAGTGTCCCACTCTGAACATTGCATTTTTAATGATAGGTCTTTAGGAACGTTTCATATCTGCACAGGGCTGCTCTCTATTTTTTGTGGCTGCATCGTATTACATTGATGAATGTACCATTATGGATTTAACCAGTCCCCTTTTGATAGACATTTAGGTTGTTTCCAGCATTATGCTATTAGAAACAATGCTACAGTGAATGCCTTTCTGCATGTCACAGTTTACATATGTAGACATATCTATAAGATTAATTTCTAGAAATGAAGCTATTGTGTCAAATTTAATCTACCTTTTCCAGAAGTTGTGCCAATTTACACTTGCCCCAACAATTGCCTGCTTCTTACTATCTTCACCTACACAGTGTGTTACAAACTTTTGGATCTTTGTCAATCTGTCAGTTTTAATTTGCATTTCTCTTATTATAGGAGTGATTGAACAACTTTTCATATGTTCACGAATCATCTGTATTTCTTTTTTTGATAAAGCACCTATTAATATCCTTTGCCAATTTTTCTATTAGGTTGTTGATGTTTTTTCTTATTAATGTGTAAGAATTCTTTTTATATTAAGGAAATTAAACCCTATGGGATATGTGTTATTAATAGTTTTTTTCTCGATTTGTTGCTTGTCTTGTAACTTTATTATTTCTTGGCAAGCAGAATTTTCTTATTTTTTTAAAATATTTTATTTATTTATTTGAGAGAGAGAATGAGATAGAGAGAGCATGAGAGGGGGGAGGGTCAGAGGGAGAAGCAGACTCTCCACCGAGCAGGGAGCCCAATGCGGGACTCGATCCCGGGACTCCAGGATCATGACCTGAGCCGAAGGCAGTTGCTTAACCAACTGAGCCACCCAGGCACCCAGAATTTTCTTATTTTTATTTATTAAAATTTATCAATCTTTTCTCTTAAGGCCTCTGGGATTTGTATCAAACTTATAAACCTTTTCCCACTTTGATGTTGTATAGGAATTCTTGCATGTATTTATGACTTCCTTATTTTATACTTAAATCTTTTATCCATCTGGAATATATTGGATAATTGATATAAGAAGAAACATAGTGATCCAATTTGCTTTTAATGTTCTAATGACCATGAAGTGGCTCAAAAACCATGTTGAATTTCATTTTTGTTCAGATAATGCTTCAGGAAGACACTAAAACCTGAAATTGGTGTTACCTTCATCCTTAGATTGTAAAACCCGTTCCAAACAGTATATGGAAAGCAGCGTCATTACCCCTTAAGAAATAAGCTAGTATAAGTAGAATGTGTTTGAATGAGAAGGAAGGTTACTGGGATTAGTTCAAATCTGGGCAGAACAGTTTTGGGAGGCCTAAAGCTTATAAGTTTGTGGAGGGGAAGGTAGAGGAAGGAGTGTTCTTTAAGAAAAATAATATAAAATTACAAATACAAAAGTAGATATAAACCTGAATACTTACTTAGAATGTAAAGAGAAGTTACATAACAAATTTAAAAATGAAAAAGTGAATACATTCTGCAAATGTTAGAAAATACAGAAAAATAACATAATTAAATAATCTACTAATATTTTTATTAACTTTCGGACACTGCTCCATAGTATTTTGGCTGCATATTCTTTGATTGCCTCTTCATATGGCAATGATATTATAATATTATTTTCCATAGAGAAACTAGAAAAATAATTCAGTTTTTCCTCTAGCATGGTTGATCAAAATTTGTTTTTTATTAATGATGGTTTAGAAATTTTCCTTCAGATTAAATATGATATTGGTATTATATAACTTTGTAGGACTGTTGTCAAATTTGAGGAAATCTCTATCAAATTTCTTTCATATATAAACCATAGGATTTCAGATCATTTCAAAGTTTCTTGTTCAATGACTAACCTTAAATTATCTTTGAATTGATGATATCCATTGACCAGTTGTCATCAATGCCCTCATTATAAAGTTTACATGTGTTTTATGTAATTATTTGTTATCCAATATTTTCTGCCAAATCACAAAATAATATAAATTTTTTTCCAGTAATTCATATGATTTTATCATCTTCGTTAGTTGGATTGTCAAACAATACAGGAATTTATTCATTACTCTACTATTCAAAATGCATCTCTTCCATTTACTGAATTAACTAAATTTTGGGAAGTCAAATGTACTTTGTTGTCTTTGCTTGTCTGCATTGCTTTCACTTCAATTTTATTTACTTCTGCATTGCTTTTATTCCATTAATTTTTATATGAACTTTTCTTGATCAAAGAGGAAACCCGGGGCACCTGGGTGACTCAGTCAGTTAAGCATCTGCCTTCAGCTCAGGTTATGACCCCAGGGGGCTGGGATCAAGCCACACATCAGGCTCCTTGCTCAGCAGGGAGCCTACTTCTCTGTCTCCCTCTGCTCCTCCCCCTGCTTGTGCTCTCTCTCTCTCTCTCTCTCTGTCAAATAAATAAATAAAATCTTAAAAATAAAAAAGAGGAAAACCAATAAGTCACAGCTAAAACTGTACTCTGAGGAAAATATATAGCCTAAGTACCAAAAATACATTTTTTGTAATGAATTTTTTTATGAAAGTAGTAAAAGAATGAAGAAACCAAAAGAAAGTAATAGGAGATAATAAAGACAAGGTTGGGATTATTGAAATGTATAAAAGTTTATGGAACTCTCATTAAATCCTCAAGGTTTAATATTTGAATAGGACCAATAAAATAGGTAAATCTTTCTCAAACCTAATAAAGGGGCAAATATAGAAAAGAGAACCACAAGATTGGGAATAAGAAAGGAGATATTATGAGAAAATATGATGTGTGAACGTTAAATTGAACTCTATAGCTATGATTTGAGAATACAGAGGAAAAGAATGTTTTCTTTTCTAAAAAAAAGTTTTTTCTAAAACATAACACTACATTAAAATGGAAGTTTCAGCTCATGCTGCAAGGTGCATCAGACTCTGCAACACTATATCCCAAAGAAAGGACTAAAGTACATGCAGAATTTATAAAGGCAAAAAGAAGTAATTTATGACATAATTTTTTAAAGCTCTCACCCACCTTGAAGTCACAAAAGGGTCAAGAGTTGGAAATTAAAGAGAGAAATTTGGGGGCGCCTGGGTGGCTCAGTCATTAAGTGTCTGCCTTTGGCTCAGGTCATGATCCCAGGGTCCTGGGATCGAGCCCTGCATCGGGCTCCCTGCTCAACAGGAAGTCTGTTTCGCCCTCTCCCACTCCCCCTGCTTGTGTTCCCTCTCTTGCTGTGTCTCTCTCTGTCAAATAAATAAATAAAATCTTTTAAAAAAAATGAACTTTCTACCCATCTTTTCTCTCCTTCCTCTGGGCACATTCCAGCTCTAAAGGGATTGGAAATAGCAACTAAGTATTGAGTGGAGGTGAGTAAGAGAGAGAAAAGACTGCTCCCTGGTGATGATGGTGGTGGTAGTGTCATTCTTTAATCTCTCTGATTTCCTATTTAAAAACAGACAGAGCAATGGATGGCGGAATGAAAGACCCATGCACAGATTAACACTTATAGTGAAACTAATTGACAGGGTATCCACACAAGTCCCAAAATACAAGCAGCTGAGGACAAACCATCAGGAGCCACACACCCACATGGTATCACAGACATCGCATAGGAGAAAGCAGAGGGAAGCAACACAGCATCAGATAGATATGCAAATAGAAGACCCCAAAGTGGCGAACAGGACAATGAGGGAGGAGCAGGTAAAACTGTGAGGAGTTTGGCCCAACCGAATAGCAGGTGAGCGCCAGGGGCCCCTTGAAATGCTGGAGCCCTCTGGCCCCTGTGCACTGCCCAGCCCAACCTCCCAGGGCTCCCTTGCAGGATAGGGCCTCCCACTGATGAAGAACTGCTGAAACTACTCAGGGTTTGGTCATCTAAGCAAAAACAGAAAGTGATGTGTAAGGTTAAGAAAATTAGATGAGCATCAAAACTTTCGGGGCACCTGGGTGGCTTGGTTGGTTGAGCATCAAAACTTTCAATGGCCACACCATGTAACAGAGGATATGGAAGTAAAATAATTAAGATACTCAGAAGAAAATGTGAGCCAAGGATTTTATATCCAGAAACATTGACTTTCAAGTACAAAGGGCACAGATCAAAGATTATCAAAATGCAGTAATTCAGAGAATATTGTACCCATGAGCCCTTCCTGAGGAATCTACTAGAGAATGAACTTCAGACAATCAAAAGGACTGAGAGACATCGACATAAGGACTATTGGTGAACATTAAATACAGAATATATAATTACCTGTAGAACCAAAACTAAATGAGTGTTAAAAGGAAGACAGTCTGTCTAGTTGGTAATGTTTATGTACTCAGGTGATATAGATATAACACAATTATTTAAAAGATGAGGGGGGATAGGGAGAACATAATGCAAAAAACAATTTTAATCATTCTCAGTAAGTAGTATTGTTTTACTGAGACTATTGTATACGTGATATGTAGAATTAAATAAATGAGTAATCATGGGATATCTATCATCCCCTTTTTCCTTGAGAACCAAGATTCATAGTGCAGAAGAAAGGACATACAATTGTAATACAGAAGAAGCTAAGTAATTAAAACCTGTAGACCTGAATTTAAATTAGAAATACCACTGTAAACTCATGAGATAGTTTACCTTTGAAAATATATAGATTTAGACATATATACTACCTAGCTTTGTCCACTAAAAAAGCCTAGAAACAGTAACCAAACCAATAGCAATGAGCTAAATGAGTACCCAAAATGTGGTCTTAAAATACCACTTCTCACTAAAAGAAATCGTGTTTCTGAGAGAAATGGCCAACTCCAAGTCTGTCACAAGAAATGTACAAAAAAAAAGCCTAGAATGTCCTGTAATAGTAAGCAAGGAAGAGTCTGAATGTGTCAAAAGAACCCAGAAGCCAACTAGAAGAGGTTCATACTGACCAAAGATAGGAAAATTTTGAGCTTCAAAAAGATAATAATTGTAATTTATTGAAACCTACCAAATACCTTTAAATCCATGAATTTCATAATATTTTAAAAAACTAATTGATCAAGCCAGACATGAAGGCCACACCTCATATGATTTCATTTATATGAAATATCTAGGATAGGTAAATCCATAGAGACAGCAAATTAGTAGTTCCTGGGGGCTGGGGGAAGGGAGGAAAAGGGAGTGAGTATTTAATGAGTAGGGGGTTTCTTTTTGGGGTGATGAAAATGTTCTGGAACTAGATGGGGTGATGGTTGCACAACATTGTGCATATACTAAATGTCACTCATGGTAAACTTTACGTTATATATATCTTACCACAGCTTTTAAAAAACTGGTGGGCTGCCTGGGCAGCTCAGTCAGTTAAGTGTCCAACTCTTGATTTCGGCTCAGGTGATAATCTTAGTGTTGTGAGATCGAGCCCTGTGTTGGGCTCTGTGCTGGGCATGGAGCTTGCCTAAGTTTCTCTCTCTCCCTCTCCTTCTGTCCCTCTCCCTGCCCCTCTCTCTCTCTCCCTCCCCTCCCCCAAAAAACCTGGAAAAACCCTAACTGATCACCTTCAGAGAACTATAGGAAAGTAATTCATTATACAAAAAGCTAGTAAATACTAAAAGAGAAAGAATCAAGCATTTATCCTGGCTTTCTTATATTAATTTTGCCACTAAGTAACCCAAAACTAGATTAGAGAAAAGGAGGGAGGGAGGGAGGGAAGGAAGGAAAGAAGGAAGGAAGGAAGAAAAAAATAAAGGGAGGGAGGAAAGGAGGGGGAAGAGAGAGAATATTATCTCAGTTTGCAAACGATATAACTGTGTTCCTAGAAAACTCAAGTGACAAAAAAAAAAACCTGTAGAATTAATAAGGCAATTTGGTAACGTGACCAAACATATACACATACAACCACATACAACACACAAACAAAAAAACAATAGGTTTTTCCTTATACTTTCAATGGTGGATGGGAAGTTTTCATTCACAACAATGACAAAACTTACAAAATATTTGGGATAAAATTTTACAAGGTGCAGGACCTATAGAAGGGAAACTAGAAACTCTTAATAAAGAATATATGAAATGAGACCTGAATGTTCAGAAAAGTTGATCATGTTTCTAAAGGGGAAGACTTAACTCACAAAACTATATGCCTCCCAGAACTAATGCATAATGTTAGTACAATTCTAATTAGAATCCCAATAGAGAGTTTTTATTCTTGTTTGGAAACTCAATAAAATTATTTTGAAGAAGTCAAATAGCTAACAAAATTATTTTTTAAAGGAGTAGTAAAAGGTTACATGCTCTACACAAAGGTGGTTTGACCTAATGGTTAAGAATCTGGGCTCTGGAGCTATAGTGCTTTGGTTCAATCCCAGGCTCTGCTACTTACTTCTGGTGGGGTGCAGAGCGTGTTTCTTTACTCCTCTGCCACTTATTTCCATCATCGGTAAAATGAGAATATTAATAGTACCTATCTCATAAGGTTTTGGTGAAGATTAAATTGCTTAGAATAGGATATAGTAAACACTATAATTGTGCTCTGTTATTATATTACTATTACCATAAAGTCAGTTTATCAGAAGTGTATCAAAAGAGTATCATAAAGGCCCAGAAGTAGGCAAATAGATACTGGAACAGATTAGAGAATTGGAAATAGAGTCCAGCACACATGGGAACTTAATGTACCACAAAGGTGGAATTTCAGCTTAGCAGAGAAAAATAATTTATTTACAGAAGTGGCACAATGGGCTAGCCATCTGGAAGAAATGCATGTCATATACAAAAATATATTCCAGATGGATTCCAGATTTAAATGTAACAACAAAAAAATAAAACTTCTAGAAAAACTTAGGAGAATGATCCACCTTGGGTTGAGAGAGGCAGAAAACTCAAATGCAATAAATGAAAAGGCAGACATATTAGACAACATCAGATTTAACACTTTTGTATGGCAAAAAGCATAAATATAAATAAAATAAGACAAATTATAGTCTGGGGGAAATACTTGCAACATTTGTTTAACAAATTCATTTATTTAACAAATATTTGTTTGAACAATTTTTATAGGATGGGTGTAACCAGAGGCAGTGCTGAATAAAACATTCAGTAAATACCACAAGTCAGGAGGGTTTAATTTATTATTTTGTTATTTTTCTGAGTACCTGTATTCATCCGCTTACCTTCTAGCGAGAGATGATACATATGACAGATAATATACAGAAAGCTCTTGAAAATGAGAGAGAATACAGAGTTAAGAACGGTAAGAAAATATAGACAACTCAGAGAATTCCAAATATTGCTTTCATATGAAGGAAACACTGCATATTTCTTCCCAATTCTATGCTCAGTGATCTCATGCTGGTAGTTTGAACTCAGCCATGATGAGAATATTTACACCATGGAAATCAGCAAAAACTATAAGTCGGGGTTTGATTTAGTATTTATTTGTCTAAACTTAGGAAAGTGATAGAGAAAAATGTCAAAACTGCAGTTGAAACTTTAAAGTGTGGTGTGTCTGTGGTCACTACATTATGAATAGCACAAAACATTAAGGCAATATTCTTCCAGCATTAGAAAACCATTATCCAATTCAGCAGAGAAGTCACTTACCTCCTCGGCAAAAGAGTGAGCTTCTGACACAATGTAGTGCTAAAGCTGAAAGAGATATCAGTTTAGTGAATATAATTTATACGAGGATGAAAAACAGTTTAGTAGTAGATCACATCTCAGATTGAATGGCCATACATTTATTGGGAAAAGAGGGGATTGGAATGGAACTCCATTTGTCAAATCATGGTTGAAAACTGCTTGTTCCCCAACAATTAACCAAAGCATTCTGTAAGATTCAGTTGGGTGTATGGAACTTGTAATAGAGTACTGTGTATTCCATTATTTGTAAATTGTATGTCAGTATCAGTAACATTTATAATAAACTTACATGCATATGTGTACACACTGTGTGTGTGTGTGTGTGTGTGTGTGTGTGTGTGTAGAGCCAGCAAAGCCTTTATCAGCACATCGTTGCTTCCACCTACATCCCTTTAACCAGAATTTATTCACATGGCCAAGGAAGGCTTGTTCTATTCTAGGCAACCTTGTGACCAGCTAAAAATTCTATTCCTATGGCAAAGGATAGGCTGGATTTAGGGAAAGAACCAGCAGTCTCTGACACATCATTATCATTTTCATTTTATGTGGGAGGAAACTGAGACTCAGAGAGCTTAAGTTAACTTGCCGGAGGTCACTCATCTAGTAAAAAGATGAGCTGAGATTTGCACTCCTGTTTGTTTAGCTTCAAAGGTTTTTTTCCTCCACATCATTCTCTACCTCCAGAAATATACTGAGTTGGTGGCCATGGTGGAATTTGCAAGTGAAAGATCTTTCCCCATAGGTACGTATTTATAAAATGACTAATGGAGGAAATGGTTTCTATCACAGAGAAAGAAGTCATTGAGTGGCTAGGGTTAGGAAGTCAGTGGGAAAAATGCGTACTTTCTGCAAAGTTCATTAGTCTGTGGGGAGATTAAATCGATGGGTTTATTCAGGAAGGTAGGGAACTATGTACCTATCTCCATTTTTTTCAGACACTGTCCACATGATTTTTTTTATTACTTCAGAAATAAACATCGCTATAGACACGTCAGGAGAGATGGAAGGTGGCTGGGAAGGGGAGAGAGGACTCGGATGGTGAGAATAATGCATCTTAGCAAATTCCCTTGCCCCAATTGGCAGTAATGCCCTCACCCTAATGTATTTAGTTCTGTGTATAAATCTTATATACTAGACTTTAAACCCCTTGAAGGCAGGGACTGTATCTTGTTAAATGACCTAACATAATTTCTTCAGATAGTCAATGAGTAACAAATATTCAGTGAATGAGTTATCACATGAGTGGACTGGGATTAAATGTATTTAGTATTTGTTTATATAATATGTGTCTTATTTCTCTTTGAGTATTCCCTGAAAGAAAGAGCCATGTCTGCCTTTGGGACCAAGGTTATCCAATTATTTATCCAGCAGATATCCATTAAACTCTCACCATATGTGAAGAACCATAGAGTGAAAATATTCGCCATTCCTTAGACCAGGAACTCTGTGAGGGTGGGAACCACCTGCTTTCCTTCCTCTGCAATTTCCCATAGAGGACTGTATATTCAAAATGCAAAGTTCATTATAAAAATGGCTAACATTTATTGGATGCTTGCTGTGTGTTGGCACCAAGTGCTTTACATGTATTATGGCATTTAATCAGCATAACAACCCTACGAGGTAAAAACTATTCCTCCACTTTATAGACGAGGAAACTGAAGCTTAAGGAATGAAGTAGTAAAAAAATCACACAGCTATGAAGTGTCAGAATCCCTGGGTCCCCAGTTCTTATTTTTTTAAAGATTTTATTTATTTATTTGACAGAGAGAGAGAGAGCACGCACAAGCAGGGGGAGGGGGAGAAGGAGAAGCAGACTCCGCGCTGAGCAGGGAGCCTGATGCGGGACTTGATCCCAGGACCCCGGGATCATGACCTGAGCTGAAGGCAGACGCTTAACTGACTGAGCCACCCAGGCACCCCTTGGGTCCCCAGTTCTTATCCATTGTGTTATCCTGACTTCCCCTGGGCCACTGGCAGTACCGGTTCTCCGGGGAAGCAGCACTGAAAAATGATGAGCCATTGAACAGCCTATCCCTCCAGCTCCACCATGGACTTTGGAGTCTTTCTTCAGTCCCTCCCCTTCTTAGCCAGGACTGACAGATAAGGATGTAGGGATCAAGTTTTTAGACTAGGTGCCTTGTAACAGAATTAGTGGTGAATGCCATTTCTGATAGGTTCTAGGGTTTCGTTTTGTGGTATGGGTTATAGGCTCTCTCACCTGTCTCTGGCTGTTTAGAAAACTAAATAGTTGCTTTGTTTGCTGAAATTGGCACCCATTTGTTGAAAATGTCTTCAAAGAAACAGTGGAGTTTAATGGGACCTTTTAAAAATTCCTGCTTTGTTGGGTCCAGGATGGATGACAGAGCGGGTGTAACCCCAACTATACAAGAATAAAGATACACAAAAGAGACTAGGTAGGAGGAGCTTGTTCACAGACCAGAGAATTTGATGACTTTCTGGAAAAGAGAAAGTGGATAAGAACTTATTTACAGGTAAAATAGAGCAAATGTACATGGAGGATAAAGGCAGAGTTGGATGAAATAAGGTGGGGTTGGGGAAGGGAGGAAGGAAGGAAAGAGGGAAGGAAGAAAGATTAGAAATGTCCGAGGTGGAAGGATGTTGTTAGAAAGTTAAGCTCCATCTGAAAAACAAACTAATATGCAGCATGATTTCCAGCACGTGACAAAGTATAAGATGACCCTGATGATTGAACAGTTTTCTTTGAACAGTACTGCTCCTTCTCTAAGGGTTCGACAACAATGCTTGGGTATGACGAAGAACCTTATTTAAAGAGTCATGATATTAAAATATTGTCAAAAGGTTTCCGACTTTTAGAATCAGTCCCCAAAGAAACCGTAGAGGATGGTACAGTTACAGAGTAGAATGTAAAGGTTATGAACACGGAGAAAGTAATACTGTAACTGACAGAGGTCGGGAGGAGAGGAGAGGGGGACGGAACAGAAGTGCTAATACACTCGTTCATGGTAGAAAGCCCAAAGATATTGTCTAAAGTTGATGTTATAAAAACTAGATGTGTAAGTGTATTATATAAAGCTATAGAAATAATGAATAGAAAAGACAATAATAAAAATGTAACTAACAAAAGTTGGCAGTGGAAGAGAGGTGAAAGGTCATATAAATGAGCTGAATTCCCCATCTCTTATAGTAAGAGGTCAATTGATAAGATTTAAATTTGGTGAATCAAGAAATAAACGATAAGCATCTTATTTTGAATGATCATGACATACAACAAAAGAGCTAAAAATAGCAATGGCTAAAAATGGGCATTTCCTATCTATTCTAGAGAAATACTTCCACATGTGTCCAGGAAGTAGGGACAATGATGTTCAGTGCAGCTCTGTGTTGTAATAGTGAAAAACTGGAAATATCTGAATGTTCACTACACAAAAATAAATTATGGCCCAGCCATATTACACAAGTTTGTTTGTTTGTTTGTTTGTTTGTTTGTTTGAGAGAGAGCACACAAAGGGAGAGGGAGAAGTAGACTCCCCCCTGAGCAAGGAGCCCAATGCAGGGCTTGATTCCAGGACCCTGGGTTCATGACCTGAGCTGAAGGCAGATGCCTAACTGAGCCACCCAGGTGCCCTATACGGCACAACAGTTACAAGGAGTGAAATACTTATAAAATGCCCTGACATGGAAAGATATCCAAGACATGTTTTTTTTAATTTATTTTATTTATTTTTTTTGAGAGGGAGGTGGGGGAGAGGCAGAGGGAGAGAGATAATCTTAAGCAGGCTCCACACCCAGTGCAGAGCCCAAAGTGGGGCTCCATCTCACAACCCTGAGATCATGACTGGAGCCAAAATCAAGAGTCAGACGCTTAATTGACTGAGCCACCCAGGTATGCCCCTTTCTAAGACGTGTTATTAAGTCAAAAAAGCAAGTTGTTGGATTATAAATGTAGTATACCATTTGTGTAAAATAAAAATTAAAACAAGAATCCCTATAAAAATTATCAAGATTTGGAAGGAAACGCACCCCTGTTAACAATGGTGGTTACCTCTGAGGAGGGGAATGTGATTGGGGTGAGGACTCTAGCTTTATATGATTTGACATTTTGGCAAGAAAATGTTCATGTATGATTTGTGTAGCCTGAAACTGATCATTTTTAAGTGGTTACCACTGTGGCAGACATAGAGCTTTTTCATTAATACCACCACTCTGTGACATAACAATTTCTTTTTTTACTGTGTGCATGTATTACTTTAAAATAATAATTTTAACAGTAACAACAAGAATCCATGCTTTTTGCCCCTTTAGTTAATAGGAAACTTCATAGAACAATGTTGCTGCAGGCAGTTCTCAAAGCCCAAAGGTTGCCCTCCCACCAGCCCCATAAATGATTGTTATTTATGACCACTTCATGACATAGATGTGTACAGCTATTTACCATTTCTGCTGGGAGGATGGATGTTCACATTCATATGAGACAAAAACAAATCAAGATTCAACGAGACTGGCTGCTGTGGGCTTGGGGATTAGAAGAGCAAAAATAAAAATAAAAAACAAACCCAGCAACATACTCTAGTAAATCACTTTTCCTTTCTGTCTTGTTCTTAAGAAAGAATTTAACAACCTCATCTGGGTTGCAGACATTTTTATGTACTTGCCACTGAGTTTTAAAAAGCATGAACAAAATGTTTGGCTGAACTGGCCTCTGGACTGAAAGCTCGATTGCAATCATGGCGGATCTTTTTGTCCAGGATTCAGTATGGCAGTGTGCGTATGTCACTTTGTCTGTCCAACAATGGCTCTTCTCTGTTTTCTTATCTTTTTGAGCAACCTTTCAGAAAGCTTCAAAATTTTACCAGACCCTGTAGGTTTCACTTCTTAAGACCAAGTGAGATCATTTGAACATTAGGGGGATGAGAGAATACCTCTTTCAATTCTTATTCAAATTCTGACCTTCCAACAGCCTCCTTCCTTCAACATCCCACCATTTTGTTCTTTCTGAACCTTGAGGAGTGGGTTGAGTTTAAACTTCCTCTTCTGCTGTTTGTCTTTTAGGCATGATACACTTGGGAAGAACCTAGAATCTTTCCAAAGCAAGTATCACAGATACTGGTTCAGATGGTAATTTGAGCACTTTGTTTTACCTATAAAGGAATTAACATTAATGGGTTCGTTCACAAACAATATTATTTAATCCTCTCAATGTCCCTGTAAGGCTGGGTTTTAAAGAAGAAAAAACTGAAGTGAGAAAGGTTAGGAACTTTGCCCTAAGAGATATATCACAACAAACTGCTCTCTATTCCAGGATCTTGACACAGCTCTCCTGGTCCAGTTAGCTAACTGGAGGTCTTTATTAAAATGCCTCCTAGGCCTGCTTTTAGCTTTTAATAAAAGCACCTTTGTGCACTTTAG
Organism: Callorhinus ursinus; assembly: GCF_003265705.2. Taxonomy (NCBI): domain Eukaryota; kingdom Metazoa; phylum Chordata; class Mammalia; order Carnivora; family Otariidae; genus Callorhinus; species Callorhinus ursinus. Next base: position 72,504,498 of record NW_027397072.1, read on the forward strand.
TAAACTTGCAGGGACCTTAATGGGGAGATCTCTTAATGAATCCCTTTGAAGTTGCCAACTCCTTCCAGATATATTCACAGCGATACCATGAGTTGCTTTTTAACCTGCTGAAACAAAGCACCCTATCTTTGATGTTGGGCTCAGAATCTTAACCTGCATTTCTACCTGGGGCAGTGCATTTAGGGTGGTGAACTGCCACTTGAAAAGAAGATCCACATGTGTAGTTTCCCCATTATCACCCTCTCTCTATTTAACTCACTTTTTTTTTCTTGTTTTGGTCTAGCCGATGTTGGAAACGTCACTCCTGAACTCTTGGGCTTTGAGATATACAGGAGAGAACCATCAGGTCTCTCCACCCAGTACCAAGTAGGTAAAGTAAGAAGATAAAGGATAGGGGCACCTGGGTGACTCATTCGGTTGAGCATCTGCCTTTGGCCCAGATCAGGATCCCAGGGTCCTGGGATCGAGCCCCGCATCGGGTTCCTTGCTCAACAAGGAGCCTGCTTCTCCATCTGCCGCTCCCCCAGCTGGTGCTCTCTCTCTCTCTCTCTCTCTCAAATAAATAAAATCTAAACAAACAAACAAAAAAGGTAGAGGACAGCAACATCACCAGATCACTCCTGTCCAACCTTATGTCAGCTGTGGCCCAAGCCCTGACATTACTTCACTCTCCTTTGTGTTGGAGGTACTTAAACCAAACTGTGAAGGGTTCAAGCCCTCATTTACTCCATTCATTTTCCCATCTGCCACCTTCTCCATTGTCCCAGGGAGTCCTAATGATGCTTTATCATGATCTAGGCTTGTCCTTCCCCTCTTCTTCCCAAGTTGAAATCTTCTCACTCTCTACCTCATTTCCATTGGTTCAAGATGTCTGTGCCTTCCCCAGTGAGCTAGCCTGATAAGCCAACCCATGCAAATATACTAAAAGGCTTAGAATAGAACCTCCCTTCTCCTCCCAAATAAAGCACACATAATTCGTTCAAGACTAAAAATATCCAAAACTAAAAAGAAAATTATAAATATGTAAGATTTTCCCCACCTTATTTTTCAACTAATTTATCCTGAACATCTTCCCACATCAATCAATTTTATGCAGCATCCTTTTTAAAGTTTCAAAATCCAGTTATACTTCCCTCTCTTCCCACTGAGGAGCATTTAGTTTCTCTCCAGTTGTTCATCTTATGAACATCTTATATCTAAACTCATGCAAAGTATGATTTCTATATCATAACAGGAGGAAGCCTGTTATGCAGCTTCATTTTTTGTGTGTGCCTGGAGCCAACCCTCCTTCCAACAGTATCTCTGTCCTTCACTTGTAATTATCTCTCTGAAACCTATTAGTTGGGGACGGACTTAAGGAAAGGACTTGGGAATCGATAAACCTTGACATTTGTGTCTAAAAATTCACTTTTATTGTATGTATCTCTACTTATCAGTTTGGATAAAAGCTGGTAAGATTTAACCAAAATCGTCATGGAAAATTCGTGAGAATTCTCTTTGGACGGTCAGAAAGGTAACTGAGTAAATTTGGAGTCTGTGGGGCCAACAGCTGATCTGAGTCTTGAACTGGCTGCTTTTTCTTCCTTTGCTTCTGTAAGCCCTTTTTTTCTGAGCTTCAGAAGGTCAAGAGAGGCAGTAACTGTCCCTCTCTTCCAACATTATATTGGAAAAAGGCATGATGATGACGATGCGGATAATTATGATGGTAATGATAATGCAATAGACTCTAGCTAAGGCCTTCATCTACTGGCTAAATATTCTATTCCAGAAACAATACTGCAGATGAGAGAAACAGGATAATCAGAACTTGAGTCTTCTCATCCCAGAGGAAATATGAGGGCTCAGTGCTCTCTTCATCCACCTGCAATGGGATCCAACCATGTATCCATCCTGCTGTTCCTAGTTCTGTGAAGGGCAGACTCTACAATTCTTTGACAATTAAAAAGCAGACACTTGGGGATTAAACTAGAATTGAGGCAAAGGTTCATAAATCTCCTTTTAGCCAGAAGAAGACTGAAGACTTTGCCTCCAAAATGCTGGGGATAAGGGGCTGATGCACCATCCATCACTTCGATGTGTTCAACATTTAGTTATAGAGAGAAGCTCAATTTTAATGGAACACCAGGAAAAAGGCTAGTGGACAATCTGGTATTGATTTAAGGTATCACAGGGAGTGTGTATATTCTGTGTCAGAAAGATGGAGGATCTTGTGACCAGAATTAGAGATATTTCCAGCAAAAGACACCCGAAGGGCATCTGTATACTACACCAGAGGCAATTGCTAGGTTCTCAGCTATTCCTACCTCACACACCTTCCATTTTGGACTGTGGTCCTCTCATAAAGCTTTAGCTCTACTTTAAAGTGTGAGTTGCTGTTATTCAAAGTCCACTTTCATTTAAATGAGGCAAGGATATCTTATATGAATGGGAGGCAGCCATAGATTTGGGGGGATCATAACAGTTCCTATGTTGTATTATTCAAGGGCTACCAGAAAGACTCCACTCTGTCTCCCACCAGCCGTGAGAGACATATATATAATATTATATATTGTAAATATATAATAATTTATATATTACATAAATATAAATTTATATTTATGATATAAATACCTCTGGGAAGGGTCACACAATCACCTAACATTTTGGAAGGAGTTTATTTTATTTTATTTTTTTAATTAGTGTAATATTTTTCTAATGAAATCTTACCTAGGACCCCAAAATATAAAAGGCAGAGTAACTCTGGCTGAAGCAGGTGGAGGGCTGGGCCTCACTTACATGGCTTCCTTTGTTTTTTTTTTTAAAGATTTTATTTATTTATTTGACAGACAGCAAGAGAGGGAACACAAGCAGGGGAGTGGGGGAGGGAGAAGCAGGCTTCTCGCTGAGCAGGGAGCCCAATGCAGGTAATGACTGAGCCACCCAGGCGCCCCACATGGCTTCCTTTTTAATCTGAGGAAATCCAGAAAAGCAGTAGTCAGTTGCATATTTTTTAAAATGAAATTTGAATTAGACAATTTGCAGGGACCCTTAAATAACCCTGAAGAAACTTCGAGTTCTTTAATATATAGTTTGGATCATTAAAACTGGACAAAATAGGCATTATGAGCTTCTCAACATAATGCAGTAGGAAGGATATACCACCTATGAAGTATCTCCACCAAAAGGAAGGAAGGAAGGAAGAGAAAGAAAAAAGAAAGAAAGAAAGAAAGAAAGAAAGAAAGAAAGAAAGAAAGAAAGAAAGAAAGAAAGAGAAAAGAAAGAGAAAGAAAGAAAAAGAATTTAAGCAAACCTCTAGTTCTAAAGTATCTGTTTACAGGAAATAAGAGGATAGAGAAAAAAGTTAAATTACACCATGAAGAAATAGCCAAATACAGAATGAGGAAACTTCTACAGGACAAATGATCTGGTTTGTTGTGCAAATGAAGAGCCTGAGAGGGGGTGGGGGAGGGGAACTATGAGATTTTAAAAGACAACAATCCCAAAAAAGACAAGCCAATTTAAAAAGGGGCAAAGGACTTGAATGACATTTATCCAAAAAAAGATGTGAAATGGCCAAGATGTTCAATATCATTAGTCATTAGGGGAATGCAAATCAAAACCACGGTAAGATACCACTTCACACCCGCGAGGCCGGCTGTAATAAGCACTGTAGAAAGTAACAAGTACTAGCAAGACGTGGGAAAATGGGAGCCCCCATACATGCATGGCTGGTGGGAATATGAAATGGTGCAGCCCCTGTGGAAACCAGTTTGGCGGTTTCTCAAAAAGTTAAGCATAAATGTGTCATATGACCCAGCAATTCCACTTCTGGGTATATACCCAGAAGAATTGAAAATCGGCCCTCAGACAAATATATGCACAGGCATGTCCATAGCAGCAGTGTTAGCAAGAGCCAAAAACATCCCAAATGTCCATCAACAGATAAATGGGTAAATAAGTTGTGGTATATATATACAATGGAATTATTTATTCCATAAAAAAGAATGAAGTACTGATACATGCTACAATGCGGATGGACCTCGAAAATATTATGGTGAGGGGAAAAAGCCAGACACAAAATGTCACATATTCTGTGATTCCGTTTATGAAATATCCGGAACAGGTAAATCTCTAGAGACAGGATACAGATTGATGGTGGCCAGGTGCTGGTGGGAGGTGGGACCAGAGAGCCACTGCTCAGTGGGGCTCTGGGTGTCCTTTTGAAGTGATGACAATATCTTAGAACCAGAGAGAGGTGATGGCTGCACAACATTGTGACTGCACTGAATGCCACTGAATTGTTTCTCTTTAAAATAATTAATTTTGCACCATGTGAATTTTACCTCAACAAGGAGAGATAGATAGATAAACAGACAGATAAATAGATACAGAGATATAAGTTAAAAAAAAAAAAAAGGACCAGAAATATACCAGCCAAATCAAATGGGTAGTCCTTGGTTTGATTCTGAGTCCATCAAAACAGTTATAAAAATACATTTTTGAGGCAACTCGGGAAACTTGAACAGGAATTGAATGACAGATGATATTAAGAGATTATTGGTAACTTTTTTGTGAACTAGTGGCATAATGATTGTGTTTTTAAAAACTCATTCTCAGAGATTCATTCTAAAGTATTTATGAATGAAATAATATGATGTCTAGGAGGTGCTTTAAAATATTCCCAAAATGGGGGAGGCGGCGCCTGGGTGGCTCAGTCATTAAGCATCTGTCTTTGACTCAGGTCAGGATCCCAGGGTCCTGGGATCGAGCCCTGCATCGGGCTCCCTGCTCCGCGGGAAGCCTGCTTCTCCCTCTCCCACTCCCCCTGCTTGTGTTCCCTCTCTCGCTGTGTCTCTCTCTGTCAAATAAATAAATAAAATCTTTAAAAAAAAAATTCCAAAAGGGGCACCTGGGTGGCTCAGTTGGTTGGACGCTGTACTCTTGATTTTGGCTTGGTGGTGATATCAGGGTCCTGGGATCAGGACCTTTGCGCTCAGCAGGGAGTCTGCTTGAGGATCTTCCCTCTGCCCCTCCCCCTGCTTGCACGTGAGCTCACGCACTCCCTCTCTCAAATAAATAAATATTTAATAAAATAAAATACTCCAAAAAAAAAAAAGTTGAGAGGGAGAATAGCTGAAACAAGATTAGTAAAATTTTGACAATTGATAAGGCTGAGTAACAGGGACATGAGCATTATTGCTGCTTTTGTGTATATTTGAAATTATCCACAATGAAATACATCTAATTTGGTTTAGAAACCATAGATTTATTTAATGCCATTTATGGTCCTTCAAGATGGACGTGGGATAGGTGCCTGGGAGGTTTTTAGCAAACATGAGAAGAGAAGGAAAAGCAGAGATGGAGAAGAGGAATCCTAGAAGAGAACACCAAAGGAGTCTAAAACCACATAGTTCACAACTTTTCTGGGGCAGGGCCCTCAGGAGGGGAGAGAAAACTGTGCTTCCTCAGCTACAAACATGGGGTAGGGGACACTCAGTGTATCCCCACCCAGGGCAAAGGAAACAGCATCCTCATGCCGATTACCAGTGGCCAGACATTTACTGGGTGCCAACCATGCAGAAAATACTGTGGTTATCGGCAGCTCCCAGTGAAATCACAGCCTTGAACAGTGTCCTGCCAACAGTTAGTGATTGTATCTAAGTAGCCCTTACACAACTTGGGGACCACCTCTTCCTGGATGTGGAAGGAACCTGAGAAATCACAGATCGCTCTTGATTTTGTGAAGACACAATGGCCTTTGCAGTGGTCAGGAGCCCTGGGCTCTCGTCCTCTCTAGTTGCTGACTCTGAGCACTGCATTTGTGGAATGAGAGTTTGGATGATTTCTCTCATTCCTTCTAAGCATTCAATTCATTCATTCATTTACTGGATGAACATTTATTCCATGAATAACCTTAATACATCTACAGCTGGCAAAGAACTCTACCTCTCTGTTAAACACAAAATCTCTATAGAAAGTTTTTCCTTGGCAGAACTCTCTGCCTCTTGACTTCAGGGTTGAGCGTTACTCAGCGTTTCTGCTCCGAATGGGAAACATTGCAACAAATCTCTCTCTTTTATCCCGGGGCATAGGTGCCTCATTAGGTGGGGCCCTAATATTGAAGAAGGAAAGCAGCTTTATTTTGCAATTATCGAAGGGCAAGGAGTTCCTCCTGAATTTCCTTTCCTTTTGTTAAAAAAATCCCCAAATTTTGCCATCCATAGAAAACCTCTTAACGTTTTCCTGTATGTCTTTTCGGGCATTATTTGTAATGGTTATATAGTATGCCTTTGTATGAATGCACTATAATTTGCTTAAATGTTCTCTACTGGGGTAGTTACCTACCGTGAAATAGGAACACCCTTGTACACACATCGTTGTTTAGTTGTCCAAGAAAATCCTAAACGTGGAATTTTTGGGTCAAAGAGAATGTACATTTTAAGTTTTGATAAAGCTGCTTAAGTGCCCTCCAGAAAGACTAGCAATTCACACTCTCCCTCAGCACTGTATGAAAATGCCTTTGTCGCTACATCCTTCCCAACGTGAGCGTTCACATTCATTTCAGTCTTTGCCGATCAATCCTTCCTGACATTTCACAGGGTCTCCTATAATGCTATGTTTGCATTTCTATACCTGAGAGGTGCTATAACACCGTTGTAAGTTTATCCAGAGGTGGCAGCTTCCTTCCTCCATTTCTGAGGGAACAGGATCTATCACAAGTCACCTGAACCTCTTAGCTCTTAGAGCAACAGTCCAGACTCTGCAGGCCGGGCTAGTTTCTCCCTTTCTTTGTCCTGCTGCTGTAGTAAACCGGTGTACCACCTCCACGCCAGGCTCCTAGCTTCAGGACGTACTCATTCAAATCACCTTCTTAATAACAAGCAGCTAAAAGTTAATTCATCACCGCTCCTGTTTGGGCTGTGTAAAATAAAGCCTTCCTGCACCCCAATTCTGCAATTAACACTTGATTTTTTTGGTATAAAGTGAGCTTTACTAAGTAAGCTGCCATGAGTGATAGAAGAGATTCTGTTTTATTTGGATTCCTTTCAATTATGATTTCCTGCTAGCTGCCTGACTTACAATTAGCCAAACACAGAGGAAACCCCACACCATAGGTAACCGTTTTTCTTTCTTAAAACATTCGTTTTAATAGGTGTTGGCAAAGACCTATCAGATTGCTAGGGTTTCCCCCCCCCCCCAGCAAATTAAATACCTGATTTATTCTTCTGGCCAATTTCCCCTCCCCTCCCCGCTCCTCCCCCACAACCCCATGACATAACAGTCATGAGGTTATGAAAACAGATGGAGAGAGGGTATGAGAACCAGTAATGCTCAGAACATGCTATCTGCCAGCCTAAGCTGCCTTCATGGTGGTGTGCAAATTCCTATTCCGTTTTCTCTGCAGAAAACAGGCTGTTACATATTTCTCTTGTTTGTACGGTGAGATCAGCTCTCTATCTGTGAGATCAGCCTCTCCCCTTGAACACAAGTCTCTCAAATAAACTACTAGTCCAGGTAGTGTTTCTAGCCAATGCACTGATAGAAGAAATGAGGATGTTTTATTCCCTCTGAAGAGGACACAGTGTGAAAGGCAGGCTTTTTAGAGGGGTCACGCAGGGCCATGGATTTTTGCGGGTCATGAATCAAGCTGTTGATAAAAAGCAATGTGCTTTCCGGGAAGGTGTGATTTGAAGTAGCCTTGACCCAGACACGGTGAATATACAGCACATAAAATAAGAGACGATGGTCACCTGGGTTACAGGGAGGTGGCTCCAGTAATTTTTAAAAGTTGTATGTTGAAGACTCCAGGGAATACTTTAAAAGTGTATATAGTCTTTTGGAAGAATTTCATTTGCTAGGCACAAGGGGCAGCTGTTGGAGTATGTGGCCATCAGAGGGCTCCCCTCTTGGCTTGGCTTTGAATTCACACCCTCTCTTCCCCAAAAAGGAAGAGCAAGTTGATTTAGGGCAGCATTACCCACCCTTTTTGAACACATACCTTATTTAGATAAATGTAAAAATCTCATACACAACTCCCACAGAGATTCTGACAGCCTCTACATATTTCTAACTTAGGAATCATTACCTTATGCACACCCTCACCAGCCTGGGAAATTTTATTAGCTTTACTTGTAGTTGTTTTCATTATGAAAATAATAAAATATTGTTTTTATTTGCCTTCAAATATTAAAAATGTCTTCCAATATTGAAAATGACTTTTCAAACTATACAGTTCTCCCAAGGATGGATAATGGATATCATAGAGGATCAGGAAAGTCCAGATTCCTAACACTCACTAATCTAGACTCCTTTCCTACCCTCCTCTGTGCACCATTCCTGTGATTAAGATTGTAGCCAAAAACTCTACTGGTCATTTACACTTTTGTATGAGTCTATGTCACTCCGTTGCTTCTCCGGAATTATATGCAGATGATGCCTTATCTCTGATCGGAAGTTGAAAGGCCTCTGATTGGGGGGCAAACATTCAAAGTTGTATTATCGAAAGTCCCAAACCTGACAGAACCTACTGAACCAGCTTCTCCAGTGGTGTGGCCTGCAAACCTTTATTATTGCAAAGTCACCCCAGCTGGCTCTGATGCATGTCCAAATTTGTAACCAGCCAATTGACCCTGTGGTGGACATTTACCTTCTTGGCTGCTCCAATTTTTTTTTTTTTGACACTCATCACATTTTAATAGTTCTCCACATTGGGAATTCCACCTTTCCAGTAAAAGACCTAAATAAACTATTTTCCCAGATTCCTTTGCTGCTAGATGTAAGCACATGACAGGTTCTACCATTCAGAGGCACCTATGTGAGATTTTGATTCAGAAAGAGCCTAGGCACTGGGTCCAGTTTTTCTAGCACAGGTGACCACAAAGGCAGTGTATTTTTTAGATTGTCAATGGTGCTGCAGAAAGCAGATTATGGCAGAGGCTGTGTTGTTCTGAGGCATGTGATGGCAACAGCTCCCTCACCAGACAAATTCAGCAGTGTGGACCTAGATGTTATTCCTAGGAGCTCAGTCTAGAGTACTGATTTTCAATCTTGGTTATATATTGGAGTCACCTAAGGAGATATTTTTTTAAAAAAATACCAATGCCTGCATTCTACCCCCAGACAGTCTGATTTATGGAATGGGGTATAATATGACCATTAGTTCCCAGACAATCCCACTGTGCAGCCAAGTTTGAGAACCTCTGACCCAGAGGTTCTGTCTCTTTTCCTTCCAACAATAATCTAATAAATTTCTCCCCAATTAAAATAGCTACAATGCATTCTCACCTCTGCAACTAAAAAACCTGACCAGTGCAGATTCATAAGGTGCCTTCCAACTCTGAAAGCATAGAATTTTATGGTGTGCTGTTCTTTTAATCATTAGAAGGGTACCAAGATGATTCAATGGGGGAAAAAAGTCTCTTCAACAAATGGTACTGAGACAGCTGGATAGACACATGCAAAAGAATGATGTTGGACCCCCTACCTCATCCCATATGCAAAAATTAACCCCAAATGAATCAAAGACCTAAATGTAAGAGCTAAATTATAAAACTCTTAGAAGAAAAAATAGGTGTAAATCTTCTTGTCTTTGGATTTGTCAATGGTTTCTTGCATAGGACACCAAAGCACAAGCAACAACAACAAAAATAGATAAATCGGGCATCATCAAAATTGAAAAATTGTATGCTTCACTACTGGGTATTTACCACAAAGATACAAATGTAGGGATCTGAAGGGGTATGTGCACCCCAATGTTTATAGCAGCAATGTCCACAATAGCCAAACTGTGGAAAGAGCCAAGATGTCCATCGACAGATGAATGGATGAAGAAGATGTGGTATATATACACAATGGAATATTATGCAGCCATCAAAAGGAATGAGATCTTGCCATTTGCAACGACGTGGATGGAACTGCAGGGTGTTATGCTGAGTGAAATAAGTCAATCAGAGAAAGACATGTATCATATGACCTCACTGATATGAGGAATTCTTAATCTCAGGAAACAAACTGAGTGTTGCTGGAGTGGTGGGGGGTGGGAGGGATGGGGTGGCTGGGTGATAGGCATTGGGGAGGGTATGTGCTATGGTGAGCGCTGTGAATTGTGCAAGACTGTTGAATCACAGATCTGTACCTCTGAAACAAATAATGCAACATATGTTAAGAAAAAAGAAAAAGAAGAAGATAGCAGGAGGGGAAGAATGAAGGGGAGTAAGTCCAGAGGGGGAGACGAACCATGAGAGACGATGGACTCTGAAAAACAAACTGAGGGTTCTAGAGGGGAGGAGGGTAGGGGGATGGGTTAGCCTGGTGATGGGTATTAAAGAGGGCACATTCTGCATGGAGCACTGGGTGTTATGCACAAACAATGAATCATGGAACACTACATCAAAAACTAATGATGTAATATATGGTGATTAACATAACAATAAAAAATTTAAAAAAAAAGAAAAATTGTGTGCTTCAAAGGTCACCCTTGAGGAAGTAAAAAAGACAAATGACAGAATGGAAGAAAATTTTGCAAATAATATACTAGTAAGTGACCTGTAATATGTAAAGAATTCCTATAACTTGATAATAAAAAAAAATAACCCAATTAAAAATGGGCAAAGGGGGACCTGGGTGGCTCAGTCGGTTAAGCATCTGCCTTCAGCTCAGGTCATGATCTCAGGGTCCTGAGATTGAGCCCCATCTCAGGCTCCCTGCACAGTGGAGAGTCTACTTCTCCCTCTCCTTCTACTCCTCCCCCCCATTTGTGCTCTCTCTCTCTCAAATAAATAAATAAATAAAATCTTTAAAAGAAAAAATGGGCAAAGGATCTGAATAGACTTTTCTCTGAAGAATATATTAAAATGGCCAATAAGCATATGAAGAGATGGTCAGCATCATTAGTCATTAGGGAAATGCAAATCAGAACCACAATGAGATACTATTTCACACCCACTGGGATGACTATTTAAAATGGGAAATAACAAGTGTTGGTAAAGATGTGGAGAAATTAGAACCCTCATACACCATACACTGGTGGGACTGTGAAATGGTGTAACCATGTTAGAAAACAGTCTGGCAGTTCCTCAAGATGATAAACATAGAGTTACTGTATGACACAACAATCCCACTCCTTGGCACATTCCCAAGAGAAATGAAAGCATGTCCATATACAAACTTGTGCATGAATATTAACAGCAGCATTATTCATAATAGGCAAAAAGTGGAAAGAACACAGATGTCCATCAACTAATGAATGAATAAATAAAATGTGATCTATCTCTACAATGGAATATTATTAAGCCATAAAAAAGAGAATGAAGTACTAATACATGTACACGCTACAGTGTGGCTGAAACTTGAAACCATTATGCTAACTGAAAGAAGCCAGTAACAAAATAAAACCCATACATATTGTATGATTTCACATTTATGTGAACTATCCAGAATAGGCAAATCCATAAAGAAACACAGTTAGTCAGTGGTTACCTAGAACTGGGAGGGTTGGGGGAAATAAGGAGTGACTGCTAATGGGTATGGGTTTCTTTTTGGGGTGATGAAAATGTTCTAAAATTTATTATAGTCATGGTTGTGCAAGTTTGTAAATATACTAAAAAACCATCAAACTGCATACTTTAGATATATGGTGTGTGAATTATATCTCAATAAAAGCTGTTACTAAAAAAATTGTTGGAGGGATTCCAAACTTCAGCTTCTAGCAGAAGAAACATGTGGGAGGAAGGGTGATGGGAAATCTTTCTAGGACTCAGGAAATCATGTCATGTAGTCAATCACCTTCTCTGCCAGTTGGTAAAATGCGCTGCAGAAAGGCACGGTCCTGCACGCAACAGGAGGCCCCCCAGATAGGTGATGGTAGAAAAAAGAGTTTTAGTGGTAATTAAGAAACTTTGTGAGAGGAAGTCAGGAAAATAACAGTGCATCACTAGTCAGTCTCTTTCCTGTAGTCAGAAAAGAATGTATGGGAAAGGAGCAGTTGTCCTCGGTGTCCTCAGGGGTATGCAAGATTTGGATGGGTGCTGAAGTCAGGGAGAAACCTGATCTGAGCCAATACAGGGACAGAGGTGTTGGGGACGGTAAGAGCAGTTCAGAGAGCAGGTGCAAAATCCCTATGGAAAGTGGAAATGTAAGTAAAGTTAAAGAGCTTTGCATCACCAAACTGTCAATATAGGTTACCTCCCAAGAGTGGGCTTGGAGTGGAAGGGAGAGGGCACTTTCACTTTTTATGGTGTTTTTCCTCCATGTAATTAGAATTTTTTTTTACAACAAACACATATTACTTTGTGATTAACAATGTAAGAACAAGCTAGTTTGCTTTAGCAAGATGAGTATGACTATTTAAATGAGAAAAAAATCAGGAAGAGAACCATGAAACAGAAAGGAATGGCAACAGGAGAGGAAAAGAACAGAGAATGGGGGATGAAACTCGTCACCACAATGGTATTTGGCGAAGAACATAAATACATTATTACTTCAAATTTTTTACTAAACTAGCTGCAGAAGAGTTTTTGTAGCACAGGAATAAAGACTGTGTCCTTGATTTTGTACCTGCCAATTTGAGTGATTTCTCTCAAGGTTATGTAATTAAAGGTGGACTAGAATTTTAGTAAAAGCAAGTTGGAATAGACAGGTTGGAATATTGAATGCCAAGCTAATATGTTAGTTTCTTCTGTAGACAATGAAAATTTCTTCAAGAATTTCAAGCAAGTGGAATTGCACTGGATAGTGACGTGGAGCGATGACTCCTGAACCTGGATGTGCATCAGAATCCTAGAGTTAGCTTTAAAAATGATATAGATTCTTGGGACCCTACCACCCTTCTTATTCAGTAGGTCTGGGCTGGGATCCAGGAATTTATATTTGTAAATCTCATGTGTTACAGATGCTCTATCATACCTGGGAATGGGTAGAGTATATGATAAATCAGAGTCGGGAGATAATGCAAATAGGAAGACAGGAGGCTGCTGGAAAAGTTCAGGGTGCTGGAATATTAAACTGGAATGGTGGTAGACAAAAAGAATTAATATGACCATCGTTATGAAGACAAATTCAATACAGTGTGGTGAGTGCTTGAGTGTATGTCCCATGAAGCAATTATCAGTTTGTCTTATTGACCATTGGATATCCCAGAACCTCACACAGTGTACCTGATGGAGTAAACAACTCAATAATATTTGCTGAATGAATGAATGAGAGAAAATCATAGTTGACTCCAAAGGTTTGAGTAGAGCAACTTTAACACTAGTGGTACAGACATTTAGGGAATCTGTTTTCAGGAAAAAACAATTGTAGACTTTCCATGGTTGAGTCAGAAAGTATGGTGAGATGCACAATGCCTTAGGGATTATAGGAGAACGGTACTTACACCGCTCTAAGGCAGTGTAACTGGGACAGTAGTGGGAAGAAGTCTGAAGAACTTTTTCACTGACTATACCAACTTTCAGTAACTGTTTGCAAAACTGAACTCTGGGAGACATTCAGTTGGTTTACCAGGACTTGCTGTGTTCTCTGACTGCAGGGGGAAGGTTCATAACTGGGTGGTTTTCCACACCTCCCCCTTTGTAATTTTCAGTTAAGTCAGCTGTACTCCCCCCTACCTTCATTCAGCATCCATGAAGGATCTGTCCTCTGGCCTCATTCACCCATTCACCAACTACATCTTAATTCCTTTCAATTCCCCTCTTACATCTTTCGAATCCCTCCTCTCCACAACCCCAGCCCCAACAACCAGACTGTTCCTGTATTTACTCGGCCTTTGACTTTTGTGGCCTGCCTCCCCTTCAAAAAGAGATGGGGCTTCTGCTGCCTGGACCCTGAGCCTTCTTTCAGGTATGTTTGTGTTCCTTTGTTCTGCCTCTCTGCTCCTGGCCACCCTGCGAACCAACTTCCAGGCTGGGACCCCACCAGGCCTGCTTCATTCTTCCTAGAAGGAGGGACCAACAATCAGGGAACAGAGAGCTTTGAAAAAGACATGGCACATTTCCCTCCTCCTTATAAGACAATCAAAGACATGGACTAGACCTATGGTTCATTTCCACGTAGCTGAATCACAGGTAGGTGGACTTATAGATCTCAGGAATCGTAGGAATTGGTAAAAAAAAATAATAATAATAATAATTAATAAATAAGATTTTCTTTTAAATAAAATAAAGCAAAAAAGCTCAGCCTAGTAGCCAGGTGTCATGTTACATTGGAATTAGCTGTGTGACCATAAGTCATTTCACCTTAAATGAGGTCAGTTTAGCTAAATGATGAATACTGTTCCTTCTAACTCTAATGTTCTTTGATCTAATAAATATATCCCTTTGTTTCTGATCCCTCTTCCCTGAGGTGGAGGAGAGATTGGTATGGGGTGTACGGGCCCCCCAAGATTGGGGAGAAGCACAGAAGTGGCACATCCTAGTTTCACTGGTTACTGATGGGGGATGGGATGCCAGGAGGCCAGGTAGTCCAGCCAGGCTGGAATGATTACCTGAAAATGGTCTCCATAGCCAAGGCACCCAGGAGCCTAGGTCCGGAGCCAAAGGAAGGTCAGAGGATTTGATAACATGACAGCCATGAGTAATAGAGTCAGCACAAAATGGGAAGTGATATGGGAAAATTCCAGGTATATCGGCCTTGCTCTGAGTTGCAAACCCTTCATTTGTAGGTGGTTCATTCCACTCAATGGGCCCAGGATGGAACTGGGCATGCTGACATCGTATCCTGGCTGCCTTGGCTACATCCAAGGATTTATTGAGTAACTACTATATTCTGATTTCCCTTCCTCACCTCCTGACCCAGAGAAGTCACATTTTCCCAGGGTAGGACTGATAAAGGAGCTATATTTCTAGCTTTCAAAGGGAGTGATGGGCAATGCTATTTAAAGAACCTGAGGACAGGGTGATGTGTGTTTGTGGAACCAAGGAAGTAAGGCCCCTCTTGTCAGGGGGTGCAAACTTCAGGAAATGGGAGGGCATCATATATACAGGATGTCTCATTTCATTCTGCTCCTTCCATTCTCTATCTACAAAGGATTGCCACTTAGGAAGACAAGGCTTTATGATATAAGGACCTGTTTGCCTATTTCAAACTGTTTTTTTCTCTCTTATCTCTCATCTCTCACTTTTTTAAATCAACTTAAAAAAACAAAAAAACACTTTTTGGACTTTCAAGATTGCAAATTTTTCCCTATTATGAACATTACCATGATACACTGTGCTATACATACATCGTTGTCTATTTGCCCAACTAGTTCCTCAGAATAAATTCCTGGAAGTGTAATTGCTGAATCAAAACAAATGGATGTTTTGAAGGAATTTAATAAAATTTACCAAATTGCCCTCCAGAATTGTAACAATATACATGCCATCAGCTGTATTAGGATAGTACCCTTACCAGATGCAGCAAACATTTTCACATCTTTGTCAATCTGAAAGGTTAAAAAATATATCTTCTTCTTAAATTAATTTCATTTGCAGTTACCGAAGATTTTTTTTGTTACATATGTTTATTGTCCATTTTAATTCCGTCTTTTGTGAGTTTCCTTTTCATGTTCTTTGCCTATTTTTCTTTTACAACATTAAGCTTTATCTTATAAGTAAGCTTTTGATTTCTTAAGACTATTAACCCTTTTTCCACCATTGCAAGTTTTTTTTTAGTTTGTGGCATTCATTTTGCTTTGTCCTTCTTGATCATATAACATTTTATTATTTTTGTTTAGACAAATCTATCTGATATTTGCCTTTAGAAAAGAAAAACCTGAAGGAAGCCAAAGGAGGGAAAAACACCTTAATTACAGAGGAACAATGATAAGAATCACATCAGACTTCTCCTTAGAAACCATATAAACAAGAAGAGAATGGAATGAAATAATTAGTGTGTTGAAATTTAAAAACCACCGAATTATATCCTGTAACATTATCCTCAAAAGTGAAGGAGAAATAAAGGCTCTTTCAGACAAACAGAAGTAAGGGAATTTGTCACCAACAGATGGGTGCTTGAAAAAAATGTTGGAAGTTCTTCACAGAGGAGGAAAACTATATAATAGGCCAGAAACTTGAATCTACATCTTAAAAAGAGAGAGAGAAGGATGTTAGGCAAAAAACCAACAAAAGTAAAATGAAATCTTATATTTTTGTTATTCTTAATTAATCTAATAGTTAGCTGCTTGTTTAAAAGAATAACCATAGCAATAATGTATTGGGCAACCATAGCTTATGAATAAGTGAAATGAATGACAGCAAATTATGAGACAAGAGGGCAGAACTGGGAATACTCTGTTATAAGATACTCATCCTGCCAATGAGCAATACAATGTTATTTTAAAATAGACTTAGATTAGTTGTAAATGTATATTGCAAACTTCAGGGCAAACTTTTTTTTAAAGATTTTATTTAGTTATTTATTTGACAGAGAGAGAGAGAGTGAGCAAGCACAAACAGGGGGAGCGGCAGGCAGAGGGAGAGGGAGAAGCAGGCTCCCCGCTGAGCAGGGAGCCTGATGTGGGGCTCAATCCCAGGACTCCAGGATCATGACCTGAGCTGAAGGCAGACATTTAACTGACTGAGTCACCCAGGTGCCCCCAAGGCAAACATTTTTTTAAAAGTTTTAAAAAGGTATAATTAATGTGTTAAGAGAAAATGGAATAATATAAAATACCCAATTAAGAACAGAGAAGGCAGAAAAAGGGGAAAACAAGAAACAAAGAAGTGCAATGAATAGAAAACAGTTGCAACTATGGTAGATATTAATCCAATTATATCAATAATCATTTTATTTTGTTATTTTCATTTTTCTAAGGTTTTATTTTTAAGTAATCTCTACACCCAACATGGGGCTTGAACTCACAACACTGAGATCGAGAGTCACATGCTCTTCAGACTGAGCCAAACTGGTGCCCCAATAATCATTTTCTTCTTTTTTTTTAAGATTTTATTTATTTATTTGAGAGAGAGAGAAAAATATCACAAGCAGTGGGTAAGGCTAGAGGGAGAAGCTGACTCCCTGCTGAGCAGGGAGTCAGATGCAGCACTCGATCCCAGGACTCTGGGATCATGATCTGAGCTGAAGGCAGACGCTTAGCCAACTGAGCCCCGCAGGTGCCCCCGATAATCATTTTCTTTTTTCTTTTTAAGATTTTATTTATTTATTTGAGAGAGAGAGAGCACATGAGAGGGGGGAGGGCCAGAGAGAGAAGTAGGCTCTCTGCTGAGCAGGGAGCCCGATGTGGGATTCGATCCTGGGACTCCAGGATCATGACCTGAGCCGAAGGCAGTCGCCTAACCAACTGAGCCACCCAGACATCCCCCCAGTAATCATTTTCAATGAGAACAGAAATATACCAATTAAAAGAGACTGAAAGGGTGGCTAAAAACCATATATTGTCCATAGGAAGCCCACTTGAAGTATAAAGACACATACAGATTAAAAGTAAAGGGATAGATGGGCGCCTGGATGGCTCAGTTGGTTAAGTGACTGCCTTCAGCTCAGGTCATGATCCTGGAGTCCTGGGATCGAGTCCCACATCGGGCTCCCTGCTCAGCAGGGAGTCTGCTTCTCCCTCTGACCCTCTTCCCTCTCATGCTCTCTATCTCTCATTCTCTCTCTCTCAAATAAATAAATAAAATCTTTAAAAAAGTAAATAAAAATAAAGGGATAGAGAAAGATATACCATGCAAACACTAATCAAAAGAAAGCTGGAGTAGCTGTATTAAATTTAAAGCTGCCTTCAGAACATGAAAAACTATCATAGCAATATCAATAATATCAAGGAAAATTATTAATAATTAAGGGGTCAATTCTCCAAGAAAACATACTAATCCTGAATCTGTATGCGTCTAACAACAAAGCATCAAAATATGTGAAGCAAAACTGATAGAATTGGAAGGAGAAATAGATGAATCCACTCTTATAGTTGGAAATTTGAATACCCTTCCATTAGTAACTGACACATCCAATAGGAAGAAAATTGGTAAGGATATAGTTGAACTGGAGCCATCAATCAACTGGAACTAATTGACATTTATAGAATATTTTATCCCACAAAAGCAGAATAAGTCTTCTCAAGCCTACATGGGACATTCACCAAGATAGAATACATTCTGGGCCATAAAACACACATCGACAAATTTAGAGTAAAAATCATACAAAGTATGCTCTCAAACTACAATGGAATTAAACTAGAAAATCAATAACAGAAAGATAGGTGGAAATTACAAAATATTTGTTGATTAAACAACACGCTTCTATTTTTTTTTAAGGATTTATTTATTTGAGAGAGAACGAGCAGGGGGAGGGCCAGAGAGAGAGGGAGACAAGCAGACTCCCTGCTGAGGTGGGCTGGTCGGGGGAGAAGGGCTCTACCCCAGGACCCTGAGATCATGACCTGAGCTGAAATCAAGAATCAGACGCTCAACCAACTGAGCCACCCAGGTGCCCCACAACACCGTTCTATATAACACATTGGTCAAAGAATAAGTCTCAAACAATGTTTTAAAATATTTTGAACTAAATGAAAATACAACTTAAAATCTGTGGGGTGCAGTGAAAGCAATGCTAAGAGGGAAATTTATAGCATTGAATTCATATATTAGAAAAGGATAAAGGTCTAGATTAATAATTTAAGCCTTTTAGGACACTAGAGATTTCAGGAAGGTAATTATTCTACTACTAAAAAAACTAAGCAGGAATGAGCTTCAAACCACCTAATTCTTATGTTTGCTCATGCCATTATTTTCTCTGGGTCCAGAATTAACTGTTTCATCTGGTTATTGATCCATGTTATATAAGGCTAATACTAATGCAAATAGTTCTTCAATCTCTGCTGTCACCACAGGGAGCTGCTGCACAGATAATTCAAATTATCGGACAAATTTGTACCTGATATGCATATTTTGGGGGATTGAGGAATTTCTGGTCTGAAGATTAATTTTAACCAGTTGGATTTGATCTTGCAGATTACATGTTTTCATTAATACTGGGGCTGCCTACAGAAAAATTTCCCCCTACTGAACTGCTATGAGTATTTTGGAATTTTCTGATTCTGAAAGTAATATGAACTTATTGTAGAAAACTTGCAAATTGACAAAAACTTTTGTTTTTGCCGAGTGAGTGATGGTTGTATGCATATTTGGAGAAGTGAATTGTTCTGGATAAGAAAGGGAGAGAGAGATCTGGAAGCCTGGGATGGGCAAGCTCTGGAATTGAAAAACCAGACACCAGCCTGTCTGGTGCTATCCAGGGAAAGACAACAAAGAGGAAAACTTGTGTGGAGAGAATTGAGGGATGAGGCCTGTATTAGGGTTACCCAGAAAATCAGAACCAATAGGATATATGTATAAAGAGATATATAACCAATAGATATATATTAAGTGATAGGTATGTTACCCAGTAGGATATATATAAAGAGACTTACTGTTAAGGATTTGACTCATAGGGTTCTGGAGACTGAGAAGTCCTATTACTTGCCATCTGCAAGCTGGAGACTCAGGAAAGCTGGTGATATAGTTCCAGTCCAAGTCAAAAGCCCTGACAACAAAAAGAACTGATGGTCTAAGTTCTAGTCCAAGTTCGAAGGCCCAAGAACCAGAGATCTAATAGAGTGAGTTCCAGAGGGCAGGAGAATCCAATGTCCAGCTCAAGTAGTCAGGCAGACAAAAGAAAATCTCCCTTCCTCCACCTTTTGCTGTATTCAGACCTTCAGTGGATTATATAATACCCACCCACATTGGGGAGGGCCATCTGCCTTACTCAAAGTCTACAGATTCAGATGCTAATCTCTTCTGGAACATCCTCACAGACACACCTAGAAATAATGTTAACTAGTTATCTGGGTATCCTGTGGCCCAGTCAAGCTGATACATAAAATTAACCATCACAAGACACACCTGAAGGATATATTTGAGTTGCTCTGAACTGTGCAGTGTAAAACTCTCATCTGTCTTTCCTACGGAATCTTCAGTAAAAATCAACATTTGGTCCTGTTGTACTCCTCCTGGGGAATGAAAGAGGTACTGAGTCATGTTCAGTGATAAGTTCAAGGCTATGACAGAACCATGGAGTTAGCCCTAGGGACTTAACAGGGAAAATTTTTTAAAGAAGAAAAGGTAAAAGCTCTTCACAGAAATGACCAATATTGACCTGGTGGTATTTTTCCCTCCTTCTATTATGTATGTGTATATGTATATGAGTGTATATATAATAAAGCTGGGACTGAATTATATAAATAGGTTTCTATTCTACATTTTTTTACTGAACATTGAATCATAACTATTGGCGAGCCTGGATGGCTCTTCGGTTAAGGGTCTGCCTTTGGCCCAGGTCATGATCCCAGGGTCCTGGAATCCAGCCCGCATCAGGCTCCCTGCTCAGTAGAGAGCCTGCTTCTCTCTCTCCCTCTGCCCCTCCCCCTTGTTTGTGCGTGGACACGTGTGCGTGTGCACTCTCGCTCTCTATCTCAAATAAATAAAATCTTAAATAAATCATGACTATTGGATAATATTAAATATTCTTCAAACTTATATTTATTGGTTGCATAATACTTCATCAATGTTGATATACCAAAGTTTATTTACTTCTCTATTATATATATTTATAAGTTTTCAACTTTTTATTATTATAAGAACTCTAGCATGGATATCTTTTAATGGAAATCTGCATGGGCATCTACAATTCCTTCCTTAGGATGGAGTTTAGGAAGTCGACAGGCAGGAAGTTTTTTGAGATCCTTGATCCATTCTGCTATTTTGCCAAAACACCTTTCAGAATGGGTGATTGCCACTCTCACTAGCACAACAAAGATTATTTTACCTGTTTTTGTACTTTATATAAATGGAATTACAAGGTGTGTACTGTTTTGCGTCTGGCTCCTTTCCCACAATATCTGTTTATGAGATTCATTCATGTTGTTGCATATAGTTGTAGATTGTTTCTTCTTATTGCTGAGGGAATTCCATTGTGTGAATATATGACAATTTATTTATCCATCGGTGAGTATTTGGGCATTTTCCCATTTGGTACTACTATAAATAGTGCTGCTATGATATGTCTTTTGGAGAATGATATATGTCCATATTTCTGCTGGATAGTTATGTAGGAGTAGAATTGCTTTAATAGATATTGTCAGTTTTCCAAAGTGGTTGTACCAATTTACATCGCATCAGTCATGTATGGGAGTGACAGTTGCTTCATATCCTTGCCAACATTTAGTATCATGTCTTTTCAATTTTATTTTTTTAAATATTTTATTTATTTCTTTATTTCTTTATTTCTTTATTTCTTTGTTATAGCGAGCATTAGAGGAGAGAGGGTCAGAGGGAGAAGCAGACTCCCTGCTGAGCAGGGAGCCGGATGCGGGACTCGATCCCGGGACTCCAGGATCATGACCTGAGCTGAAGGCAGTTGCCTAACCAACTGAGGCACCCAGGTGCCCCATGTCTTTTCAATTTTAGCCATTCTGATGGGTGTGTAACAGAATCTCATTGTAGTTTTAATTTGAATTTTCCTGATGACTGATATTAAGGTCCTTTTCATATATTTATTGGCCATTTAGATATATTCTTTTGCAAAGTATCTTTTCAAATCTTTGCTCTTTTTTTCTGTTCAGTAAGTTGGATATATACATGCATTAAATATCTTTTGTCAGTCAGTGGATTCCCTTTTTGCTCTGTCAGTCATATCTTTGGATGGACAGAAGTTTTTTTATTTAAAATGGTCAATTGATCAATATTTTCTTTAATGGTTAATGCTTTTTGTGATTGCTTAAATCTTTGCCCATTCCAAGAACATGAAAGTGTTCTTCTACGTTTTCCTCTGAGAGTTTTATTTTTTTCTCTTTCATATTTAAGGTCTGTAATCCATTTGGAATTGATTTTTGTGTATGGTATGAGGTATGAGTCCAGATACATTTTATTCCGTACAGATAGTCAATTCACCCAGCATCATTTAATGGAAAGAACACCTTTTACCCCCTGCCTACAATATTTATTGCCTTTGTCATAAATCAGATGACCATATATATATGTGGTTCTGTTTCACCATTCTGTTCCATTGGGTGACTGTTTTTTGTATTATTGAGACAATATCACAATGTCTTAATTACTTTAATATCTAATGGTGTTAAGTCCTTCAGCTTATTTTTCAAGATTGCCCTGTTTGCCCACTTTTACAACAGGATATTAGGGATTTTTTTCTTATTGCTATGTAAGAATCCCTTACCAGTGAAGCATATTAATCCTTGCCTGTTAAATGTGTTATAAATATCTTCCCATTTGTCATTTGACTTTTGATTTTATTTATAGTTTCTCTTGTCACAGGGAAGTATTAAATTCTTACAAAGTGAAGTCTATTGACATTTTGTGATTTTTTTTCTCCTCCAGTATGTTTCTGATTACAAAGTTTGTCCCCAGTCTCAATGAAAGTTTAAATGCAATGTTTATAGTCACAATATGGAGCATGTCTGACTACATGAAAATATCTTTTCTACAAAATAATCAATAATCCTCCTTTCTTTCTAGAGAAGGAAGTTAAGTTTCAGGGAGGGCAACAGGGGGATATCACTCCTGCTCAAAATCAGGAGAATGAGAATTCTGAGAAAGCTTTTGTTTATTTCCTGAATTCCAGTCTCATGAGTCAATTACCCCTAATAGAAAAAAAAAAATGTCCCCCTGATTTCATCTGATTGCAATTGACCCAATCAACAGAGTGGATTGCCGTGCTGGTGTTAGAAAGAGTTAGTGGCCCTGTTGGTTTTAAAGACTCGAGCCGAGAGCCTGCGAAGACAGAGTAGTGTTCTTGTCTTGAGAAGGACTGTCGCGTGGCTCACAGGAGGCTTCCAGGGAGGTACTGGCCAAATCAGAGAGGTTTATAAATATGCCTGACCAACGTCGTTGTGGCAGCTCAGCTCACAGAATTCCCTGTGTTCGCGTCTGTTCTGGAAGCCCAGAGCAGGAAAAAAAGTAAGGTAATGTGGTTATTTGATTTCTTTTTGACAAAACCAAATCCTTGTAGTGATTATTAAGCAGCAGAGTAGAAGCCCAAATGATGAGGCTGAAATATGGTTTGCGTTCTAGCTTTATTTTGATCCTGTGCTCGTTTTTTTTCTTTGCAGGGGAAAAAAAGGAAGCCATAACCACCACCCCCCTCCCCACCCCCTCCACCCCAATCCCCGCACTGTGTGTGTGTACTTAATCCATGGCCAAAGAGAGTTTTATGGGAAAGTTTGCTGTGTGCCAGTGAAGCGTTTTATTTTTCATCATTTTAAAAACAAAAACATTAACGAAAAAATCTTTCCTCCCACCAAAAAAAAGAAAAAGAAAAACCCACAGAGCCATAGAGCTGCTCCCCTCAATATAAAAGTTTTCATAACTTAGTCCTTCCCCAAAATTAATGCATAGGACTTATTGCAGTTATGAAACATTGAAAACTTTGGCTTTTCAGCCACTTAATGTCCTGTTCAGATATCCTTGGAGGAAAGCCAAAAGGGATTAAAATCTTCTGAAAGACTAAAAGATGATTGATTATCTCCCTGGCTCTACTGTTTGACTCTACATCTCTAGCTTTTGGAAAAGCTAGAATAAACCAGTTTAGATGTGCGACAGCTTTTCTCCTTCTTCAAATTTTGTTAAATTATGTTCAGATACTCACAGACGCTCTCCTATTGGAGATTAACTGCAATGAGGTGCAGCCTTTGTAGACTGTTATTTTTTTTAAAGATTTTATTTATTTATTTGAGAGAGAGAGAATGAGAGAGAGAGAAAGCACATGAGAGGGGGGGAGGGTCAGAGGGAGAAGCAGACTCCCTGTCGAGCAGGGAGCCCGATGCGGGACTCGATCCAGTGACTCCAGGATCATGACCTGAACCGAAGGCAGTCGCTTAACCAACTGAGCCACCCAGGCGCCCTGTAGACTGTTATTTTAATGGTGAAGAGGAAGCTCCATTGCCCTTAGATGAGTCCCCCATCTACTGTCTAAAACCTGTAAATTCATACTGGAGTTTCACCTTTTAATGAGGTTTTCCCAGGATAAAATGCAAATACTCTTTAAAGTTAATACTACTCATTGCTACCTCAGCACGAATGACTATACCCTACTCTCCGGGGCTAGTTTTGACAGGAAAGAGGTACAGACTCTGCTGGGAGCAAATCTCACCTGAGAGGGCTGATAAGAAAGCTAGAAGAAGCAGGGAGAAGGCACAGAGCCCGTGCCGCAAGCAGAAAGAAGGCACAATGCAGGCTCATCTACTTCAAAAATACACCTTTGCTTTATGCCTCCTTTCTCCTTGCAACAAGATAAATGATTTTTTTCTGTTAGGAGAAAGTTGGGGTAAGGATTGAAATCCCTATTTTGGGAAGGGAAAGACTCTGGAAACGGGAGACTCTGGAACTGAGACTCCTGGCAGGAGACACACTAGGGTCCCTCGAGACTGAGAAGTTCTCTTGCACGATCTCTGCAGAGAAAGCCCAAGGCTCCCAAAGCCTGTGTCAGGGCCTGTCCCTGGCCCAGCCACTCAGCTGTTCAGCAATTCCTGGGCCTCAGGCCACAGGTCAAGTGTTTGGGACCTAGTTTGTGTTCTGATCCAGGCAAAGGCACACCCCATCCACTTGCTCTACTGTTAGAGGAGTTTTCACAAACCTCCGTCTCTCACCTTTTCTGGTAGATCTTCTATGAACAATTGATTAGAAATCAGATCTTTCCTGGAAAACAAAGATTACAAGATATTAGATATTTATGAACTAGGATAAAGGTGTTTAGTTAATCATATCCTAAATAAGAGGAAAATATATTTGATCTTCTCCCAAAACCAAATAAATATTAATTAACTTAGAAACGTTTCAAACTTCTCTTTTCAAAACACTGAAGTCATTATTTTTTTTTAAAGTTGAATTATGGACGCAGAGTAATACAACTTTGCATGTAGGTTCAGAAAGTCTTTGAGTCCCTCTAAAACACCTAAGTGAAGACAATGTTTTGTGCATAGTAGGTACTTACTCAATAGTAATCAATTAACCATGTTTATTGACTCTCTTCCCTCTTAGTCTGCTGCATGTTTCTGAAGTAAAGTGAGACCATCACTAGATGGTGGGTTACTCTCAGCATTCCCAGAGTCACAAATTCCCACCAGAGTCAAATCAAACTAAAGAAAAATAGAAAGGAGTATATGAACCTCTGGTGTTCCTGAGTTTTGACCTCTATAATTTTGTGACCACTGTTTGATTTGAAGGCTTAGAACTGTGTCCTCTTTTTAAAGGAATATGGATAAAATAACTTTATTTTTTTAAAAGATTTTTATTTATTTATTTGACAGAAAGGGAGAGAGAGCACAAGCGGGCAGAGTGGCAAACGGAGGGAAAGGGAAAAGCAGACTCCCTGCTGAGGAGGGAGCCCAATGCTGGGCTCGATCCCAGGACCCTGGGATCATGACCTGAGCTGAAAGCAGTCACTTAACCGACTGAGCCACCCAGGTGCCCCAAAATAAATTAACTTTAAAAAAATACTAAAATTCCTAAAGTACTTACTGGTCTAAAGAAGCAAAATCAAAACTAAAGCCCAAATAATGTTTTGAAGGACCCAGGTGCCGTGAAGAGTAAACCTGACCCTAAGCCCTACCCAAGTTGACAAAGAAAATGTCTTTTCCTTCTACCTTCTCTGGAAACACCCCTCTGTCCCCTGCCTTAATCTAAGGTAAAGGCTAATACCAGGATATGAGACTAGGGATCAAGGAGAAACCAGAAAGTGGACACACTTAGACATCTCGTTGCCTACCTGAACATCATGGGTCCGTATGTAGTTTTTTATTTCTGGAAATTTGACATCAGAATTCATTGGGGACATCTCCATGTTATAAAGATGGAAGGGGAGGCCTAGGTTTGGCCTACGGGCCATAGTTTGCTGACCCTTGATTTAGACTATAATAGTAATGATAAATATAATAATGATTATTCATCTCATTGAATTATCACAATGTCTGCCATGGGGTAAGATAATACCCTTATCTAAGAATGATATTGAAAATAATTAACAACTGGTGTGTCTGGGTGTCTCAGCCGGTTTAGCATTCGACTCTTGATTTCAGCTCAAGTCAGGATCTCAGAGTCATGAGATCTAGCCCTGCCTTGGGCTCTGCACTCAGTGGGGAGTCTGCTTGAGATTCTCTCTCCCCCTCTCCCTCTGTCCTTCCCTGCCCCCCTGCTCACACTCCCTCTCTCTCTTGCTTTCTAAAATAAATAAGTAAATAGAAAATAATTGACAACTGATATGACCAATCAATTAGAACAAAGAATAGGTGCATGGTGGTTGAAAATTGACCTGCTGTGATCATCCCCACGTTAACAGATTTGGGAACTGGGACTTAGGATAGGGTAGTAAATTATCTTAGGTTATACAAACGGTACACAAAGTAGAGCTGGGATTTTCTGACTCTAGAGCCCATCCTTTTAGCAACTCGATATATGCTTCTTTAAGCCAGAGGGACTTCGTTTCAGTAGCAGACTTAAACCCCTACCAGTTGCCCAGCCACAAGCATGTCTGGGCAAGAGCAATCCATTCATACCACTTCCAAAAGCATTCAAAACACCGGTGTGCCACAGTTTAGAAATATTTCAGTATGTTAATTTACATTGCAAATAACTTAAATCGGAAGGAAATGTGAACTCCTTTGACTACTCTCTAACTTGAATCCTTTTTGAATCCTTTCCCCTGCTCTATGCCTATGGCTTATCCCCACCCTTCCTTGCCTGCTCAGGTCTCCGCTCTAATGTCACTTGATTGTGAGGTCTTCCTGACCTCCCATAGATTCAGAAGATAACAACTTTTGCCGAGTTTCCTATCTCTCTTGCCTTGCTTTATGTTTCTCCATAGCACTTAACACCATCTGACACACTATGTTTAAATTTATTTTTTACCTCCTCCAGTTGGAATGTGAGCTCCACAAAGTTAAGGACTTTGTCTTGCTGGCTGCTATATGCCTCAGCACCAAAGCACTTGCTGAATGACTGAACAGATAATACTGTTCACAGTAGAGAGGTCACACGGTACAACATTAAACACACTGGATTTAGAATCAGAGGTGGGTTCGAATCCCACGTCTGCCACCTATTAGTTGTGTGACATCACACAAGCTAACCACTTGAAGCCTCGGAGCCTTCAGGAAGAGCAAAGGCCCTGAGATGGGAGCACGCCAAGCAGGGCATTGTGGCCACGGTCCCTGCAGCACAGAGTAGGCCGCATGTGGTGAAAGGTGAGAGAGGTAAAGATTAGGGGGCTGGGTTTTGTGGACCATTTGAAGTACTTTGGGTTTTGCTGTGAGTGAGAAGGGAGGCCAGTCAGAGGATATGACACAGAGGAAAAATGCTATCTGTTGTAACTTTTACAGAGCCTGCTTATGGGCAAGGGCAGAGGCAACTACTACAATAAGCAAGTGAGAGATGATAGTGGCGTGGCCAGGTTAAATGCTAAATAAAGGTGGTGAAAGATTGTCAGATTCTGAATGTATGTTGAAGACATAGCCAACAAGATCTGTTGA
This sequence comes from Callorhinus ursinus, assembly GCF_003265705.2. NCBI lineage: Eukaryota > Metazoa > Chordata > Mammalia > Carnivora > Otariidae > Callorhinus > Callorhinus ursinus. The sequence continues at coordinate 72,531,985 of NW_027397072.1, forward strand.
TGGTTTGGATGTGGAATGTGAGAGGAAGGGAAGAGTCAACAAGGACTCCAAAGCTTTGGGGGAGGACTGTGGGAGGAGCAGGTATGGGATGGGTAGTCAGAAATTTGGTTTTGGTTCAGTTAAGTTTGAGAAGCTTATTAGACACGTAAGTAGAGGTGTCAGGCTGTGAGTGGGACAGACAATTCAGACATGCTTGGAGGAGGTACAGGCTAGAGATATAAACTGGAGTATTGTCAACAGATAAGCCAGAAGTTTCTGTCCTGGCTACTAATAAGAATCACCTACGGATCTTTAAAAAAAGTTTTTATAATTGTGGTAAAATGCACATAACATAAAATTTATCATCCTAATGATCTTGAAAAAATACATGGGTTTCCATCTGGACCAATGGAATGAGAATTTCTTAGGGTAGGGCCTGGGCACCAGTATTTTTAACAAATACACCAAGCATTTAGAACTTGGGAAGATGAAGAGAAACCATAAAGGAAAGAGGAAAGGCACAGCCTATGAAATAGGAGGAAACCAGACAAGTGGAATATCCCCAAAGCCAAGTGCAAAAGGTATTTCCAGAAGACAGTCATAATAACTGTCATGTACTACTGATACGTCAGGTAAGATGAGGACTAAAGAAAAATCACCAAACTTAGCAAAATGTAGTTCTTCATTTTCCTGGACAACTCTTCTTGAGGTGTGTTGGAGAGAGGTTTTTTTATTGATAGGCACTATCATATTTATTTATATTAAAAATAATGTCTAGTAATTAAAAATAACACCTTTTGACAGCAAAGCCCATTAGAAGTTTTCAATCCTGCTGTGTCTTGCTCATGCATCACCCATGACTCAATAGTCAGAACAAGGTCAGTTGGTGATTTGGTCCCAGACTGACTCTCCTGCAGATGATGCAGAACTATGTGGGACCTCTTCTCTGACATGGAATGAAAAAGGATCTTTCAACTTGATTACCAAGGAGATGGGATACTAAATTCACCCAGCCGCTCCTAGGAACCATCCAAAGTAAGGCAGAGAGCACTACTTATAAAACGACAGACAAGAGTAGTCATTAAGAAAACAGAACTCTTTCTCTTTTTTTTATTTGAGAAAATGCCCTCACCTCTTCCCTGAAACACCAAACAAATGTTTAACTTAAATAATGCTTTAAGGCTTAACAAATTTGAGCTTTGACAGACCCTGAAACAGGGAATTCAAAGACTTGGGCCATCCATTGAGAAAGATCTGCTGCTCAAGTTCAAGTCCATGTCTTCTAGATGTTTCTTCCTATCCTCCAGAGTCACTTCCGTCTTGCTGACCCTGAATCTGTCTTCAATTTATTCATGAATCTGGTTGGAGGCATCCACTGCTTACCAAAAGACTTTCTCCAGCCCAGACTAAGGAGCTAAATGCTTTTCCCTACTTCACCACATTCTCAAGGGAAAGAAGCTCTGATGAGGAGCAAGGATGAAACCAAGGATATACGTAGAACATAATGTGGGGACCATATTAGGAATGATGTCAAAATTCTCATCCTCTTTGTTATTCAGTCACTTCTTCCTCTGGATTGTGTATCTAGAACTGGCACCTAACAGTGCCTCCTGTCCCTAGAGCAGAATTCAGTAGATGACATGCTTCTCTATAGGGCCAGGAGGTCTTCAAGTCCATATTGTCCCACCCAGTTCATCAGAACAGGAGACAAGATTGGTACCTAAGGCTGAAACTTTAGTGAGTAATAAAGCGGGAATTTTCCTAGGGCAGGTGTTCTCAGTGTGGGGGCTATCTCTGTGGTGCGTCTCTCCAAAATTCTTATGTTGAAACCTTAATTGCTAGTGTGATGGTATTTGGAAGTAGGGCCTTTGGCAGGTAATTAGAATCAGAATGAGTCATGAGAGCAGAGCCCTCCTGATTGGACTAATGCCCTTATAGGAAGTAACACAAGAGAACCACATCCCCCCCAATAGGAGGTCACAGAAAGATGGTGGCCATCTGCAAAATAGGAAGAAGGCCCTCACCAGACACCAAGTCTGCCTGCACATTCATCTTAGACTTTCCAGTCTCCAGAACTGTGAGGAAATCAATTTTTTTTGTTGAAACCACCCAGTCTATGGGATTTCGTAAGAGCAGCTCAAGCTAAGACACTATGGATACCTTGGATGGTTCAAGGGCTTGACATACCCTTGGAAATTATAATTAACATTTTTCAGAAAAGGGTCCATAATTCTCCTCAGAGATCAAAAGATTAAATCTGTGACCCCCAAAAGATTAAAGACCACTGACTGGGAGTGACTTTTGTGTTTTCACCCTGTAGGATTGCAGGAAACTTTGGGATTAGGAACCCCAGGCTTGGCCTTCATTCCTACTTGAAGAAAGGACCAATATCTAGGAGTCTTAACAAATATGAAATAAGAATGATTCAAGAGGATATACACATATTCTTTGTCCAATATTGTTAATGCCCACCCACCTGAGAAAGTTTATTGTTTACAATAAAATATAGAGTCCAATCTGTAGGGCTCTTTTACCGATAAGCTTTTTTTTTTTTTTTTGGTCAGAGTGAGAGAGAGAATACAAAGCAGGGGGAGCAGCAGGCAGAGGAAGAAGCAGGCTCCCGGCTGAGTAAGGAGCCTGACCCAGAACTCGATCCCAGGACCCCGGGATCACGACCCGAGCTGAAGGCAGACACCTAACCAACTGAGCCACCCAGGCGTCCCTCCCTATAAGGTTTTAATAATGTCAACCTCAGATTCCAAGGAAGCTAAGTGATTGGGCCTCACCTTATCCCTTCTTCCCCTTCTCCTCCCATACCACTCCCATATTACTTGGCTCTGTATTCCAAAGCCAAATATAGGGGTTTTTTGGCGGTTAATTGTGATTAATTTTCTATTCCACAGAGCGTATCCATAGAGCAGGAAATGCAATTTTGGAGCAAGAAGTAGTCTGCCTTTTTTGCATTGTACGGACTGTACAGCAAGGGTCAGGGGACCAGAATGAGTATTATTGCAGCCCTGAGAGAAAAGCTTTTCTGAAAAGGAGATCAAGAAAAATATGACTCATCATGGGATGAACCTTGAAAACATTATGCTAAATGAAAGAAACCGAACACAAAAGGCCATGTTTTGTATGATTCTATTTACATGAAATGTGGAAAATAGGCAAATCCATAGAAACAAAATAGATTAGTGGTTGCCAGAGGCTGAGGGAAGGGGGAATAGGGAGTGACGGCTAACGGGTATGGGGTTTCTTTTTGGGGTGATGGAAATGTTTTGGAATTCGTGGTGATGGTTGTAAAACTTTGCAAATAGACTAAAAACCAATGAGTTGTGCACTTTAAAAGGGTGGATTTTATGATATGCTAATTATAGATTAATTTTTAAAAGAAGAGAAAAGATGTGACTCAGAAAGGATTCATCACAACTATGGCTCAGTCGTTTATTTGGCAGTTAATCTGAGGGCATAGTCTTGAGATATTTCTCATGTGTGGAGTTCTATGCTTTTATCCTCTCCTCCACACCAGTGGAGATCTTTTTATTGCTTCTTCTGTTTACAAAAGCAATACATGTGCATTTTTTAAAATTCTGAAAATACAAGGGGACATAAAGACTAAAATAACTTGGAAAAAAAAAAAAAACGCCACCCAGAGAAGGTCAGTATTAACATTTTGGTGTACATTTATCCAGATTATTTTTCTGTGCATATGTAACAGGGAAAATATTTTAGAACTGTATTAATATGTTTTTCTCTTGTGCACTTCCTTGTATGTCGGCACCCATCATTCTGTACCAAGCATCCTCTTTCCTTAAACCATTGGATTCTTACAGCAGGAATGCAAAGAGTGGAAAAAAGAGTCCATGTTCCGTTGTTGACTTCTAAAATAAGATTTTTGATTAGACATGAAGAGTTTTGAAAGCCCCATGTTGATAACAGACCAGATTTTTTTAAATGCTTTTATTTCTCATCAACCTAAGAGACACAGGCAGAGTTTTACTGAAAGTCAGGAGTAGGGCAACTCCAAGGATGGGGGACATGCACTGGGGGGAGGGGGACGACTTTGGTTTGAGGATAATGGGGGTGGGCGGATGGGCAGAAGGACCTGGGGGAAGGGGAGGTAGACAGGTGTATTCTGACCGATACTCTCTGGACTGAATTCCTGGAGGGGAAAGCGTGTTGGGCAAATCGACAGGTAAGTTATACGCCAAGGAGACTTTGCCCTGTCCGCCCAAAGAAACCTGGGAGGAGACCGCCGCTCAGGGAGGTCCCACGCCAGGCTGGGCCTGCGTGGAGCAAGAAAAGGACCGTGTGTTGCAGCTGCATAGATGAGGCAGAGCAGCAGTCCCAAACTGGTCTGGGCTCCCCTGTGACCTAGCAGGGACCCCTCAAGGGGGATATCTAAAACTTGGAGCAGCCAGTGTGCCTCGACCAGACCAGTGGCCCGCCCTCACGTCTGCACACAGCCCATGTCTGTGGGAGGAGGAAAAGAGCCTTGTGCAGGGAATTGGACTTTGAATTGATGAATATTTACCTGATAGAGACCACTTTAAATCAAAATAGACTGTTAAACCCCGAGAGACTATTTAATCTGGAAGAGACAGAGGTAAGTTTAATTGGAAGGGTGGGAGTGTGTGAGAAGATTAGATGAGTTAAGAAAAGTAAAGAAGCCACCCGCCCCTGCTTTTGAGCAGTGTCCTCACTCTAGATGTTATATTTTAAGCAAATGAAATACATGAAAATGAATACAAATTTATAAGTGTTGTTAGCGTACATGTTTTTGTAACCTGGTGTTTTTCACCCTACAATATCATTTATTATTATTATTGTTTTGTTTATGTGTTCTTTCCCTCCAGCTAGGCTATAACTATTTTGAGGACAAAGGACAGTGTTTTCTATTTCTTGGTGTCTACCTCAGTGCTGAGCACAAAGCAGACACTCCATGTCACTGCTGCCTAAAACATTTCTAGTTCTTTCCCTATATATATGCAATTAAAAAAAAGTCTTGAGGCAAGCAGATAGTTTGGAACAAAGGGCCAGTGGAAGGAGCACTGCATTCTGAATACCTGAGTCCTCATCCTGATCAGTCACTGACAAGGCAAGTCATTTTGCCTTTTGCCCTCACTCTCTCCACTTTTCTCACTTTCTCAGTTAATGCCTTCACTACCTCACATGTATGAGACTCAAATAAGGAAATGTACATGAAATCACCAGGAGGAGAATGCAAAATGGTAAATCCAAACCTCATTTTACTAGTGACCCCAGAGTAGAATATCAAAGTGCCTGAGATCAGCTTGCCCCACCTTCCTGCAAATCCACTGCTCACCACCCCTAATGTCCACTCTCTCCGACTGTGGTGGCCAGACTGGAGTCAGTGATCTCCCAGTAAACACTTGGTTTTAAAGAACTGAAAAGATTTTTACTTAGCTGACTTGTGACTGTTTCCTGAACACAGATGGAAAAACGTTATTTAGAGCCAGGAAAACAATAAGGGCATTTTTCACTCTAACAGTGATTAGAGATCGTTAATCCTTTCCACTTCACCAATTAGCAGGTCTTACAGGTCTCGATTGAAAACAAACAAATAAAAGTATTTTCTCCACATACCAATAGTTTTGACTTAAGGCATAAGCAATGATGTAAGCCAGGACATCACCAGACAAGGAACAGCACCTTGATTTTTTAACCTGGACGTCTCTGGTATCATGCTCTGTGATATGTAGAATATGGTTCTGCATCTCATTAAAACCCACAGCTTGCCTCCAGTGGTTTCAGAACTGAAAGCAAGCATGATCCTAAATAACTCTGTGGGTTTTAAAAAAATCCTATTCCAATTTAAGTATCATTCACTATTTAAATAAATCTCTGGGGTGCCTGAGTGGCTCAGTGGGTTAAGTGTCCAACTCTTGATTTTGGCTCAGGTCATGGTCTCAGGTTTGTGAGATCGAGCCCTGCGTCACACTCTGTGCTGGGCATGGAACCTGCTTAAGATTCTCTCTCCCTCTCTTTCTGCCCCTCCCCCACCCCCTCGAAATAAATAAATAAATCTCTGAGTAGTACCTTCTTGAAAAGTAAAGAATTATTCATTCATTTAGGAAATAGTAAATGAGAATTTGTTATATGCCAGGAGGTGTGTTAGGCACTGGGATACAAAAATGAATCAAGCTCAGTTTAGTAGGGGAAACAGATTTGTCAAACAAGTAATTGTTCTACAGTGTAGTAAATACAATCAAAGATGTTCACTGGCCTAGATGAAAAAGGACCCAGCATCCAGGTTGGGTTCTTGAAACCGGCCCTTGAGCTGGATGTTTTCGTTCATGCATTCATGCCACAAATACTATACTCTTTTTGTGTCAGGCATTGGGTAATAGGAATACAGTAGTGAACGAAACAGATGAAAATCCCTGTCCCCATGAACTTACATTATTGTGTAGACAATAATGAAGACAAGTAAATACATAATGTTTTTATCTAACTAATGAAAAGTGCTAAGGAGGAAAAATTAAACCACAAACACAGATTTGAAACTGTAGATGAGAAGGCCATGGAAGGTCTCACTGAGAAAGTGATGCTTAATATCTAAAGAGGGAGATATCTAAGTCTTAATGTCTATGAGAATGCCACAGGACAATATGGCAGAGGGAACAGCAAGCACACAGATCCTGAAGTACAAAAGAGCCTGGAGGAACTTGAGGAAGAGCAAGGTCAGTGTCCTTAAGGTAGAGTGAGTGAGGGGACGAGTAGTGGGGAATGAGATTGAGAGGCAACAGATGAGAAGAGGGGCAGACTTTGGACAGGAAGTCATGGGAAGGATCTGAGCAAGGAGTGACCTGATCTGAGAAGCTGATACTGCATGAAATGTTCTTGGGGGCAAAAGCAGCAAGAACAGCTGGGAGGTCATTGCAGTGGTCCAGGTAAAAGATTCTGGCTTGGACCAGGGTGATGGCAATGGGAATGGTGAGATATGGTCAAATTCTGGGTATATTTTGAAGGTAGAGCCAACATGATTTGCTGATAGATTGAATGTGAAGTGTGAGACAGAGAAAGGAATCAAAAAAGTACCAAAGTTTTTGGCATGACCCACTGCAAACATGGAGTTGCCATCAACTGAAATGGGGCAGACTGACAGGAGTTGGTTTAGGGGGACAGATTTAGAATTCAACTTCGAACATGTTAGGTTGAGATGTTTACGATATCAACCAGAGATATCAAATAGCCAGGTGTATGTTTAGGTCTGGAGTTCAAGGCAGAGGTTGGATATGGAGACATAAATTTGGGCACCACCAGCATGTAGATCGAATTTAACGCCATGAGCTTCGATAAAATCACCTTGAGAGAATGAGGATACGAAAGAGAACAAAGAGGAAGAAAGAAAGAAAAGAAAAGCATTCCAGACAGAGAGGAAGACACGTGAGGACAAGAAGGTAAGGACAGAAATGAGTTTGGTTAAGCTAGAACAGGAGTTCACAAACTTTTCTGTGAAGAGCTGGATAAATATTTTAGACTTTGTGGATCATACTGTCTCTCGTAGCGACAACTCTGCAGTCACAGCATGAGAGCGACCATACACAATACCTAAATGAATTGAGAGTGGCTGTGTTCAAATGAAAATTTATTTATGGACAGTGGAAGTTGAATTTAACATAATTTTCACATGTCACAAAGTATTAGTCATCTTTTGTTTTTTTTCACTCACTTAAATATGTAAAAACCATCCTTAGCTCACAAGCCATACAAAAACAGGCAGCAAGCCAGATTTAGTCCACAAGCTATAGTTTGCCGACTTCTGAGCTAGAAGAATATAGAGCGCAATTAGGGAGCAGTGGAAAATAAAATTGCAGAAGTAGTCAGAGTCTACGTCATGGATTAGAAATATTAGGTATAAAGTGACTGGTACATGGTATGCACTCAAATAGTAGATATCATTATTGATTTGATGTGTCATAGAAAGGGAACTAGCAGGCAACTTTAAGGAAGTGAGATTTATAGTCAAAACTGAGACCTACAATCACAAGATTTAGCAATAGCTAAACCGAGAGAAGGAAGGGGATGAATGAGGCCTTGGCTGGAATAAGATTGAGGGCAACTGGAAGGGCCCCAAAGGCACCCGCAAGACATTCTTGGTGATCGTTACTAGAAATGCACATACGGATGACAAGATGTAACGATGCTTTCATTTTACAAAACGTGGAAACGCATTGTCATTGCAGGCATGATTCATTTGCAGTCCATGAATTAAGATCTTAAATCGTTAATACAAAAGATGCTTCAGAGCAAATGAACTATATTTTTGTGATAGAGGAGCTTCTTTAATTATATGCAAGCTTATCAAACCGGAGATAGACATGGTGTACCAATGTTCGTGTTTAAAGTGCTCCCATTCTGGGCGCCTGGGTGGCTCAGTTGGTTGAGCGACTGCCTTCGGCTCAGGTCATGATCCTGGAGTCCCGGGATCAAGTCCCGCATCGGGCTCCCTGCTCGGCAGGGAGTCTGCTTCTCCCTCTGACCCTCCCCTCTCTCATGCTCTCTCTCTCTCATTCTCTCTCTCAAATAAATAAATAAAATCTTAAAAAAATAATAAAATAAAGTGCTCCCATTCTGCTCAGAATCACCAGATAGAATGTAGGCTGAGTAGTAAAATGGACTACCAGTCCTCCCCTCTAAACCACACCCCTACAAGCAGAGGTTTTCTTGTTCTGCTGCTTCCTAGTTGGGTGAACTTAGCCCAAACACTTACCTTTATTGGGCCTCGCCTTTCTCTTCTGTAAAAATGGAACTAATAATATATTTACTCATTTGAAAGCTGGAGAACAAAATTTTCACCTTTTTTTCCATTAATTTGAATCACTATTAAAATTGTGAAGCATTTTTTTGTCTTTCTAGAATTATTATTATATTTTAAACTTCCGAACTTTTTGCCACCACAAAATTTCAGCTCTCAGCTTGCCATAAAAATAACCTGAACAGGGGTGCCTGGGTGGCTGAGTCAGTTCAGCCTCCGACTCTTGGTTTTGGCTCTGGTCGTGATATCCAGGGTCCTGATGTCCCGGTCGTGATGTCTGGGTCAGGAGATGGAGCCCTGCGTCCAGCTCCACACCCAGAGGGGGTCTGCTTCTTCTCTCCCTCGCCCTCTGCCCCTCCCCCCAAAATAAATAAATCTTTTTAAAGAAATAACCAGAACACACAGAAATGTATTAATATCATGGAACAGACATTTTTCTTCCTCGGTACACAAAACAAAACTTCACAGCCCACCAACAACGTACATTTGAGATTCTTGAGGATGTGCTTCAGGAACTGTTTGCTGAATACTTAAAAATAAAAATCAGTGTTCCATTTTTAAAGCACAGCTGGGCTGTGACTTCTTGCTGTTTTTGCTTTATGGTCCCTTCTGATTCTTAGCTGTAATTAATTTACTGGAAAGATTTTACAGGACCAACTTAACAATGCAAACACACTGTTGTACGAGAAAAGTCTGTGCTGTTATTCTTCGTGTCTCTATATTTTACAAAGCCATCACTATTTCTCCAAGAGGCTATCAGATACAGATCAAATTGTATCACAAGGCAACAATAAAGCTCCTTTAACCACAATAACAAAACATTCCCAAGGATCATCTTATGGCCTACAAATGAAGTTTCAGGACTATTGGACAAAATAAAAATTCTAGTCTAACAAGGGACTGTCCCTTAGAAATTGTCTAGAAAGGAACTAGAGCTATGATAAATTAACACATGGTGGTGAAGCATTTCCTGGCTGTGGCTTCAATTCTCATATTTCTGTCTTGCTCTTCACAATATTATTGTTGTGATGGGGGAAAGGTGCCTGTTAATGATTTCTGCACCTGTTGTTTTGCCCACATTCTCCAGAAAGCTCTTTCAAGACTGTTCTTTGGAATCAGGCTTTACGTGCACACTCCAAGTGAAAGTTGGGCATTTGCCAGTGAATTCAATGTCAGGGTCAACTGTCAGGGTCCAGGAACCCTTCTGTGAAAGGCAGTTTGGTGTAGAAGAAAGAGCACCAGACTAGAGTTGTGGGTCCTAATTCCGATCCCACCACTTACTAGTATTGTGTCCCTTGACCAAATGAGCTCTCATTTTATTATCTGTAAAATGAGAATAATAATAACTGCCCTGCCTATCTCTCAGAGTTGTGAGGAACAAATAAAATACTGGCATGTAAAAGTCTTTTAAACAGTGCTAAATGTCAAGTCTTTTTTTAATTGTGGTAAAACATACATATAAATTTTACCATTTTAACCATTTTAGGTGTCCAGTTGAGTGGCGTTAAGTACATTCCCATTGTTGTCCAATCATCACCGCCATCCGTTTCCAGAACTTTTTCATCCTCCCCAGCTGAAACACTACCCAGTAACATGGAGTCCCTATTCCTCCCTCTCCCCAGCCCTTTGCAACCACCACTCTAACCTTCTGCCTCTGCGAATCTGACTACTCTCAGGACCTCATGTAAGTGGATCACACAATATTTGTCCTGTTTGTGACTGGCTTATTTCACTTAGTATAACATTTTCAAGGTTCATCCGTATTGTAACATACATCAAAATTTCCTTTCTGTTTAAGACTGAATAATATTCCATTCTCTATATAAACTATATTTCATTTGTTCATTACTGGACAGTTGTGTTGTTTACCCACTTTGGCTATTGTGAATAATGCTGCTATGAACATTAGTGTACAAGTATCTGAGCCCCCACTTTCAGTTCTTTTGGGGACATACCACGTAGTGGAATTCCTGGATCATATGGTAATTCCATGTTTAATTTTTTGAGGAACTGCCCTACTGTTTTCTACAAAGGCTGCACCATTTTACATTTCTGCCCATAGTACACAAGGGTTCCGCTTTCTCCCACATCCTCACCAACACTTGTTATGTATATAATTATACATATTATATATATTATATATGATATATATATATGCCATCATAATGGTTATGAAGTAGTATCTTACTATTGTTTTGATTTCCATTTCCCTAATAATTCATGATGTTGAACATCTTTTCATGAGCTATTGGCCATTTGTTTATCTTCTTTGGAGAAATAATCTACTCAAGTCCTTAGCCCATTTTTTAATTGGGTTGTTTGGTTTTGTTGTTGTAGACTTCTAAGTGTTCTTTATATATTCTGGATGTTAACCCCTTGTCAGATATATGGTTTGCAAATATTTTCTCCCATTTCATGAATTGCCAAATATTTTTACTTTCATTTACCTACCAGATCCTATAAAAAATATGCTCAGTCCTACACCATGGAACTTTAGGAACACTCTCCCAAACAGAGTTTCTCGATGTAAACATGATACCATAATTTAAAAACCAGATGAAAAACTTTCACTGGGGGGCATCTGGGTGGCTCAGTAGGTTGGGCATCTGCCTTCAGCTCAGGTCATGATCTCAGAATCCAGGGATCAAGTCCCGCATCAGGCTCTCTGCTCAGTGGGAGTCTGCTTCTCCCTCTGTGCTCACCTTCTCTCTCTCTTTCTCTCAAATAAGTAAATAAAAATCTTTAAAAAAAAAGAAATTTTCATTGGCAAAGTTTTTTCTTCTGATTTAAGTAGTTAGGAAAAAGACGTCAAACTTCCCCGACTCACAGCCTATCTCAGTAAGATATTTAATGTAGTAGCAAGTTGGAAAGTGATTTTCTTTACCTGCTTAATTAGATACATTAACAGATTTGACAACAAAAAGCTGAAGTTATATATGCCTGAGGGGAGAAAATAGAGACACTTTTTAAAAAATAACATTTCCTGTTTGTGCCTTGCCATTCACCATCCACAAAGGAAAAACAAAGAAGCCATATCCTAGCAGAGAATAATCACCCTCTTCACAGGCAAACTGTTAAATTGCTTGAGTGGAAATAACATTAAAAAAAAAAAAATACTGAGTACCTGCTGGTCTTTCATTCAGTCGTTTATTTTATGAACTTGATATTTGGCTCTGTGTTAGGCACTGGAGAACAGAAATGAATGGACAGACACAGTTCCTGCCTTCAAGGAGCTCTCACTGTGGGTGGGGGTGGGCTGGGGAGGGGATTGACCAAGTAAACAGATAATTACAATATAATATGATAAGTACTGAAGAGCTCTGAGGAGTGTTTCCATTGTGGATAATTCACAGCTGACTTCTGCGAGGAACATCTCAGGAGTATCAAGTCTATTGCTAACACAGAGGGGCTTATGAAATCCATTACGAATATAAAACCTTATGAAATGTTAATTACTGCTATTACATTCTTGGTATTCTTTTAGTACTAATAGGTAGGGTGTAGAAACCACAGAGCATTTTGTGTCTAAAAAATTTTTAAATTTGTTTTCTTTATCAAAATAATGCCTTTTTCTTATAGAGAGTGCAAGCAATACAAAACTCACCAGAGTTAACCATCGTTAGCGGTTCACTATGTTCTAGTTCATCTAAAATAGCATCCTAAATTCAAAAGTGCTAAAAAGTGGTGAGAACAAAAGGATTTTAGAAAGTACTTGAAGTCTTGGGTCTATATGAGCAGAAGGCAGAGGCACCAAGGCAATCCCGAGCAAACTGTACGGGAGAATTCGCAAGAAATGTGGCTTGCATGATTAAAAGAGGATTATATTCATTTACATACTAATGTTTTATACTTTCAGGTGCTGTATATTACTCTAAAAATGTATATTGCATTCCCCAAATCCCTGGCTCTTAGAAGATGCTGCTAAAGTTTATGTTTCCAGAGTTGTACTTGGGACCTTATGAATAGGTTAAGGAATATGATCATCACCGTTCAGAAGATTTATTCTGTATTACTCAAGTGAACTTTTGCCTGGAAGGAGATAAATCTCCAGTTTCTGAAACATTGGTCAATAAGTATATATTGGTCCCACATGGATGGATATGAAAGAGCATGTGATTTTTTTTTCATGGCTTGTCCCATATTTATTTTCTTTTCTAAAAGCCAAAGGGTGTTAGGGAATGAAAAATGTGGAGATGCAACCTGTCCAACTGTCAGGTCTCTTTGTTTTAGAAACATTAAGGAGACAGCACAATGTAACATAGCATAAGAAGAAAACTTGTGTATGGAGACCTAGGTTCTACTCTTAGCTCTACCACTAATTAGATGTGTAATTTTAGATAAATCACTTAACCTCTCTAGACCTCTGTTTCTCATCTCTAATTGCTCTATCTAGTTCATAGGTTATTGTGAAGATCAAAAGAAATCATAAATGTGGAAGCACTTCAAATAATGTAATACATGCATATTATAAGGTATAATTAATACATACATTTATCATTGGTCTGCAATACCACTCTGAGACTCAGGCAAGAGGAGCCCTTGCCCTGAGTCCTGTACTTCACAAACACAAACACATTCAACTCTATTAAATATCTCTCAGCATGTTCCTAGTATGGCCTCAACTCTGACAATAGCAACAATATTTTTTTGGAGTGATTTAAAGATTATATACAGTACTCTCTGGATCTGACCCAAATGGGATCATCTTGATCAAACACATATCAAATTTGACCTCCCAGACATTCTGGTTAACAATGGAGACGCCATTTAAATGCTCTTAGAGAAGTAAGATTTAATTTAGACAAGCTGGTGAGCTGCACTAGGATAGTTAAGTAAAACGATAGAAGATCCTCAAATAAATAAGGAATTGTGGTCTATGGTGGAAAATATTTTTTATTTTGTGCTAATGACAGTTATTTGGTATGGACGATTGCTTGCCATTAATGATGTTAGCAGAAACTTATATAAGACATAGATCTAAGCTTGCCTATTTCACTTTTTATTTTACTCTTTTAAAAGATTTTATTTATTTATTTGACAGAGAGAGACAGTGAGAGAGGGAACACGAGCAGGGGGAGTGTGAGAGGGAGAAGCAGGCTTCCCGGCCAAGCAGGGAGCCCGATGCGGGGGTCGATCCCAGGACCCTGGGATCATGACTTGAGCCGAAGGCAGATGCTTAACGACTGAGCCACCCAGGTGCCCCCCCATTTCACTTTTTAAATAATTTAAAATACTTTTTAAATTTTTAGAGAAAATGATTTTTCTAAATAGAAATGTGCTAAATATGACTGGTACAACAAAAATGATATTCCAATAAAATGACAAAATTGGAAGAAGGAAATAAAAATGTATAATTATTAAGTTATTTGTATACAACTACATAACTATATATTATGTATCTATATCTAGAGAGATACATGCTATTTTCTATTATAGGTATATATAATATTTATATGTCATATGTATATTCTATATAGGTAGAGGTATGGTCCCCTATGAAGAGAGATTTGAACAAATTGAACCACATATTTTTCTTTTTGCTTTGCTTTATATCTCAGCATGGAAAAAGTTGAAAGAAGATATAACACTGTATGGATATAGATATTGCTTATAGGCTGGTGGAAAAAAGTATAGGTGATAGAATTTTTATGATAAAATTTTGTGGTGTTTTCTATGATAATAGTCATCAGAGCAACCCCATTAAAATGTTTGAACATAATATGTAAAATTTGTGTTTCGCTTCCAAATAAGTATTGATTTAGAAATTTTATTGACAATTCTAGTTGCTACTGCCTCAGCAGAACTAAATTTCTCCAATTCTATCAAAGCAAAATTTTTAAAAAGATTTTATTTATGTATCTGACAGAGGGAAAGAGCACAAGCAGGGGAAGCGGCAGGCAGAGGGAGAAGCAGACTCTCCACTGAGCAGGGAGCCCAACGTGGGGCTCGATCCCAGGACCCTGGGATCATGACCCGAGCCGAAGGCAGATGCTTAACTGACTGAGCCACCCAGGTGCCCCTCAAAGCAAATTTTTAAAACATCTAATATTAAGGAATTACTTTCTTCGTATGAAAATAGTATTAAGGTTAATTTTTTAAGAGGTCCTTTCTTCTAGAGATGCATATTGATACATTACATATAAAATGATTGGATATCTAGGATTTGCTTCAAAATAATTGGATATAGAGAGTTGGGGACTGTGGATGAGGCAAGACTGACAAGAGTGAATAATTATTGAGGCTGGATGACAGGTACAGTGGAGTTCTTTATACTCTATATCTACATTTGTAAATGTTTATTTGTAAATGTTTTTAAATTTCCATAATAAAAAGTTAAACGAAAAGCAAAAAAGTACATTGATTTAGGAAAAGTTTTGTTTTTGGTGTCAACAGAACTCAAACTATGTGGATTATAACATTATAATTGGGTTTTCCTGGAAATAAACACAAATATGTAGTAATTTATGACTTACGTACATCTTTATCTCATTACTCATCCAAACATCACAAGCCCATCAACACAACACCCAAATGTATAATAATAATTAAGTCCAGTCCTTTTTGCTGTTTAGCTGACTTTCAGTCATAAAAACCATTGCTTTATACATTAAAACTTTTTTTATAAGGTATATTTGTCAGGGAAGGCGGATAGAACACCTTTATTTAATGGTTTTTTACCTTAATTTACAACTTAATGAGTTGGACCTATCGTATATAGCCCTCTCCTTGCACTCTTGTACTGCAAATGTTAGGGACAAGCATGCTCTCAGAATTTCCATTTTATTCTTTATTTTAACAACTAAGATTGTTTGGCAGGGAATACCTAGAAAAAAAAATTTTTAACTTATAATTGTCTTCCTCTATATATTTTAGGAAAATATTGTGTATTTTTGCTTGGTATCATAAATGGGGCTCATATCTCTGAATATTCCACCCAAGGCAGAAGCCATGTGTGTTCATGGTTATGTTGAGAGTCTGCCCCCTCCACAGACCAGTGACCAAACAGACATTGGCTCCTTAGCAAGAATAGATGAGATCAAGTTACAGTCATTTCAGGGAAGACCTGAGGGGTAGTTTGAGATAACTGGTCATCCATATGGAAAAGTTCTGGAGAGTTCTGTTCATAACCCTAGCCTCTTATTCGATACTAATGGCTTTAGGATGATTTGTACAGAAGGAAAGTTTATGATCCCTATCTTTTATATGATAGAGACATTTAGCTTCATATTTTCTTAGCTTCCAATTCCCAAATGAGGCAATGTAAAGGGGTGAGGAGGGTTAAGATAATTATCTGGACAACAATTAGTCCAGGTGACCAACTAGCTAGTTTGTTTTGTCTAAACTATTCATATATTCCTGCTCTAAAGTCCTTTTCCTGCTTGAATTAGATGTGTGATAGTGCCAGTCTCCACATACCACAATACCAGACTCAGAAAAAAAACTCACCTCCTGTGAAGTATGTTCATACCACAGCTCTCCAATTCGAAGACACTTGATTGTAGGAGTGACCAAAAATGTAGTAACCACTTTTTTAGGAGATAAAAGAAAAAGAACGTAAAATTAATTCTAATCTTATAAACACCAAAATGTGTGTGTTGGAGGGGGAGTATGTCTTAGAATTGAGAAAACACTAAAATATGATTTTTTGAAGTGTACTTTAAAATAAGAAAGTTATTATAACTCTTATGGGAGGCCTTGGAGAGTGACGGGAGTCAGAGAAAGGTATACATGTGGGTCATTGGGGCGCCTGGGTGGCTCAGTCGTTAAGCATCTGCCTTCGGCTCAGGTCATGATCCCAGGGTTCTGGGATCGACCCCCGCATCGGGCTCCCTGCTTGGCCGGGAAGCCTGCTTCTCCCCCTCCCACTCCCCCTGCTTGTGTTCCCTCTCTCGCTGTGTCTCTCTCTGTCAAATAAATAAATAAAAATCTTAAAAAATAAATAAAATAAAAAATACATGTGGGTCATTATGTAGGAACAGCATGGTGGCCCTCTGCTCTGGTCAGAAAGGCATGAGAGCATGAGGACCTGGCAGGAAGGACACCAAGAGTAGGGAGAAGGGGGCTTGAAAGCAGTCATGGGTCATGCAGGAATGCTGCCTAGAGACACATTACATTACATTAGGAAACTTGCCTGTGGCTGACTGTGCCTCCAAATAATCCTAAATAACCAGAAACCAACAAGAAGTTGTCAAGGTGAGCCCTCAGTTCTCTAACTTCTTCCCTTAGGTTCTTGTCAAAACCTAACCACCAGGCAAAGCACGAGACCTATCAGCTAGCCTGTTTGAGAAACAGGGCTGAGCGTTCTACCTCCCAGAACATTAAAAATTATATTTAATCTCATTTTAGTGTAATGCTAAAATACTTTTAATTCTGTATGCTAAGAAATGCAAAACGTTTTGAAACTAAATACCAGAGGGTATAGTCATTAGGTGTTACTGCGTTTACCCAATAATTGGCTCCTTTCCTATAATGGATGAATCTGTTTCAGAATGGAAAAATAAATTAAACAGTAAACAAATTCCTTACATAAAGGTCATATGAGCTCTCTGTAACCAGAATGAGGTATTTCAGTAAGTTTACTGAGTACCTGGTATTTTGTTCAGGTGGCTTGCTTCACTCTGTAAATGCCAATAACCAGTGTTTAGAAGTCTGAACTATTATAATGGTCACTTTCATGTAATAATCGCATCCTTATTCTCTGGGGGAAAAAACATAAAAATTATGAACACTCTGTGACTAAATAGGAAAAATAAGTATCTTTTTAACAGTTTGGGAACGGGAACAGTGTTTGAAGATAGAGAACAGAAAAGGAAAAGAGGTATTCTGGATTTTCTTGAAAATTTTGATTCTGCCTTCACCACTTTCAAAGCCTACGTGGGTACAAACTCCTGCAAAACATCTCTGTGGCTCCATATCCCTCATTCCCAGCTTCTACCTAGGTAGAGAGAACACTTTGGTTTTATGCGTCCTTCTATTTTTTAAGTCCTGGGTAGGAAGATATCAGATGGCAACTGAAGGTATTGCCTCTTTCATTCATTAAACTCCTACTATGTGCCAGCCATTGTGCTGGACATCATGGAACCCAAGATGACTAAGATAAAGTTCCTACTCTTCAGAAGCTTTAATGTGTGGGGAGAGTCATCAGGGGTTCGTACCAGACAGGTACACAAATCATTAAGCCACTGGCTATTGATTACAGGTAGGGAGTACCAAACAGGATTACCTGAATCAGCCTGTGGAGTGTGTCTTGGGGGTGGGAGGTGGGGCAGCGGTGGTGCACTGGAAGACCTTACTGGGAAGAAAAGACACAGTTTAAAGTCTTAACCAGTGAGTAGAAATTAGCCAGATGAAATGCAGCAAAAGAATGCAGAAGAGCCTTCTTGGCAGAAAGGACAGAAATAAAATTGGCAGAGATCAGTGAGTCATTAGATGGGGGCTGGTTCAAAAAGAGAGGAACCTTATAGATGGGCAGGTGGTGGCTGCAAAGGCACAGGCAAAACAGTAAAAATTGGGTTTTAATTAGATTTTTCTTTTGTCAACTCTGCTTTGGGGAACACCCCTTTTGTCCTGACCCAGGTCATGGCTTCTAACCTGGCACCAGTAAAGAATAGGCCAGTAACTAATCTCACCCTTTGGGGTTGGCACTTTGGCAAGTTACCATCTTTCTAGCTTCCTCCTTGCTCTCCATCTCTGACATTCATTCCTGATAAACCTCTTTATTCAGTGTATTTTGCTGCTTGTTTGGCTGGTTGTTCCAGATGCCTAATAGCCAGTTACATTAAACTTACCTTTATACTTATTGATCTTTCTTCACTCGAAAGAATACACTTACTCAAAATAAGATCTTAGGTTTTTTTTTTTTTAATGATTTTCAAAGAAATAGCCAAGAGCCAAGGGCTAAGGGCCAAGAAAGCCAATAATAATGATAATAGCTACAAAAATGGACTTTTGTTGGTTGTCTCCTTAGTGTCTCAGCTCTGCCTTCTCTCCCCCGCAGTCTCTTGATTGTCATTTGAGGAATCCACCTCTCCCTATGGAGCCCATGTGCTTCCGGGTAAGCTTACCTGCTGCCTGGTTAATTTAAACGAACCATCACATTCCATCATCCCATGCACAACTTTTGGTTCCCAGGGCAGGCATGTGATTTAAGCAAGTGACTATCAGGATACTTGCTAGGCTGCTGGGACCAAGTCATTCTCCCTAGATGTGGATGAGGGAACCTGTATTTTTTTGGAGCCGTAGGTAGGCTACCTTGTGATCATGAGTTGCTGGTTTTAGGATAAAGTTGGCAGTGCAAAAGGCAGAGTGGAAAGATGGAAAGAAACTGAACCCTTAGTGACTAAAGACTTAAACAATCCTTAGTGAAATAAACTAATCCACAAAAGCCTACTCTACCTCTGGACTTTTCTGTTTCATGAACATTCCCGTGTTTAAACCAGTTTGAGTTGTGCCTTTTTGGTACTTGCAACATAAAATATTCTATGCCATACAGTTATGATTTGTTGAGAGCCAGGCATTGCAATGTGTGTTCTAGAGGCTAATTTTTACAACCATATTTCTTTTTTTTTTAACAATTGTGGTAAAGTACACGTAACATAAAATTTCCCATTTTAAACTTTTTTAAGTGTAGATTTCAGTGACACAATGTGTAACCATTACCACTCTCTACTTTCAATCATAATAATATTTTGAGATGGGTATTAATATCCTCATTATACCAAAAAGGAAATTGATCCTCAGAGAGGTGCATTACCCAAATCGGACCACAGTTAGTGGTACAGTCAGGATGTAAACGCAAGGCTGTGTGACTGCAAAGCCTAGGTTTTTTCTACTTCATTATAGTGCCAGATTAAATCATCAAGCAAGGAAACAGGAAGTCTTGGTCAAATTATCAGCCCAGGGTCCAGATTAGGATCTTGGGAGGTGCAGATCCAACAAACAGGATACACTGTAAGGTGATCAGAATCCAAATCATCAAAGGTTGGACACTAGAGGTGGAAATCAAGGGAACAGGGAAAAGCATTTAGGTTCAAGAAGTAAGGTTGAAAGGGGTCTCATCAGTGGACACTTTAAGAATATCTGGTGGTATTTGTTCACCCAACCCTAGTTTGTAGGTGAAAAAATCTTGCCCTGCCCACTTATTTCCCAAAGGATTTTGACCTGAAGACTAATAACAAACTATATTCTAAAACAAAAAATACCCTCAATTCTATGTTAAGCATTCATTAAACTAAGTCACATAATAAAGTTGATCTATATCAAAACGGAGACACATCCTGTTGTGGGGCCTGGTCCTTTAAATGAGGTCTATAATGACTGGAGAGCTCTATTACCTTCTTGTTAGGATAAGATGGATTCCAAGTAGTGTTTCCTTAAAAAAAAAAAAAAAAGAAAGAAAGAAAGAAAGAAAAAATTACAAGCTTCTATGCTAAAAGCTATCCTCCTTTGATGAGTATGTCTTAATTGTTTACTTTTTAACTAAGGGTTTTTAACTAGGGTCATTAGAACTCAAGGGTGTTTAATCTGTTGATCTGTTTGTTTTCAAAAGTCTGACTCCTTTCATTTGTGATCTTAGGTAAGTAGTAGCTTGGAGGGTTTTACTTATACAAAAAGATCAGTTCCTTAATTTTCAATTTCCGTAAGTGTAAATTTTTGCAGTGTCAGAGGCTCTCTTGAAGTGGGGGAGGGGACGTTATGAGAATGGATTGGGTAAGACTCCCCACTGTTTCACACCCCAAAAACCTGAACCTCCACACCAAGGTCCCTTCTCCAGTTGTGTAGTGAACAAAAATACTAACATTTTCTCAACAATTATTTTATATATAACTTTAAGTGCCGACCTTAATGATTCACTGCATACTGAATAGAAATATGATAGGGGCAGGACCTTCACAAAGCCAAGGTCCTTTGACATGGTTGACTCGTGATTGAGGCTTATCATCCTTCTCCCTCTAAAGCAGCATTTAGGGAGTGAATGTCCATCATATGTGTGGGCAGTCTGTTTGGCAATACAGTGTTTTGGAAAATAAAACAGAAAACTGATTTTAAAAAAGTTTGTGTGTGATTTTAATAGACTTTATTTCTTTAGAGCAGTTTTAGGTTCACAGGAAAATTGAGCAGAAAGTAGGGTATTTCCCATATACCCCCTGCCATACACATGCATAATCTCCCCCAGGTTTTTGACCTGAAGTGTACCACCCCCCAGAGTGGCGGTACATTTGTTAAAACTGATGAACCTATAATGAATGACATGTTATAATCACCCAAGGTCCATAGTTTACATTAGGGTTCACTCTTGGTGTACATTCTACAGGTTTATACAAATTGATAATGACATGAATCCACCATTATAGTATCACCCAGAATTTTATTGTCCAAAAAATCCTCTGTGCTCTGCCTGTCACACCCACCCTCCTCCCTAACCCCTGGCAACCATTGATCAGCACGGTCTCCATAGTTTTGCCATTTCCTGAATGCCATATAGTTGGACTCATATAATATGTAGCCTTTCCAGATTGGCTTCTTTCACTTAGTAATATGCATTTCAGGTTCCTTTATGTCTTTTCATGACTTGATAGCTCATTTCTCTTTAGTGCTGAATAATATTCCATCGTCTTGATGTACCACAGTTCATTTATCCATTCACCTACATTTGGTTGCTTCCAAGTTTTGGCCATTATGACTAAAGTTATTATAAACATCTATGTGCAGGTTTTTCTATAGACATGTTTTCAACTCCTTTGGGTAAATATCAACAAGCGTGATTACTGCATCTTATGGTAAGAGTACGTTTTGTTTGTTTGTTTTTTAAAGATTTTATTTATTTGTCAGAAAGAGAGAGCACAAGTAGGGGGAGGGGCAGGCTCCTTGGTTAGCAAGGAGCCTGACGCAGGACTAGATCCCAGAACCCTGGGATCATGACCTGAGCCAAAGACAGACGCTTAACCGACTGAGCCACCCAGGGGTCCCAAGAGTATGTTTCATTTTGTAAAAAAACCACCAAACTGTGGGAAGCCTGCTTCTCCCTCTGACCCTCCCCCCTCTCATGCTCTCTCTTTCTCCTTCTCTCAAATAAATAAATAAAATCTTAAAAAAAAAAAAAAGAAAAGAAACCACCAAACTGTTTTCTGAAGTTACTGCACCATTTTGCACGGCCACCAGCAATAATACAAGAGTTCCTGTTGTTCCTCTCCTCATCAGCATTTGGTGTGGTCAGCTTCTGGGATTTTGGCTGTTCTAATAGGTGTGGAGTGAGTCTCCTTATCTTTTCAATTTTTACCTTGTCCTCTCCACCCCCACCACTCCTTGCAATAGCCCGTCTTTTTCTAAAGGACCCATGGAATCTGAGGGCTGTGTAGTAGGTGGCACAAACAAAGCAACATTAGATAAATGATAGAGTGAAAGGCTTAGATCCGAAAGGCTCAGAGAGTCATACGGGAGCCCTGGGGAAAGGAGTCATCTGGCACCCTTTCAAACCAATATTCTTTAAATAGCTGAGGGCAGAGAGAAATTCATTTTCTATTAATATAAAATGTATAGCTCTTTATGGTTAAAATAAAGAATTTATTACATGCATTGAATATAACAGTATTTCCACTTATTTGGAATTGTCTTTCATTTCACATTTTTCATTTATAACTTGAACAGCAATAGTTACTCACCAAGCATAGAGGTAAATTATAACTACAAAATCTTGCTCAAAATATATTTACATGGTCTTGTGTTTTGTTCCAGTTTCTGTGTCACAAAAACAGTTCTAACTTTTCTGAAGTTCTTGTTTTTTTCATTTTTCTTTTGGGAATTTCTGAACTAGGCAACATCTTGTAAGATACATTCATGGCTTTAAGATGTAGAAAATAACCATCTGTCCCCCAAAACAGTGTTAAAAATTGGGGGTAGAATTCCAAATTCAAATGCTAGCAGCATTTGATCTGCTGACTGACTTACTTGAGGGAACATGCACACCTGTGTCCATGCCCCAGTGAGAACCCCAGGGTCATTTATGGGTCAGCAGGCAGATGCCCAAACTTAAAGCTTGGGTCAAGGCTGGCAGAGGTCAGGAGGTCTAAGTGAGGCCTCTTGCTTTTCCAACCCCAAATCTAAATCCTGTGACCCCCCTCAAGTGTGCCAGAAGAAAGAAGAGTAGGAGTGAGGGTAAGAACAAGACTTTGAGAGAGAGGTGTGAATAGCTGAGCACAGGTCCACCTACCTGACCAGGTGCCAGGATGACGCTGGCCTGCCAGACCCACTGAGTTGAGAACAGGAAGGGGCCAGAGGGACAATGTGGCCTCCTTACCAGAGATGGCCCACCCCTACCTCCCTACCCTCACTCCCCCGGAGACAATAGGTGCAGAGCAGCCTACTGGTCCTCGGGGTAGGAAATAAAAAAGCAGCACTAGGGCTCATAAGAAAGGAAAGTGTCTTTCAATGTCATGATCCTTCCCTCTAGTGTCCCCAGAGTCTCTGACCAGACGAATCACTTCTTCCATGCGGGAGGCTCTAACAAGAGATTGGTAAATAGAGGCAAAGGTTGGCGTGGAAGTTTCCTCCTTTGTGAGCTCTGGCAGAAAAGCTGAACAACGCCCCCCCACCACACACACACCCCATTGTTTATTTTCTCTTTAACAACTGGGCTTAATAAGCAAACATTTGTTCAGCCAAGGTTGTCCAGCTAAGAGAGATCAGCAGCTCCCCCGGTCATTACCACTGCTCCTTGCTATAACTTCCTGGGACCACTGAGATGCACAGGTAAACTGGTCCCCCTAAGAGTTTCTGTAATGGGTCATAACAGATCATTAATCAATTTAGCTTCAAGGCCACACCGCACCCTCGGCCAAATACTCACTCCCTACTGCATTTCCCATTTGAAGTCATACGTAGTCACACTGTCCGAAACTGGTCAACAGAGAAGATTACTTTCAAAAGTCCAAATAAAACAACACAGAAGGATTAAAAATGGAGCGATGACAATAACAGAAATTCAAGTCCAAAATGAATTCCTCTTTCTACCGTAAATTGAACTCCAAAGACTTTAAAAAGTCCAGTTACTCTTCTCCCTGGTTTCCTGAGCCTCTCAGTCCCTGTCAGAAGATTCTCCTTCAAGTGCGTTGGGGCTTGGGTTCCTTTGGCAGCCACTGCACCCTGAGCCTTCTTCCTGAAGGGGTAGCACCTTCATAAGGCAGTAACCCACCCAAATCTCTCGAGTCCCGCAAATGTGACTTTTGCAGTGACAGCAGTTTGCAAACAAGATGATGTTCCTAGGACCCCATGAACAGACAGCCCCTCGTTGCTGTTGCCTATCAGGGAGTGCAGCAGACTGTTACCTGGGGGAAGGGGAATAATGCACGGGGAACAAAGGCTGAAGAGAGAACAGCTTTTTGGTTTCCGCCTTGCAGGGATGCCTATTAGAACATGTCAGTTTTCCAACTGCTACATGTGAATTTAAATTCAGTTGCGATAAACTTCCAGACAAGAGGTTAATTCTGACAAAGAACATAGTTGCTTTTAATGACATAGTTGACTTCCTATACACCACCTTCCTCCTTTTCCTCAAAAAAAACCTCCTTTTTTCCTACGGACTCCCATTCCCCCCCATCCAACTGACCACATCTGAAGCTATCGGGGCAAGTTTGATTGGTCTAAGAGTAATCCTCATCCTTGGCAGAGATTCATTCAAGAAGGGACATAGAGTTCAATTAGGTGCCAAGAGACATGAGGTTTTCAGTGGCAGCATCTCTAATGTCTAGATCACACCCAAATATTCCTCTTTCTCTTCTAATGTTTTGAACACTTCTATCTCCATTTCCTTTTTGAGTTTGGTGTTCCTAGCCTGAAAGACATGTCAAATGGAGGACCCTGGTCTCTATCAAGTGATATAGCTTCCTTCTCCATTTGTGAACACAGCATCCCACATTTATAATAGGTGACCTTGTAGTCCACGGTTATAGCCTTGCAGCTGGTCTTCTTTGCATTTGTCCATTCCAGGCCCAAGACTCTTTAAACTTTATGACCCAGTTGCTCTCTGACCCACTGTTTCCTGCTCTAGAACTCTTTAGGTCTATTAACTTTGCTAGCAAGATCCGCTTTCCTGAAATGTATCTTAGCTGGCTTATCACTCTCCACAGATTGCTGAATCTGAAGTTTCTACTGATGCTTCCCAAAGTGATCATCTCAGGATCACAGAGGGGTCTAATATGTCCTCTGACCTATGCTCCTCCCCTAAACCCCACTTCCTCCAGCTTTCAGATTCTCCAGTCCTTGACTTAGACTACTTCGTGTATTAATTTCTGCCACTTCTTTCTCTGCTCCTGTTCCATGTCTTTCTATCATTCCAATTCCTTCCAAGGAGGCCCAGCGAGTTTTTAAATTTTAACCTGTTACTTAAACACAGCCAACTCTTCCACTGACACAGATAAACCTCCAACTGCTGTCTCCTTTCTTTTTCTTGCTAGGCCTATGCATTCGTTTCCTGACCTAATCCTTAGACTTTCACTTGAGAGGCTCCCATAGTGAAAAAATGCCAGAGCATTCTGCATCTGCCATAAGATGCTCAGTTCAAATACTGCCTGAGTGGAGAAATCCTGCAGGGAGGTCTCCCACCAACCCATGCCTGATCTTCACTGACTCTTCCCTTTGGTGTTGTCTCCAATGTACCTTGTCAAAAAAATGTCTGGTAGTATTCATTTTTTAGGCGCATTTCCTTATAACAAGAGCCTTACCTGCTTCCCTACATATAATGTCTGTGTAGTTTTTTTTTTTTAAGATTTTATTTATTTGTTTATTTTCGAGAGGTTGGAGAGGTGGAGGGGCAGATGGAGAGGAAGAATCTCAAGCTGACTCCTTGCTAAGCACAGAGCCCAATGAGGGGCTCCATCTCATGACCCCGAGAGCACGACCTGAGCGGAAACCAAGAGTCGGACGCTTAACCGACTGTCCACCCAGGCGTCCCGTGTCTGTGTAGTTTTGAAAGTCATTGAGTAAGGCCTGAAACAACACCAGCACCAATGGCACCAGCCACAGTGGCTGACAGTTTACTAAGCCCCCACTACGCACCAAGCGTACTATAGGTATTGATTTACTCAGTCCTCACAACAATCCCATGAAGGAAGGACTATTATCACTCCCATTTTACAGATGCAGGAACTAAAGCACAAGAGGCTAAGTACTTTGCCCAAAGCTAGACAGCTGGTAAGCGGCAGAGCCCCCGGTTGGTCTTCCGCTCTGACATCTGCCCACACAGTGGTCACCTACCAGTTCTTCCATAATATGTAACACGCTTCCATCATTTGGCCTCATCTTCTCTCAATGCTTGGAAATTGGGTTCTGCTTTTAAAAAGCAAAAATAAAGATTTACAACTGCCTGTCACAGCCCATCCTAAATCTTGCACATAATTAATTTTTTAAGAGTGCTATGTCTCTATTATTCCACACGGAAGGGTATTAAAGTTCAAATCTATAACTCTTTAAAGATAACCTCTATTACAAGTATCATTGGACTGTGTGCTTACCAGGTTTTCCCCCCATATACATTAAGTTTAAATCCTTAGCTCCAAGTTAATTTTCACTGCCTACCTGATAAAATATTATCTGAGCATGTACTAAAGAATGAATTTCTGCAGCTTAGTGAGATAAGTCATTCATACTCTAACAAGGATATTTTAAACAGCTGGTTATTCCTTCAGGAAAACCATATTCAGATCAAACTAATTTCCTAAATGACATAAAAGGAGTGAGCAGCTCTGAGGTGTCTTATGTAACTGACTGAGTACTGATGGCTTGGGACTAGATGATGGCATGACAGAGGAAAGGGAGGCTGAATCTCTGACATGGTAAAAATTGCCATTTAAAAATCACAGTAGG
Organism: Callorhinus ursinus; assembly: GCF_003265705.2. NCBI lineage: Eukaryota > Metazoa > Chordata > Mammalia > Carnivora > Otariidae > Callorhinus > Callorhinus ursinus. Next base: position 72,558,602 of record NW_027397072.1, read on the forward strand.
GGAGGGTATGTGCTATGGTGAGCGCTGTGAATTGTGTAAGACTGATGAATCACAGATCTGTACCCCTGAAACAAATAATACATTATATGTTAATAAAATAAAAAAATACAGAAAAATAAAAAAAAATTAAAATCACAGTAAATATCACCTGCCAGGTATTAAAATGATTCAAGGGCTTATTTTTTTTCATACTGCTATTGTGATAGGTTTTATAAAGACATAATTTTAAGTACACTAACCTGTTAAGCACCAGTAATTAGTTGAGAAAAACAAACACAAATGTTCTTGAAGAGAGAGCAAACCCGGGGGGAATTTAGTCCTCTGAAATTATGCTAAGTGTCTACTGCACTCATTCTGGGAGACTCCCATCCCAAATAAAAACCCCCTTTATGTTTTTCTCCTGTTTTCTGTCACACATAATTTCTATAATAGCTAATTGACGGGATTATTTACTAACACAGGTGGACCTGGCAATGAATAACACTATCTGGAATACTTGGGGTTTTTATGGAAGAATTGAGCCTATAAATACCTGTGAATAGAATGGGCACTGTACTGACAGACAGTAACTTTGCCACTAAGTAGTTATGGGATTTGGTTTTGTCACCTTACCTCTTTGAACTTTGGTTTCCCAGTCTGTCAGATACAGGAATAAAAATTAAATGATCTCCAAGGCCCATTCTAACAAGTCCCAAGTTCCACAATTCTAAGATGGCTTTGAACACTTTTGCACAAAGAAGATTCGAACATTTAATCCCATAAGGTAGACTAAAAATATGTAGGCACGACAGATATGGGGATAGGATAATACTTTTTGTTACCTCCCAATAGATGTTCCATTATTGTTAAACTGATTTGATTATGCTTCCCTGAGCATGCCTGTGAGAGGCCGAGTCCTCTAGAAACTCAGCTTTCAGCTTAATGGCATGTTCAATATGACGTAGGGAGAATAATGCAACATTGGTGGAGGGATATGGCTCAATAGATAAGCCCAAAGCAAGGCTCCTGGCTCATCAAGGCCTACACGTGGTATTCAGGGAATCCGGAAGTTCCCGTATGTCTCCATGAAGAGAGAGAGTGGCACTGTGAGAATCAATGGACCTGCAGAGATCAGGGGTCAGTCAGTACTAAGGCTGCAGTACATACAGCAAATGGCTCATGTATGTACTTCAGTAAAGGAACCGGCATGATATCTCAAAGAAACAGAAATGACCAGTTTTGCCTCTGGGGCTATCAGTCCTGCTTTCAGACCATAGCAGCCACCCCATACCTGGCGTGGTTAACACAAGAAGTGGCAAGTGGGGCTTTGCTGATGTCATGTAAGTCTTCCCAGCCCTCAGGGCTGCTACCAACCCACCAGTCACTGTGTAAATTAGAAAAAGACACTTCCTTTCTCAAGACACTTTACTTCCACCTATCAGAAAATCATAATATACTGGTTTTGTTAGAACAAGGCATCTTGCTGCCACATGCCAGAGAACTGTCATAATAAAAATCTAGGATGCCAAAGATATGAAATCTATTCACCTTATACGGCAACCCTCAACCCCCATACATATCTTGGAATGAGAAGGAGGTGGGTAAATCTCAAAGATTCAACATCTGTTAAAAAAGAGAGAGAGAGAGAATGTGCGGACTCGAGAAGGTTAAACATTATAGAAAATAAACAAGCTACATTTTCTTTGTACACCTGAATTAATATAAGTAAATCCTCACGTCTGCCATGCCAAATTACAAAAGCTTTATGCCCAAGGTTTTTGCCTTTTATTTGGTATTTCCCATAGCACCTTACATAGTAATGCAGATGGCACAGAAGGAACCAATAAGTGCTTGTTCAATAAAAAAGTAAATTTTCAGAAAAATTAGAATTATGGATCCACCTATATGTATAATAGCAAGTAATTTTCCTCCACCTCCCCTTATATTTATCTGAACCAAATCTAAAATTTTACCCATTGGCACCTAGCTAAGAACCACAAAAATCTGGAGTTCTTCAGTTGTTTTCTAACAAACCCCTTCCTCAAATATTTTTTGGGGGAAGGAAACCTAGATCTAAGTTTCAACATCTTCAGGACCAAAGAGATCATCTCAGAACTACAGAATTTTTAAAAATTGAAAACAGGATTATGTCATCCCAAATAAGTTCTTATTAAAAGGTGAGGAACCCTCATTATCTAGAAAGGTAATTTGCCTAGAGTCACATAATCAAATCAGGGATTCAAACACCCTGCACAATAACGACTCATCTGTCCTTGCCCTTCACTCCCCTTTCCCCAAGTACACACTTTTCTGCCTCTCAGCCTTACTTTATCATACTTTGTAAACCGCTTAATTATCTATCTCAAACGTAGCAGCAATTGATCAAACTCAAATAAGAGATTAATCGCCCAAAGGTCTGAAAACCAGAGAATCAGGTAAACTGCCAGTTTTACCACATCCATAAAATGATAAACAAAAGGGAGAGCGGAGCGAACTGAGAAAGGGTACTTTTTCCGTCTTCACAACAAAAGCTAGGGAATAAAAACGCGTTTTCCTTGGGGACAGATTATGCTGAGGGGACCAGATACAGATACAAAAGATAATTCCTCCTGGGGTTTTTCCTTTTCCTTTGAGTTTGTGGGATCTAAAAAAAATTCTTTTCTTAAATCACATAAACAATCATAACCTCAGCACATTTACTTCCCTCCTTTTCTCACATAGTATTTTCCTGAACATTATATAGACCACGTTTCCAAACAAGAAATTGACCAAAGGTCTATTGCCTATCTACCAAAACCTTTTCAAGACTTAGGTGACTCCTCTTAGGCTACGATTAGGAAACTACTCCAACTTCGGTTACAAGCTGAAAGCTCAGTGAATTGGATCTCCAGGGTTTGCAAATACCCTCAGCTGGGCTAAAGGGCACAGAATCTCTAGCGCTCCCTACAGCTCACACTTTGAACCTACCTAACCACAGAAAACGCGAGTTACCAAGGATCGGCTCCCTGGCTCCACTTTTTTTTTTTCCTGCTTAAAAAATCGGGTGAAGGTGGTGGTGGGGGGGGGGAAGGACTGAAAAGGCGAACCAAAGGATTAATCACTTCTCCCCATTACATCAGCAGCCCCCGCCCTTCCCTCCGAGCACCTCCTCTCCTAGAATCGTCGCTACGCACTAGCGCTCTCTTCGCCCACCCCCCGCTCTATTATATGCCCTGATACCTCCCCATTATCACCCGCCCCACCACACTCCCCCATCCCTCCTTCCCCCTCCTCGGCGAGGGAGGGAGGAAACCCGAGAGAGGAAACAGGGCGTTGAAGGAAGGGACTCCGCCATAAGAGCGGAGGCCCCATTGGCCTGAAGGTTGTATGGGAGCTCTCCATTGGCTGCTTGGCTGGAATCCCCGCCCATCTGCTTCCCCGCCCACTCACCCCTCCCCCCGCCGCCCCGCGGCCCTCCCCCGCGCCCCTGGCCAGCCCCGCGGCGGGGAGGGACCCACTGGGCGAGTGGAGGCTCCGGCGGTGTCAATGGCTCCTCCTGCCACGGAGCAGCAGCAGAAGCAGCGGCGACGGGGTTGAGGAGGAGGAGGAGGAGGAGGAGGAGGAGGAAAGGTTCCTTTAAGGAGGAGGAACGACGACGCCTCTTTTTCCCTCTATCTCCTCCCTTCACACTCATTTCCCCTTCGCCGAGGAGAGAAGGGGGGGGAGGAGAGAGAAGAGGCCGAAGAAAGAGAGAAAAAATTCCTCACAGAAATCTCTTTCAGGGGGTGTGGGGGGAGGAAGAGGAAAAAAAAGAGCCGGGCGCCCCCTGCTCCCTCCCTCCCTTCTCTCCCTCTCTTCTCCTCCTTCTCCCTTCCTCGCCCGCCCGCCCACTCCCCCCGCCGCCGGAGACGCCGCTCGGGAGTCGGCGGGACCGGAGTCTGTCTCCTCACCCGCCGACGCCGCGCTTCGCCTCGGGATCCCCAGGCGGGCGGACGCCCTTTCTTTCTTTCGCTCTGCCCGTCTTTCTGTCTCCGTCCCTCGCGGCCGCCCCGCCCGGCGGCCTCGGCCTTCCCCGTGCGTCAGGCCCGCCCGCCCGGCCTCGCTCGGTCTCTGTCTCCGCGGGCCTTTCTCTCGGACTCGGGGTCTCGCTCGCCCCCTCCGCCCTTCCCATCTCCCCTTCCCCTCGCCCCCTTTCCTTCCTCCCCCTCCCCACCCCCTTCTCCTGCCCCGGAGCTCGCAGTGCGTGTGCGTGTGTGTGTGTGTCCCTCCGCCAACGCCGCCACCTCAGCCCGGCAAATGAACTCCGTCCGAGCCGCCAACCGGAGACCCAGGCGAGTGTCGCGGCCGCGCCCGGTGCAGCAACAGCAGCAGCAGCCCCCGCAGCAGCCGCCGCCGCAGCCGCCCCAGCAGCAGCCGCAGCAGCAGCCTCCGCCGCCGCCGCAGCAGCAGCAGCAGCCTCCGCCGCCGCCACCGCCGCCTCCGCCGCTGCCTCAGGAGCGGAACAACGCCGGCGAGAGGGGTAAGGCCGCGCTCCCTCCCCGCCGCCCGCCGGCTCGGGCGCCGGCCGGCCGGGGCCCGCGGGAAGGAAGGCCGGGGCGGGCGGGGGAGGCCTGTGCGCCCCGGGGGTGGGAGACGGCGGCCGAGCGGAGGCGGGTCCGCCGGTGCCGCAGTGTCAGCCCGGCCCGGGCCCCGGCTGGCAGGAAAAGCCGCGGCTTCCCCACTCGCCCGGGCTCTCGCTCAGGCCGCGCTTTGTTTGGTTGCGGGGGCTCGGCACCCTCTACCCCCACCCATCCTTTGGCTTCTCGCCTGGCTCACGGACCCCGCAGGAGTCTGTTGGTGGCTAGGGTGGGGGGAGGCAGAGGGTGGGATTTCCCCCTTTTCTAAAACTGCCTTCCACGGTTTCGCCTCCCCCTTCCTCACAGAAGGTGGGGGGAACAACTGGGAGTGATCGGGCGGTGGGGCTGGCTGGGGAACTTGTTTTCCCCCTTTTCTCTGTTAGCCTCCCCCTTCCTGTGGAGGAGGGGGAAGGGGGGGAATCCGAGTGGTCTGTGGTGTTGGCCGGGGAACTTGTTTCCCCCACCCCCCTCCCTAGTCACGGGGTAGGGGGAGCAGCGACTACTCTCCCAACCCCTCAGTGTTTGCTGCGCAGTTTGGCTTTAGTTACAGAACCCTTGGGAAGGACCCGTTAAATCAAGACCTTTAAATAAATAAATATAGAATCCATCGGCCATTTCCAGCCCCCTCCCTCGCGTGCGGTGCAGTTACCCTTCCGCTCTATCGACCACCCCTCTCGCCTGTCCTCCCCTAGCGAACCCCTACGCCACCGTGCCACCCTCCGTCTCCTAGTGGGGTTTGAACGCCCCTTGCTTCCAACTGGCCCCTTGGGAGAGTGTGAGTGTGTGCTGTGTCCAAGGCCTAGTGAAATGTGTCATTTGGACCCAACTGTGCTGCTCTGTCTGGTAACCACCATTGTCTAAGGGCTGAGGCTCCCGGGGGTTGGATTCTTGGTTTAGCAAAAATAATGTTCAGTTCTACTTTGATGATGTGGTTATTTTGGGAGGTTTATGAGGTAGGGTGTTGCACCTTGGTCTCCAAACGTAACTATTCTCTTTATTAATTAGCTGCTCTCAGTGGGGGTGGAGGTCGGTACCATATTTATGTGTACGGTTGTTGTTTTAAGGAGGAGGGGAATTGTTAGGAGACATTTTGCGTGTTTTCGTTGGAGGATTAAGGTTAATTTTACATGCGTTGGTTGTCACACCTCCTTTGATTAAGGGAATTGAGATTAAATGCCTTTTAAAAATTAGACATTGTTTCCTTAAAAACTGTTTCAATGTTGTACTGGACGAAAATATTTAAATGGAAAAGAGAGATGATAATCTGAGAAATACTTCAAAGGGTTTTCACTAGTCACTGTTACAGATAGTCCTTGAGAAAGCAGTTTGTTATACGTTGCTTGAAAGAATGTGATGTGTCAAGCCAGTTAGAGGTCTTGTATAACATTATTTGCTATTGGCAAATATGTTTTAATGATTCTTTGATACATTTACCATTTTTTTTGTAAATTAAAAATATTTGTAGTTTCATCATTTCCTTTCACATTTGCATATCAGGGTTTTCCTGTGTTCCATTCAAATAATACCCAAGTCTCCTTCCACTCTATGTTGTGTCACAAAATTTTTTGAGAAAACAGTGACACTAGATTGAAATCCTGGTATAGTAAGGATTTAATTGCTAGAAGTAAGTAAGTGTTTTCAAGGTGTACTGATTTGTTCATACCATTAGGGCTGAATCAAATCTGTTTGGCCAAACTTAATTTAGTCTCATTGTGTATTTTAAAATATTCTGAGTCTCCTTTTCATGGTGTGTGTAATTTCAAACTTAGTTGAGGTACTTTTATCTTGGATACTTTTCTTCATTTGTGTGAATTATTAGCTGCTAAAGCCTGTTTCCTTTTGAAGTAAAGTGACTTGGTTGTTGGCATTGACATGCCAGAGTGTCAGTTTTCTTTTCATTCATGTGCATAAGCTGACTGACAAAGATGTTCATGAAATCAAGATTTCGGTATGTACCTAACCAGATAGTAAATCAGATGCACTGTAGAATTGTTGCTTTGCTGCAGCTAGTAGAAACTGTTCTGGAGATTCTATGTTGGCACAGAGGGGAAAAGAACTTGCTGATTAGCCTTCAGGGAAAAGGCTGTGGGTCTTTTAGAGGGCAAATAAATGGCTTTAAAATGAATAAAACATTAAGCTAAATTAAAAGACTAGTAAAGTTTTTGCCAGATTTATATAAAAAATGTAATTCTTCAAAAATTGGCAATTTGATTACTTTTTTAAAATGTACAGTTCACATAATGATCAGAAGTTAGCCAAAAGGAATACTTTTTATTTTAAAAGTTTTATGGAGCTTGCGGAGTGTCACTATTTCTGGTTTGGATAGGAGAGATGTTGTTGTTTGTTTAAGAATATGCTGGGTTTCATAATTTTGACAAGGTAATTAAGGAACTACAGCTAACACGTGTGTGTTTTACTTTTTTTTTTTTTTATTTTTTTTTTTTTTTACTATTAATGGCTATGTAACACTTACATTAGGGTTTGGATAGAGTTACATAATAGTGGATCAGACAGCTTTCCTGGTCAGGAATTGAAGTCAGACTCACTGTTTTTAAGACAAGTGAAATCTGTCTCTATATTTCATATAAAGGATGGATTTTTGGCTTTTTAGTGGTAATAGAATAGTTACAAGATAGTATTTTTTTTCAGGCAGAAATTTTGTCAGGGCTGGCTTTTAGTTGCTTATTCACCCACAAGTTAATTCGTCTAAAAACTTCCTTGATATTCCTTAAACACACACACACACTCTCTCTCTCTCTTTCTTGTGTATGTAATGGCCAATTTGAAGTAGAAAGGAACAGTCTTCTAGAGTGAATTTTTATAAGGACTTTTCAAGCCTTCCATGGGGGAGAATTACTTATAACCCACATTGGGAAATAATTGGCCTGGGTGTTTCATGGAATGCTGTCTTCACTCATGTTATCTGAAATGGCCCACTGTCTTAAGATGGAATACTAATCATTATATGTTTTAGTCTTTTAGTTTAAGTTCCAGAGTTTAGGATTTCACGTACTACTTTAGTAGAAAGTAATTTGTGTTGCGCATAGGGACACTTTGATAATACATTTCAGACTCCGTGAATCTGGAAGTAGTGTGGAGTTAGATTTTTTTTATTTATTTTCTTTTAAAAACCCTAAAAGGATTTCGCTTTTGCACCTTGTTCTGCTGAATTTATTTGAATATCTCTTTGGTAGTTTTTTTCTAGGAGAAGTATGAGGAAAGCTTATAAGCCTGAAGAAGTGCTGTGTATTCTGAGCACTTTTAGCTTGTAGTTAAAATTGATTACTTTGAATAGGTAATAAATGCACAGATTTTAAAATTCCAGTTTCTTGCCTACACCTGCCTCACATACCAGATTCTCCTACTTGGAATCAATCACTATTATTAGTTTCTCATTTATTATGTTTTAATAAAAGATGAAATTTGACAACTGAAAATCTTGATATGGAAGTTTTTGAAAATAGGTGTAATTTCTTTCTGTAGAAAATTCATAGGATTCTTTTGAAGTTCTGAAATTTTAACTATGTGATAATTTATAGTTAAATTTAATGAATACAATATATTAATGGGTATTGCTATTAATTTCTAGTCTGCAATAATTGTACAGAGTAAAATAGTAATCAGTCTTTTTAATTTCATATTTGTGGAATAAAAATCTCACCTGTGACCCTGGAACTACAGGGTTTTGTTTTAACTAAACTTATTGAAGTAATTGAGTTCATATAGTATTACATGAAACATTCCTGATGGAGCTTCTTTATTTGTAATATGCAGCAACCAGGAAACTCTTTAGCGTTCTAGTCATGCATGCTAATCATACTTTCTGTGGGCTTATTCTAGCTCATGATATTTTACCTTCAGGTTCTTCAGAATAAGGAACTTACAGAATACAAGAATAAGGAACTTCTGCAACCTTTTTTGATAGAAGAGTTCTGGACAAGGGACATGATTTTTTCCTGTTTTAGGAATTAAGTACTGTGGGGCATTGCTCTCCCTTCTTGTGGCTAAACCTTCAAAATTTTTACATCCATGAAAGGAGAGATGTCACCCATTTTTTTGTGTGTGTTTGGGGAGGAGAGCCTGTTTTCTCAAAGCTTACAAATTCTTTGAGGGGTAGGAATGAGATAGTGACAATGCCAGTGTTAAAGTTGTGCTGATGAGGCTTATGGGTTGTCACTATACTGCTTTTCTCTCTTTACTGGAAGTTCTGGCAAACCCACAGACAGATCAGCCAACTTGGAGACGTACCAGGTAAAGCAAGAACTACCAGTAGATCCTGACCTGTTAGGACCTCTGGACTTAAATTTGTCAGAATTCAGGGCTAGCGAGTATTATTCTAAGCCCCCCCCCCCCCGTTTGTCTTAATTTTGAAGCTAAACAGTCTATAATTATTTCAACTTGAGGTTTTTTTATTGTCCTCCAATTTATTTCTAACTAATAAGTTACTCTTATTTTGTGTCTATCTTGTCCCACTAGTCTCTGAAGGGTTATTTTCTTTTAGACTACTAATTTAATCAGCCCTTTGAATTGCATTCTCAACTTCCAGAGAATTCCAGTTTATGTGAGGTTGCTGACCAGGTACACCCAAACTGTAGTTGTTACCCTTTGAAAATAAAATTCTAAAGAAGCAAAATATGAGTTGAGACAGTTGGACAGTATGATAGAGCTCAGAGTTACAGCTAGCTAAATGGGGGTTCTGATCCTGACTACACCATCAACAGGCTTTTTGACATGGGGCAAGCAGTGTAAACTCTTGGAGCCTTACTTCTTTATCTTTAAGATGGGGATGATAATACTTGCCTTATGGAATAATTATTGCTGAGAGATTTAAGTATCTATCACTTGAGAGATGCTCAGTGAATGGCAGCTTTTAAAAATATTAAAAATAATAGTAAGGAATGGAATCGGTTGTATATAAAACTAAACTCAAGAGATAAAATGTGCATGAGTCATTAGTTTCTGGCATACCCGAAAATGCAATCTAGGTGACTTCGTATAACCTTAGGGAGACTGGTTTATAATTATAAGAATGAATTGAAATAGTCTTTAACGAAAAAGTAAGGAGACAGAAGAAATTGGTATTGAGAAAAATAATAATAAACATAGGCCTCTTTCTGCTTATGTACTAGAATCTATGCCAGATACTTTCTTAGACACTATGTCTTTTAACCCTTTTAGCAATTCTGTAAGATAGACAATCAGCAGTGAGTATTCATAGTAAATGGCAGAGAAGAATTTCAAAATTGATTTATATCACTGAGTCTTCCCATAAACAAGAGGAGATAACAAAATGCGTTTGGCAGAATGTCTTCATCATATTCAGGGGACGGAATAACCTAGTCTTTGAAGCACATCTGTCCCCTATCTTAACACCTCCATTTTACTGAAAGCTGGTAGAGTATAGTCTGATGCCGTTGATAAACATCTGCTTTCACGTTTTCTTTTTTTTTCTTTTTTGATTTTATTTATTTATTTGAGAGAGAGAATGAGAAATAGAGAGCACAAGAGGGAAGAGGGTCAGAGGGAGAAGCAGACTCCCTGCTGAGCAGGAAGCCTGATGTGGGACTTGATCCCGGGACTCCAGGATCATGACCTGAGCCGAAGGCAGTCGCTTAACCAACTGAGCCACCCAGGCGCCCTGCTTTCACATTTTCTAAGTAACCTTCTGATCATAATTTTACCTCTAATGTAGATCTGTCTCCGGAAGAGATTGCACTGATTGGCCAGCATGTTTTTCCAGCTTGTTGAGATCACTAAGCATTCATTGTACAAAAAGGGGTAGATTTCCCCTGGATAACTCATAAATTATGAGTAAAAGGTGTTAAGTCATTTTAGCTCAGGGTTATAGACTAGACTATTTCAGGAAGGAAAAAAATATGAGTTCAATTATTCTTCAGTGGTAATTTTGACAGGTTTGTGGACTGAATATCCTCTTGTCACCAAAGCTTGATGTCTTTAGATGTCTAGCCTGGGGCTTTTATATATGTTAGGTTAACGCAAGAAATGTGTGTAAACTTAATCCTTAGAAAATAGAGAAATGAAACTAACTAACTTCTCTTATAATTTATTTTAGTTTAAGGAAATATCAAAAATATTTGCTTTAAAAATGAATAGATTGTGTATTTTTTTGTTCTAAAAAACCCCAAATAAGATAGTGTATTAAAGCAAATTTAAGTTCTGTATGTTAGTGGCTTAATCTCCCCAGTTTCTAAAGACCCAGTTGTCAAATATTTAGCCCTTGTAACGAATGGAAGATTGTGTGACTATGTTCAAAAAAAGAAAAAAAAATGATTAAATGCCGTTCTCTCAGCTGGTGGCTAAACCTTTAAAAACAATATGGAATACTTCCACATCTTATGAGAGAAGAGGTACCATTCATCTTCTTTGTGAAGAGAGCCTACTTTTCTGTTTTCTCAGAGCTTTGAAATTGAGTGATAGAAATGGAGTAATAACCTGTGCTTTAAAATTACTTTTCTGGTAATAGTGAAAATCTTAGCTTCACTGTTTTCTTCTGGTGTGCAACAACACTCATTTTCCAGATGGTCAAGTTACGTTGTGTCAAATTTTTTTTTTCCTCAGAGCAGAATTAACTGGCTGTTATAGGGATTCAGTCTTTGGCATTGATTTCTTTAGTACCATGTATTGATAACGGACTTAAATCCGTTTAGCCTTTGCTAGTTTGCTGACTTGAGTTTAGATACGAGAATTCTTTTTACACTCAAGTATTGATTTTGTATCTTACATCCAGAGTGTATAACATAGTATGTATAAGACCACATGGCTTTATGAGAATCTGACACTTAGGAGGAAGCAAGTGGGGAAGAGGAAGAACATAGAACTCTTTTTTTATTCACCTGTTATATTTTGAGTTGGACAGGGTTGGTATATATACGTCATTAGTAATTGTTTCTTCCCACATAATCATACATCCTTGGGGAAAAAAACAGGCTTTAAGGAAAATTAGAAGTGATGTAGAATTTAACAAATGGAAAGTAGAAATCATTCCAGGTTTGTATCATGGCAGAGATAAAGGATCAAAGAAGAAGTGTTTGAAAGAAATGGGGGTGGGTGAGGACACTGTGTTTTGAAATTGAATGTTACTGGCAAAGTGACTGTATGGTAAAAGAAATTGTGGAATCACTCATTTTTCTGTTAAAAGTAGCCACAGATCTACTGAACAGTTGTATGACTGATAACTTCATAATCCTTTGAAATGCATTTGCATTTTTAAGAAACTGATCACTTAGTCAAATTTTGGTATTTTAGACCCAGTAAAAGAGATAGAAATAAGTGATTTGGACAAAGACCTTTTGGATAGGAATGCTTCCTCATAGACAGAATAAGCATGTAGGGGCGGAAGAGTCTTGGAAGAATCACTTACCTCACACGTTCATTGTTTTTCCTGATCTACTTCTGACCCTAAAATTTTTCTTAAAAGTTTTACTTTTTATTTTCTCAGAAGACTTAATTTTGGGTTGGGGATGGGAATGGAGAGAAAAAAAAGAATTAGAGCAGGTAGGAGTGGCAGTATGTATGGGTCATTTAAATTAGCAGTGGTCATTTGAATTAGAAACAGTCTACATATAATTATGTACGTATACTATATATAACTATATTTAAGTTGTCAAAATAATTTTATTAGGTTTTTTAAACTAAGGTTTTATTTTTTATTTTATTTTTTTAAAGATTTTATTTATTTATTTGACAGAGAGAGACACAGTGAGAGAGGCAACATAAGCAGGGGGAATGGGAGAGGGAGAAGCAGGCTTCCCGCAGAGCAGGGAGCCCGATGCGGAGCTCGATCCAGGACCCTGGGATCATGACCCGAGCCGAAGGCAGATGCCCAACGACTGAGCCACCTAGGCCACCCCTAAACTAAGGTTTTAATGAAAGTATACAAGTGCACAAATCATTGGTGTATTACTTGATGACTTTACACAAAGTAAGCATATTTGTGTAGCCAGTAATACTAGATCAAGAAATAAACACTACCAGCATCCCAGAAGTGGTATTCATTCCCATCCCAGCCTTCCCACTCATTATCCCCAATCCTATTTTTCTAACGGCTGGGATTAGTTTTGTCTCTTGAACTTTATATAAATGTAATCACCCAGTATGTATTTCTATGTGTCTGGCTTCTTTCACTCAATATTTGTTTCATCCATGTTGTTGCTTGTAGCAATAGTCTGTTCATTCTTGCTGCTGTATAATAGTACATTGTATGCGTATACTACAATTTATTCATTGTACGATTAAAAGACGGAGTTTTCATCTTTGGCTGTCAGAAATAGTGCTCCTATGAGCATTTTTTTTTTTTAAAGATGTTCTTTATTTATTTAAGAGGGAGAGAATGAGAGAGACAGCATTAGAGGAGAGAGGGTCAGAGGGAGAAGCAGACTCCCTGCTGAGCAGGGAGCCCGATGCGGGACTCGATCCCGGGACTCCAGGATCATGACCTGAGCTGAAGGCAGTTGCTTAACCAACTGAGCCACCCAGACGCCCCTCCTATGAGCATTTTCTGTATATCTTTTGGTGAACACATGTACACATTCCTGGTAAGTTTTATACATCAACATTATACCATTAGTTATCTTTTCTCAGAGGCAGAGCTTCCATTTTTACATGGGAGGTAAAATAGCTTTAAGACAGATATGGATATGGCATCTCATAAGTAATGTTGCTAAAACGATTTTATTTCAGATATTAATGTTTTTCTTAAGTCTTTTGGTAGGTATGCTGTAAGTCCAGCATTAGAAAGTTTACCCATTAACTTAATACACTATAATTTTCCCCAAAGGTTGTAAGTTATTTTGAGGAGGAAGGAAATCTTTTTTTTAAATATAGGAATTTTCAAAAATACTGTGTACTTTAATGTGTGATTCTAAGCCTTCATTCCAGAAATTATTTCTTTTTGCTACTGCCGTACTTCTGTTTCTCCATTTCAGTTTGGAATCCTGTTCCTTACTACTTTTAAGCTTATCCTTTTAACTCCTGTGAAAATATTCTGCTTTTATTTGGTTGATTGTTTCACTTTCTTTCTACATACATACATCTGTGAAATGCTATTAAGATGAGGGTTTGTAGAAGAAGATAGCAGGAGGGGAAGAATGAAGGGGAGTAAGTTGGAGGGGGAGACGAACCATGAGAGACTATGGACTCTGAGAAACAAACTAGTTCTAGAGGGGAGGAGGGTGGGGAGATGGGTTAGCCTGGTGATGGGTATTAAAGAGGGCAAGTTCTGCATGGAGCACTGGGTGTTACGCACAAACAATGAATCATAGAACACTACATCAAGAACTAATGATGTAATGTATGGTGATTAACATAACAATAAAAATTTTAAAAAAAGATGAAGGTTTGTTATGACCCCTTGCTGTCTGATACATGTTCTACCCTTTAATCATTTATCGAATTACGTTTGTGCCACAATTAGAAAGTTGTTGCCTGGCTGGCTCAGTTGGTAGAGCGTCCAGCTCTTGCTATAGGGGTTCTGAGTTCAAGCCCCACTTTGGGCATGGAGCCTACTTAAAAAAAAGTTGTTGCAGCCCAGAGTTTAAGCTAAGTTATAGCATGCTTCTGTATATGATTAAGAAAGAAACATGTGGCTAGTGAAGGAAATTACCTGCAGAGTTGGGGTAATTCATCTTGTTTTCATGGTGTCTTCTTCATTGCATTCATTGTTTAGCCTTTATATCTAGAAACTGAAAGTAGACAGGTTTAAATTAGGTTATGTGTTGCCAGAATCTAAGATCTTCAATTGCAGAGATAACACCACTTTAAGTTTCTTCATAACATCTGTAGTCCCACATACAAGTAGTTGTAACTCAGGGTGCCTTTGTGGATTTTTTTCTGATGCTGTCTTAGTCTCTACTGCAACGTCTTACAGGGAACCTGTCCTCTATTTCTGAGTCATTTGATTTGAGAACCTTTTAGCTGAAATCTTTAAAGCTGAAAAACTAAGCTGAGAGATCTGGGTCTAGTGAGCTTGTCCAGGGTTTGTAAAGTCAAGTCTGGTTTTAGAGGACTAGAAAAATGTTACATACCAATCATAGACATGCATTGAGAACACATACAGTATGCTCTCTGAAACTTGGAATATGCACTCTTGATTTGTGAAATGTCTAAAAATTTTTGGTGAAATGTTAGCAGTGTCTCGGAATGGAGGTGAGATGATTTTTGTTACTCTTTCTACATTTCTGCACAGATTCCATATACACATACTGTATATAGAATCTGGAAGGAAAGAGGTTTGTATTTTTAAAAAGATTTTAATAGTTGTGATTGTGATGTGAACTTACAGTATTTGGTCTGATGATAAAGTTCTCACATAGGTATTTTAAACTTGAGTAAGAGCTTAAAATTTCTCAGTGCTCTGTGTTTTAACTGCTTATTTATTTATGGACATTTTTAGTTTGTATCCACAGCAACTTTAGGATAATAATTGCTTATATATATCATTTATAGGAGATGAGGATAACTAATGATAAAGTCAGAATTCGGAATTAAAAACAAATTGGTTACTTGAGACTGAGCCAGTGATTCTGTCTTTCTAGGATAAGTTTGTGACGATAGGTTATGTAAATACAAATACATAGAAACAGTATTTTAATTACTTGCCTGGCTGAATGATGGAAATTTAGTGTGCAGACAATTAGAAAAGCAGAACTTAATACTGGTCATAACAGGTGGCTATTTCTTTTGTACCCTGGTGGTATGGACTCATGTCAATTTGATAATTTTATGTGGAAGATATTTTCTTCTCACAAAACTGGAGTTAGCCCTGAAAGAATTAATGACTGTCAATTTATTAAGTTGAAACAGATTGCTAAGGGAAATTGTTTCACCATTATCAGTTAAAAAAGAAACAACAAACCAACCTTCCCTTTCTAAGATACTGTATTCTTAAAAGTTTTGGATTGTGGGACCTAATGTGTTTGAGAATAAATAACCCGAAGTGGCTTTCAAAAAATATGGGTCTTTGCAGCCTAAAATTAGCTATTAGATTTGGAATTAACTCATCTCACATTTGACCAGTCTTTTGATCATCTTATAGACTACTTGTAAACCTTAACCAAGAGAAAACATTTTCTTATTAGAAAATATACTAAAAATCTTCATTGAAATAGGTGAATGTTTTTGTTTTGTTTTTAAAGGGGCTTTGGGGCGCCTGGGTGGCTCAGTTGGTTAAGCGTATGCTTCTTCAGCTCAGGTCATGATCCCAGGGTCCTGGGGTTGAGCCCTGTATCGGGCTCCCTGATCATTGGAGAGTCTGCATCTGCCTCTGACTCCCCCCCCCCCCCGCTTGTGCTCTCTCGCTCGCTCACTGTCCCTCAAATAAATAAATAAAATCTTTAAAAAAATAATAATAATAGGGACTACTAGGGGCACCTGGGTGGCACAGTTAAGCATCTGACTTTTGCTTTCAGCTCAGGTCATGATCTCAGAGTTAGGAGATCAAGCCCAGCATCAGGCTCTGCACTTAATGGGTAGTCTGCTTTTCTCTCCCTCCCCCTCTCGCCCCCTCATGCTCTCTCTGTCTCTCAAATAAATCTTAAAAAAAAATAGGGATTACTGATAAGGTTTAGGGCAGATCAATCATTAAGTGTAGATTCTAGATAGTAATCAGCATAGTTTTATGAAGAGCTGATTACAGATGAATTTACAGTATTTTCCTGAAACAGTGACTTAGGTAGCTGAAGAAGGAACAAGAGGAATATAGGTGGATTTAAATACAGCTTTTATTTTATGAAGTAGTCATATTGGTGTTGTAGTTGGGAAAATTTTACAAGTTGTATTATATGGAAGCTACAAGTTACAAAAATAGTGCTAACCATTTGCAAATAGACATTTAGTAAATAGTTATTTCTGTTTCCCTTCAGCTTCCTTCTCTGGACCAAGATTTGTTCATATAATTACTAATTTAAGCTATTGAGCATATTAAGTTCATAGATTTAAAAAAAAAATGGGCTGGGGTTAAGTACCTGAAAAACCAAGAATAGAAATCAAATTACCTTGAATGGTCTGTAAAGAAAAAAAAGTGCCTTCATCTTTGTAGAAACAGCAAAAAAGTGAGTAGTCGCTTAGAAATGTTGAACCAGAACTAAGTATAGCAGAAAACAATATGGACTGCAGTTGAATGAATCATCCTAAAGTGTGTTTTTGTGTGTGTAAACACATGATACCATTTTATAGTAATAAGACTTGTAAAATGTTGAAGTGGTTGAAAAATATGTCTGTTAGAAAATTTTGGGGGGGGGCACCTGGGTGGCTCAGATGGTTAAGCGTCTGCCTTTGGCTCAGGTCATGATCCCAGGGTCCTGGGATCGAGTCCCCCATCGAGTCCCCTGCTCCTTGGGAACCTGCTTCTCCCTCTGCTTCTCTCTCTCTCTCTCTGTCTCTCATGAATAAATAAAATAAAATCTTCAAAAAAAGAAATTTTTAAAGATTTTATTTATTTAACAGAAGACACTGCGAGAGAGGGAACACAAGCAGGGGGAGTGTAGGAGGGAGAAGCAGGCTTTCCACGGAGCAGGGAGCCCGATGTGGGGCTCGATGTGGGGCTCTATCCCAGGAGCCTGGGATCATGACCTGAGCCGAAGGCAGACGCTTAACGACTGAGCCACCCAGACGCCCCGTCTATTAGAAAAATTTAAGTGTTATTCTAAAGAGGGATAAGCTGAAGGGTGGCTAAACCTTTCACATGGTTGAAAGTAATTTTTTCTTTTTAAAGATTTTACTTACTTGACACACAGAGCACAAGCAGGGGGAGCAGCAGGCAGAGGGAGAGGGTGAGGGAGAAAGCAGGCTCCCCACTGAGCAGGGAACTTGATATGGGGCTCCATCCCAGGACTCCAGGACCATGACCTTAGCTGAAGGCAGAAGCTTAACCAGCTGAGCCACCCAGGCGCCCTGGTTGAAAGTAATTCTTTTTTATTTATTTATTTATTTATTCATGAAAGAGAGAGAGAGAGAGGCAGAGGGAGAAGCAGGCTCCCAAGGAGCAGGGAGCCCGATGCGGGACTCGATCCCAGGACCCTGGGATCATGACCTGAGCCGAAGGCAGATGCTTAACCATCTGAGCCACCCAGGTGCCCCAGGTTGAAAGTAATTCTTAAAGATGTTGCTCAGTTATTTTTCCGTATGCTCAGAAGACAGCTGGGGGAAACGAATTTAAATTATTAGATTGATGATTTACCCTGGTATAAAGAACATCTGGTAAACATCTAAAGTAGGTCACTAAAGAAGAAAATATACCTTGCTTTTTTGGTGTCAGCTATTAGGATTAGATACTTTAATTACCTTAGCGATGGTAAATTAGTTAGAAATTTTAGAATGTTGGATATAAAACTATAGTCCCAATTCTTGAGGTTTATTTACTTGTTCAAGGTGGTGGTTGGAATTAGAGCCCTAGTCTGCTGACTTCCAGTCAGTGATGGTGGTTATCATTCTGTTCATTTTCAGTTTAGTGATTTGTTAAGCCTATTGATCTGATAGTTTTCTGTAATTCCTTAGTTGAACTAAACAAAAGCTAATTTTTTAGAATACTTGTGCTCAGTAACTTAAAAAAGATATGGAAGTAAATTTTAATAGCTTATTTCTTATAGATCGACTTAATATTTTAAGTCTGTACTGGTATAAAAAGAAGGCAGTTGTATTATTCAGTATAAGGTGAACCATATTGATAATAGATTCATGTAAAGATTCCCAGGGCAAAGTTCTTTTCCACTGTGAATTCAAGTGCCCATTTATGATAATGGTATTTCAGATCAATAAGGAAATTATTTATCAATAAACGATAGTGAGACTATTGATTATTCATTTAGAGAAGCATTCAGTTAATTTCCTACTTTGTATAATACCAAAAAATACATTTCAAATGGTTAAAGAGCTTTTTTTTAATTAAAAATATTTTTTACTAAAGTAAAAACATTTAGCATGATACCTACCCTTTTAAACCAAGTTTTAAGTGTACAATACAATATTGCTAACTATCGGCAAGATGATGTTCATTAGATCTGAAGAACTTACTTACCTTACATAACTGAAACGTTATACCCATTGAATAGCAACTCATTTCCTTTTCTTCCTGAGCCCCTAGAAACCACTATCCTATACTCTACTTTTATGAGTTCAGTTTTAGATACTTCATGTAAGTGGAATCATATATTTGTCCTACTCTAAGTGACTTATTTCACTCAGCATAATGTCCTCCAAATAAGAGCTCAGTATTTTTAGAAAATCATAGAAGAAATTAGAAGAAAGTACTTTTTCCTCAGCAGTGCCAGAAAGAATCGAGTCATTAAGGAAATATCAAGAAATTGACTACATGAATGGAAAGTTCTGCGCAATGAAGGGTGCTAATAAAGTGTCAAGGCAAATAATAATCGACTGGAAAAAAATTTGCACTTTCTCTAACATACAAATGATTAATATCATAGGAGTTTTTTTTTTTACACATACTGCATTATTTGTTTCAGAGGTACAGATCTGTGATTCAACAGTCTTGCACAATTCACAGCGCTCACCATAGCACATACCCTCCCTATCATAGGAGTTTTTATGAAAAAATTATACATAAAATATTGCTTATTTAACTGAATCTTCTTTCTAAAAAGTACCTTTCATCCCATTCCCTTCTCACTTCTACCCTCTCAGAAGCAGCAACTATCATGAATTAGATAAGAACCTGTTCATTCCGTTTTTATCTTTTTTATTTATTTTTAAAAGATTTTATTTATTTATTTGACAGACACAGCAAAAGAAGGAACACAAGCAGAGGGAGTGGGAGAGGGAGAAGCAGGCTCCCCGCTGAGCAGAGAGCCCGATGCAGGCGCTGGATCCCAGGAGCCTGGGATCATGACCTGAGCCAAAAGTAGATGCTTAATGACTGAGCCACCCAGGCACCCCCATTTTTATCTTTTTTAAAAAAATATTTATTTGAGAGAGCGTGCGAGTGTGCACAAGTGGAAGGAGGGCCAGAAGGAGAGAGAGAAGCATACTCCCTGCAGAGCGGGAAGCCTGATTTGGGGCTCCATCCCAGGACCCTGAGATCATGACCTGACCCCAAGGCAGTTGTGTAACCAACTGAGCCACCCAGGCGTCCCTATTCATTCCGTTTTTAAATACTTTTACATATTTGTGTGAATCTGTAAACAGTTAGTTGTACGTTGTTATGGTTGTTACTGTGGGAAAATAAAAGCTTGCCTTCAGGATGTTTAGTGCAGTAAACAGGAACATAAAATATTCTCTCTAAATGTTTAATGTGTAAGTGCCAAGTAAATGGTATAAATCATGAGTGCCTGGCACTCTAGAAATTTTTAAGTGATTTTTGAGTGAATGAATATAGAAGTATATAAAATTTAAAGGAAAAGTCTGTTCTTTTCTCTTCCTCTGACCTACCACACCCCAGAGGTAACTCTTAACTGTGTGTGGATGTTTACTGTTGAGTTTTTTTATGTATGTGTATATAAATACACATACTTTATTAAAAAGAAACCACACTATATTAATTTGTATATTAAGTATTGGTTTTTACTTAAGTATATTCTGGGCATTTTTCTGTGTCAATATAAATCTAAAATTACCTCATTTATTTTTTTATAGTTGCAGAATAGTTCATTATATGAATGGACCATGATTTATGTTAAATATACATCTGTTGATTAATATTCAGGTTCTTAATTTTTGCTATTATAGTATTGAAGTAAACATTTTTGTAGAAATATCTTAACATGTTTATGTCACAATTTTGGTTTCATAAAAGTGAGTTATTGAATTAAAGGGATTTTTGCATTTTAAAGTTTGATAAATGTTGCCAAATTTGTTTTTTTTTTTTTAAATAATCCCACCATTAATGTATGAGGTTAAATGTTAATGAATGTATACATGAAATGCTTAAAAGTGGAGGGGAAACTAGTCTGAGAGCTGAAATGGTTTGAAAAGACTTGCTAGAGAAAGTGAATGCTTAAACTAGATCTTGAAGAATGAGTATGTCACAGATAAAGAAAAGGGAAAAAAAGGATATTCTTAGTAAGAGGAAATGGGCCAGACAGGGAACATGGAAGAGTTACCAGGACAGAATTTTAACTCCGTCATCATATTCTGTTCATCTCTCAGTTCACTTTGTCTTGGTGTTTCTTTTCCAGAAAGAAGTTTAAAGTTGAGTTAGGCACTCTCCTGTTTTCAAGGCTTTACCACCTGTAGAATAATCTAAATTCTTCTTTCTTTCTTTCTTTTTTTAAAGATTTTATTTATTTATTTGGCAGAGAGATACAGAGACAGAACAAGTAGGCAGAGAGGCAGGCAGAGGGAGAGGGAGAAGCAGGCTCCCCGCCGAGCGGGGAGCCCGATGGGGAGCCCGATGCGGGGCTCAATCCCAGGACCCTGGGATTATGACCTGAGCCGAAGGCAGCCGCTTAACCAACTGAGGCACCCAGGCGCCCCAGAATAATCTAAATTCTTTAGTCCAGATTCAAAGTCTATACTTCGGCTGCCCTTTTTTTTTTTTTTTTTTGGTATGATTCTTCTTTTGACAGGCTTATCTACAGATTGTTCTTTAGTGAATCGTATAGTTTGCTACTTTTTTTTTTTTGCATTCTTGCAAATTTTTGAACTCCGTGGTTCCTTCAGTATTTAATCACTTGTTTTTGAGTTCCCATGCTTTTGTGGTAGCTACCAATATCTCAGCCTCAGGTGCTTACTGTCATTTACATTTATGTAAACATAAAGATCCATAAATGCTTAATATGTGGATTATCAGTAAATATTTCATAGTATTTTCTGTAATCTTGCTTAATGTTTTTATTTATAATACAATTGGCAGTGAAGTTTCTGAAAAATCACCAAAACCTATTTTCCGTATTAATAGGTATCTGAAATCAGTGTATGCACTTCTAATAAACAATAGAAATGATATATCATTTATATATTAAGCATAACAAGAAAATGTTTTTGAAAGCACTTAAGTAGCAATTAGGTAGCTTTATATCCATGGGAAGACACAAGCAATTTTGGTAATAACTACTATTTAGTGGTTGTGATATTAATAGCAATCATTTATTGATTATTCTAGGTAGACAGTAAATGCGTGTTTTATTTTTACAACAGCCCCCATCACGTAGATAATATATGCCTTTTACATATGAGGACTTAGAATTGAAGTAAAACCTATTTCCATGTTGATACTGTACTTTACTGAACAGTTATTTAGCAGGATAAATACAAAAAAAAAAAAGTTTACTTCTGAGTGCTCCATAGTGAAATTGTACAATATAATAGAGTTCTTTAAAATGAAAAAAAACAGAGTGCCTACGCAAAAATATCAGTTATACTAAAGTGTGTTTACCAGAACAGTAATTTCCAGAAGTTAGTAGAATACTCTTTCCTCAAAATGTAGAGGTAATACAGTTGTTTAACTTGAATTCTATGCCCATTTAAACTTGAGTTATCAGCAAGAATGAGGTCCAAAATGAGTATATACACAACAATTAAGAGTTCATCACCTGTAAAAACTTGATGCAAGAACCAAAGGATATACTTGAGCAGGAAGAATAGTAAACTAGAGAGAGGGAGAAATTGGATAAATACATCATGAGCAAAGAATTGGTAAAATATAATAACAAATCAAGTAGACTATTGATTGTAAATATGTATACTATTTTTAAAGGTAGAACCAAAATACTAGACAGTTACAAGAAAGTTGGAAGAAAGGGGATTACATTGAGTCAAGAGTGCTACAATTCAGGGCTACAACCTGGCTGGTTGAGTTGATAGAGCATGCAACTCTTTGATTTGGGGTTGTGAGTTCGAGCCCCAGGTTGGGTATAGAGATTACTTAAAAATAAAATCTAAAAAAAAAAAAAAAAAAAAAAAGTGCTAAAAATTCTTTTTTCACAAGAAGTGAGTACAGAAATTCTGAGAATTCCAAGGCATCTTACAAAAATAGCTATTTTTGTGTCACTGCAGCCAGACTATCTGGATGAAATCCTAGCTTATCCCTTACTAGCTGTGTGACATTAAGGTTACTACAACTTCCTGTGCCTAAATTTTCTTATCTATAAATGGGATGACAGTAATCCTCATAGTGTTATGGGGAGGATTATGTGCAATGCGCATAAAGCCATTAGAACACTACTCAATACATGTAAGCACTCAGTACATGTTTGCTGCTGCTGCTTTTATTTCTTTTACCTTAAGGGTAACCTTGAAAAGAATAGAAGAAAATCTATGACTTACAGGCCTGCAGAACTCAAATAAGAGAATGAAGAAAGCTTACCCCTTAGTATACCATCAAGATCAATTGGACTAATTTTAATTTTCTATATTATTTTTTGAGCACTTCTAACCACTTAAAAGCATTGGTAGTTTATTACTTTTATTCTTTCTTAGAGATCTTCCAAAGAGCAGAAAAATTTTACTTTTTAAAGAAATCATTCTATGGGGGTGCCTGGGTGGCTCAGTCGGTCAAGTGTCTGCCTTTGGCTCAGGTCATGATCCCAGAGTCCTGGGATGGAGCCCCACATCGGGCTCTCTGCTCAGTGGGGAGCCTGCTTCTCCCTCTCCCTCTGCCTGCCGCTCCCCCTGCTTGTGCTGTCTTCCTGTCAAATAAATAAATAAAATCTTAAAAAAGAAATCATTCTATGTTGCATGAATCCGTCAGGCCCTTCTTATAAATCTAAGGTTCATTATTGAATCTCGGTGATCTTTTTGTGTATCTTGAAATATTTTGCTGTTTTTAAGAGTTTTATCATTACCACTAATTATTTCCTGCTGTGCAAAAAAAAATAATAAAACAAGAATGATGGAATCCACTAGAAGGAAGGTATAATAGTGAAATAGTCATTTTTCAGATTTTTTTTATTGCATGTATTGCATCCTTCAAAAAGGTGTAGAAGAGGAGGAGAAATATACAGGTAAGAAGAGAGACTTCCTGTGTCTCTCTGTCAAATAAATAAATAAAATCTTTAAAAGAAGAAGAAGATAAATACAAGGTGAGAAATAGCACTTTAGACCTGAGCTGTACAGTATGGAAGCCACTTGCCACATATGACTATATTTAAATCAATTAAAATTCATAGAATTTAAAATTCAGTTCCTCAGTCACATTAACCATGAAGCGGTTATATAGAGGGAATGTAGCAGTCTATTAGCTTCATTTCACTATGGCTACCATATTGGACTACAAAGTATAGAGCATTTTCATCATTGCAGAAAATTTTTTTTTTAAGATTTTATTTATTTGACAGTGAGAACAAGCAGAGGGAGCAGCAGAGGGAAGGGAGAAGCAGGCTCCCCACTGAGCAGGGAGCCCGATGTGGGGCTCCATCTCAGGAACCTGGGAACATGACCTGAGCCAAAGGCAGATGCTTAAACAACTGAGCCACCCAGGCTCCCCAGTTGGAGAAGATTCTTAGAGAAAATCCCTGCTAAGCAGGGAGCCCCGTGTGGGACTCAATCCCAGAACCCTGGGATCATGACCTGAGCCAAAGGCAGATGCTTAAACAACTGAAAACTTCTCCAGTTGGAGAAGATTCTTAGAGAAAAAATTCTTAGAGAAAATCCCTGCTAAGCAGGGAGCCCCGTGTGGGACTTGATTCCAGGACCCTGGAATCATGACCTGCGACAAAGGCAGATGCTTAACCGACTGAGCCACCCAGGCACCCTAAAAATAACCTTTTCAAAATAAATAATAGAGTAGCATTGTTTTACATTTTTGTAAATCTGATGTCTCCCCCAAAGTTTGTTGAAAGTTGGTATGTTAGAATCTAACCCCCAATGTGATTGTATTTGGAGGTGGGGCCTTTGGAAGGGGATTAGGTCACTAGAGTAGAGCCCTCTTTAATGGTATGAGTGCCCTTATAAGAAGAGGCCATAGAGTTAGCTCCCTTTTTTCCACCGTGTTAGAATCCTAGAAGTCAGTCGGTCATTTGTAGCCTGGAAAAGGGCCTTCACCAGAGCCTAACCATGTTGACTTTATGATCTTGGACTTCCAGCCTACAGAACTGTGTAAAATAAATTTCTGTTATTGATAAGTCAGTTTATTTTGTTACAGCATCCTGAGCTAAGACACATTGCTTCCCCTAGAGCAAGTGATGTAAAAGGGACCAAACAGGAAGCCACTGTGCCTTTTATGACCTCTTTGAGTGAAATTTCTAGTCATTAGAGGGAAGTCACTAAGTTTAGCCAGTATTAGGGAAGGAGAATAAGGCTTCACTCATGAAGGGAGAAGTATCAAAGAATTTGTGGACTTTCTGAAACTACTACACTGGATAATGCCAAATGTTAATAGGAGTATAGACACTGCAGCCTTTCCAGAGATCTGTCTAGCAGTACTTAAGAATATGAACGGCCTATAGCCTAGTAATTTCATTTCTAGATTTGTATCTCCAGGTATTTGTAAGAATTTCATAGGGGATACGTACATGGATGTTTACTGCAGTATTGTTTGTAGCAGCAGAAGTTGGAGGCAGTCCAGTCGTCTCATACTAGCCTCAGTGTAGATGGGTAAAATTCGTGAATGCACACTGTATTAGTGTCCTAGAGCTTCCATAACCAAGTATCACAAACTGGGTGGCTTAAAACAACAGAAATGTATTCTCTCATAGTCCTGAAGGCTAGAATCCAAAATCAAGGGGTGAGCAGGGCCATGTTCCCTCTGAGACTCTGGGTAGAATCCTTCCTAGATCATGGTGGTGGCTCTTAACCCTTGGATCGCCCCTGTATCAATCCATTCTTTGCCTCAGTTGTCATATGGCATTCTCCCTGTGTCTCTTCACATGGTGTTTTGCTCTTATAAGGACATCAGTTATAATAGATTAGAGCCACCTAATGACCTCATTTTAACTTGGTTACATCTACAAAGACTATTTCCAAATAAGGTCACACTTATTAGATCACCACCTACCAGTGGTTAGGACTTCAGCATATCCTTGAGGGATACAATTTAATCCATACAGCAGTTAGAAGCAACAAATTAGATGTACACATGCGCATAGTATATATCAGGAAATGTAAGAAATAGAAGGATGAGGTAGTAACAATAACATTTATATAAATGAAAAATCAATGTATGTTAAGAGTTCTCCAGAGAAACAAACCAATAGGATGGAGATAATAAATCTGTATATAAATAGATAGGTTGAGAGAGAGATACTAAGAGATTGAGAGAGATTATGAGGAACTGGCTCAGATGATTATAGAGGCTGGGAAGTCAAAATCTGCAGTGTGGGCCAGCAGGATGGAGACCCAGGATAGCTGATGGTGCAGATGAGGTCCAAAGACAGTCTGCTGGAGGGTTTCCTCTTGCTTGGCAAAGCTCTTTTTGTTCTAATCAAACCTACAGCTGATTGAGGCCCACCCACATTATGGAGGGCAGTCTGCTTACTCAGAGTTTACCAATTTAATGTTAATCTTGTCCAAAATGTTCTCCAAGTTGACACATAAAATTAAACGTCACAAGCCCACCCTTTGTCAGACTGACACCCATAGACCTCTCCTTAAATCTTACTTAGAATCCACATAGATAATAACAAGGTCATACTTCTACCCAACATACAAATATTCTGTGTACAACCCAAAACACCCTAAACCTTTCGCCAAAGAGGATGCAAAATCCTTGATGTTTAATTTTTCTCTTTGATATCCCATAACTTAAATATTGTTATGTTATTTTTATATGTACTTTATAATAAGTATGATGTAAAGTATTATATATATCTTATGTTAAATGATAAGGAAATAAAAGAGGGAAGAAAAAGATACTTTATATAAATATACATAGGCACACAAACATATAAGGAAGAAATACTCATGACAGTTACAGTCCTCATTTCTGTAACTGATCCCATAGTCATAGCTGGTATTCATAGCTACTTTTGTCCAATACCCATTTTTGCCTTTAGCAAGTAACTCAGCTGGTCATAGTTCTTGGAACAGTGACCCAAACCTTCATTCCTGAAAGGTCTGAGCCATTAGTAGTCTTGCCTGAATTGCATTGTAGTTTTCCATTGATTTTAATAACAGGGCATGGTAACATGGAGAGATGCCCTTGAGGATCTCCTGTACTCCAGACACACTCTTTTTACCTCTTTTGCGGAGTGGCAGTCCAGATTCCCCTTGGTCCATCCATCCAAACAGCATAGTAGCTCCCTTCTTTGACTGTTTATTCAGGAGCATGAGGTGTTCAAAATGTCCAGGTGGCAGTTTTAACTTCCGCTTAGTTCAGTGGGGTCATTGTTACGTCTTCTGGTGGAAGCATTCCTTTCTTTTTGGAACTAAGACCTCTAGACCACTAGTAGAGCATACGGTCACGGAGTCAGCAAAAATTTTGTAGATGGGTCACTAGGAGTAATAGTAAGTGGTGCCACTTCCATTTCTACCCCTTGATTCCTGGAATGTGCATTCTGTCTGAGAGAAACATCACTGTATATCAAATACTAATATTCCCAGAGAATCTGGCCTCAGCCCTGCAAGGTATTGCCATCAGGCTGGTACTATAACTGAATCTTCAAAAGGCCGTTTTATCATTCTGTCAAGCCATTTGCTTCAGAATGCTAGGGCACGTGGTAAGTAAGACCAGTGGATTCTACCAGCATGGGCCCATTGCTGTACTTTGTTTGCATGGAGTTAATAAGCTTGATCAGAAGCAGTGCTATAACCATGAGCATGGATAAAGCATTCTGTAAGTCCACAGATGGTAGTTTAGGTAGAAGCTTTGCATTCAGGGTAGGCAAATACATATCCAGAATAAGTATCTATACCAGTAAGAACAAATGCATCTCCCATGATGAAAGCAGGTCCAGTGTAATCAGCCTGCTACCAGGCTGATCACCCCAGGGAATGGTGCCATATAAGAGATTCAGTTTGACCTGCCTTGGTGAGTCGAAGTCCCAAGTTGCTGAGTCCAGGTATAACTGCCATTCTTGTCACCCCACCCGCTTTGTTCATGAGTCCATTGTGGGCTTATGGCATGGGAAAAGAGATGGCTGAGAAAAGAGACTGACTGGTATCCACAGAACAGGTCATCTTACCCACTTGATTATTCACATCTTCCTCTGCTGAGGTCACCCTTCGGTGGGCCTTGACATGAGACACAAAGATCTTAATGTTTTCACCCATTCAGAGAGGTCTGTCCTCATACCTCTTTCCCAGACTCACCTGTCACCAGTTTTCCAATTGTGTTCCTTCCAAGTCACTGACCATCTAGCCAAACCATGGACCACAGCCCATGAATTGGTATTTAATCACATGTCTGGCCATTTTTCCTTCCAAGCAAAATGAACAACCTGGTGCCATGCTCAAAGTTCTGCCCCCAAGGAGGATTTCCCTTTACCACTGTCTTTCAGGGATGCCCCAGAAAGAAGCTGTAGTGTTGCAGCTGTCTGTGTTCAGGGAGTGTCTGCATATCATGCAGAACCATCTGTAAACTAAGCTTGAGTTCTTTCTCTGTCAGCTGATGGGATGGAACTCCCCAGGAAGCTCTAGGTGCAGGCTAGAGGAGAGCAGGTGGTGTGGCAGGGGTAGGAACCGTGGACATTTGGGCTACATCTTCATGGATCTTCCTTGTGCCTTCAGGATGTGTTAGGACCCCCATTTGATGACTTGAGTGCTGCCATGTAGGCCCAACTTTGTGGCGCGGTAGGTCAGATAACACCCAGGTAGTGATGAGCAGCTCAGGTCACGTGGGAACTTGATGTGACCCATGGTTAAGTGTTTTCTGTCTCGGCTAAGGCCCAGTAGCAGGTCAAAAGCTGTTTCTTAAAAGGAGAGAAGTTATCTGCAGAGGATGGCAGGGCTTCACTCCAAATACCTAAAGTCCTCTGCTGCCGTTTTCCTCTAGGAGCTTGCCAAAGGTCCAGACATCATCCTTGTCTGCCATTGACACTTCCTGCACCATTAGATCTCCTGGATCACGTAGCATGTGTCAGAACAGCTTACATGGCAATTTGGACCTGTTGCAGAGCCTTCTCCTGTTCTGAGCCCCACTTAAAACTAGCACCTTTTTTGGTCACTTAGTAAATGGGCCAGAGTAACACACCCAGATGAGGAAGGAATGTGTTGCCTCCCAAATCAGAAGAGGCCCACTAGGCATTGTGCGTTTGTTTGCTTTTTCATTGTAGGGGGCCAGATGCAACAGCTTATCATTCACCTTAGAAAGGATATTTCAACATACCTCATACCACTGGACTCATAGAAATTTCATAGAAGTTAAAGGCCCCTGAATTTTTGCCAGATTTAATTTCCCATCTCCAGGTGTGTAATAAGTGTCTTAAAATTAAGTCTGGTAGTTGCTACTTCTTTCTCACTAAGCCCAATCAATGTGGTATCAGTGTGGTATCTTGTGAAAGGGAAAGGTGATCAAGATCCCTCATCACACAGTGTATATAAATTAATGCTTGTTTTGTGATAAAGATTAATGTTAAACATTTTAGAATAGTTGTCTTTGTATAAGCAGGAGAATGAAGATGGAAGATGAAAGTAAGTAAAACCCATAACAAGAATTTAAAATATGCAAATTAAGTCTCCCAGAAACTAGGATCAAAAGACCAAAAATATGGAATATGGGTAAGAAAAAGATAAATAGTAGAAAAGTAAAGAGGAACTGTTAGTCTGGGACACCCAACTCTGAAATACTAGGAATTCCAGAAGAAGAAAATTGAGAGGAAGTAATTCAAACAAATATTTCAAGAAAATCTCTTAAAAATAAAGGACATGAATTTGCAGATTAGAAGGGTCCACCACACATTCATGAGAGTGAATGATAAAAGGCCCACACTGTGGTATATCATGATGAAATTTCAGGACATCCAGGAATAAAGAGAAAAACTTAAAAGCTTCCGGGTGAGAGGAGTCACATACCGGTGATCTGGAGTCAGAATATCATTGGACTTCTCAAAAACAAAACTGAAAGACACTTGAGCAATGTCTTCACATTTATGAAGAAAAATTAATTCTGCCTTAGAATTCATTATTTAGGCACACTGTCAAAAAGTGTGAAGTATAGAATAAAGTATAATAGTCTTGACATATATGAAGAAGATTATAAAGCTGAAAGTACAGAAAAACAAGTCCACATAGTCATACCTCACAAACTTAGGATATAGAAAATTAAACAATACAATTGATAAGCTTTATTTAAGAGATAATAGAATCCTGTATACACACAAGCACATGCACCTGAGTAGAACATATACCTTATTTTCAAGCATATAAAATTTAAATTACAAAAGTTCAATCTGTATTAAGTCACAGTGGAAATTTTATCAGTTTTCATAGAATCAGTGTCATTTAGTGCATGTTCTTGGACCTTAATGTACTTAAATGAGAAATCAGCAGTGATGAGCTTAAAAATTACATTTAAACAACTTTTGAGAACTGTAGTACTTAATGAGATAAGAGAAAATATATTAGACATTACAAAATACTAGAACTCTGACACAAACACTACATGTCAGAACTTGTAGATTTTAACTAATGCGAGGAGACGTTTGTTGGCTTAAAAAGATTGGATATAAAATAAATAAGTATCCAACTCTTGGAATAGAAAAATAACAAAAGAATAAAACCAAAGACAAACAAAAATAAGTATAAAGTAGAAATTAATGAAATAAAAGACAAATAATGGGATCAATATAAAGACCAGTAGACAGTAGGAGTACCTGGGTGGCTCACTCGGTTAAGAGTTAGATAAGCATCTGCCTTCACCTCTGGTCGTAATTCATAATCTCAGGGTCCTAGGATTGAGCCCCGCATCAGGATCCCTATTCATTGAGGAGTCTGCTTCTCCTTCTCCTGCCCTTCCCTTCAAACCGCCTCCCTCTTGCTCAAATAAATAAATAAAATCTTAAAGACCAGTAGACAATAGAATACGAATTTTAAGAATCCTAAGGTAACTCCATGAATACTTTATGTCAATAAATTGGAATCTTAGATGGTATAGTTTTTTAGAAAAATGTGATTTGCCAAAATTAACCTTAGAAATACATAACACTAATAAGTTAATCATCAATAAACAGTACAAAACAAAGAACAAATTTACATGTACCAGCTTCCTCACCAAAGGTACACCAAATCTCAAAATTTTATAGTTACAGAGAAGAGAAAAAGAAGAGTTGTCCATTTTACAAGGCTGATCATTGAACAAGTATTTCTAGAGCATTTATACTACCTACATTAGTGAAATAATACAAAAATATTTGATACCTAAAGTAGCCAGTGACAGTACAAGAAAAGATATAACTTAATCTTATGAATAGGGATGCAGAAATCTTAAAACATTAGCAAATTAAAGCCAGTTTATGTTAATGAAGAAAAATGTCACAATCAGGTGGGGTTAATCCCAGAAATGCAAAATTGGTTTAATACTGGAAAACCTCTTAATGTAACTTGTCACTTTCAACAAGTTAAAGGAGAAAAAAGTAGTCCATGTATTCATTGAGCAGATACTGAGCATCCACCATATTACCAGGAAGTAGGCATTAATGGGTTAACAGTGTTACAAACCAGAGTCGGTTTGCATGAAGTCTACAGTCTAATGTAAGACAAATGGTAAGTAATATTAGGTGATATGATAAATGCTGTGAAGAAACCTAAATCAGATAAAGGAAACAGAGAGTGATAATTATTACTAATAACCATTCACACATTAAATATAAACCCTCAATCTCCTTTTTTTTTTAAGTTTTTTTTTTTTCATTAGAGCAAGTGAGGGCAGGAGGAGGGGGGAGGGTCATTGGAGGAGGGAGAAGCAGAACTCCCGCTGAGCCAAGCAGGGAGCCCAATTCAGGGCTCAGTCCTAAAACCCTGGGATCATGACCTGAGCCAAAGGCAGACGCTTAACTGCTTAACTGATTGAAACACTTGGGCACGCCCCCCTCAGTCTTCTCTTTTTTGCATCTCTGTTCTGTGTCCGTTTGCCATTTACATTACTGTGAACACTGTAAAATAATAAGATAATCAAATATTTCTATATGTAAAATAAGGTGACACCTGCTAAAATTGATTCATTGGCTAGCAAGATCTGTCTTGTGATAAGTCTTTATCAATTGAAGTTTAAAAATTTGAAATCTGTGTCTAGGAGTGATAATAGGATATAAAGATTTATAATAGTATATTTATAATCTAATCAATTAATTTATAATAAAATATATGGAGTAAATATAAATATATGGAAGTTGTGTTTCTTAGTAAAAACTTGAAATTCAGAGACTGTCCATATATATAATTTCTTCCTAGATAGAACTTTTTTCTCTCCTAGAAGGACTAGAGGAGAAAAAATAAGCTGTTTCCATAGGCTTATTAATTAATAAAGCACAGTAACTTTAGCATAACACTAAAGTTGTAATGAGCTGGGAGTTAAGTTTAATTTGAACATAGTGCTAAATGAAGCAAAAGTCATATAGATTAATTTCACGTAGAAAGACCTATTCTTAATTCTAGCTAAGCTGTCTCATAAATGCTTCCCTATCAGTCATTATTAGGATGCACTGTGGAGTATCTACGGCTTTACAAAAAATTTTTACTCCCAAAACAAACCCAAAGTCATGTCTGTTGGTGTTCCATAATATAGCGCTGTATTTGAAGGACAGTACTTCAGAAAAATCTAAAACTCTTTAGTTGGATTTGGAAGGTGATCTTTGGATATAAGTCTGTTGGTTCTCTTTGTTTAATCCCTGCAAAAGAACTAAACTCTCATGCCTTGACTTCATTAAAATAATACTTTAGGAGCTTCTGGTAAAAATGCTTATAGTAATTTTTACACTTATGTATTTTAAAAAAGTTCAAAAGCAGAATTGTATAAGGTATTTTAGATCTCTTTTGACAGACTCCTAGTTTACTTCAAGATCCCCCCCAGTAAAGTAAGGGTTTATTTTTTTCTAAGATGCCTCTGAGACAACAGTCAAGAATTGGGCAGCTTCACAGAAGATGTGTGCACAAAAAGTCTTTGACTTTGCCCAACTCAGAGGTTTCAGATTTGCAGCCAGCAAACTGATCCAGCCAATAGAATGTTTTATTTGTTCTGCATAGTGCTCCTAAAAAATAAATTCAGTTGGTTTCCACCATTTTAAATGTGAAATTTCATATAATCTTGATTCCTAGGTTCCCTTAACATTTCAGATCATCTGGTATCACTGGCTTGAATTCTAACATGGCAACAGTTGGCCAGGGTTTAGCACTGGGTGAGGATTTCATGAATCATAAACTCTCCAGTTGTCTGCATTCCCCCACCATTTCTTAATATTTCACTTCACTCATTTTCTTTATCTGTGACCTACATAACATTTAAGTTTGTGATGCTTGCTAACTTACCCATGTACAGAACCCTTTTTTTTTTTAATAAAGATTTTGTTTATTTGTCAGAGAAAGAGAGCACAAGCAGGGAGAGTGGCAGGAAGAGGGAGATATGCAGGCTCCCCGCTGAGCAAGGAGCCCGATGCAGGACTCAATCCCAGGACCCTGGGATCATGACCTGAGCTGGAGGCAGAAGCTTGACCCACTGAGCCACCCAGGTGTACCTGTACAGAACCTTTTTTAAAATTTTGTTGCTTCTGATTATGGCATGGGAAGCTAACACTGATTAGGATAAATTAAATTAGCATTGCCATCTCTTTCCCTGAACTGTAGTATGTCTTTGGGAGATTGTTTATATATCTATCTGTTTATATAGATAGAGATATATAGACATGCTTATCAGTTCTTTATTTTAAAAAAGTCTTTATTAAAGCATTTGCTATGGATTCTCCTAGACTCTGGTAGTTTCTATAAGAAGAATGTTGTGACTTAGGTTTGTTAAGGTCCTAATTTTGGACCTTCTAATAGTCCTATCATTAGAAGTAATAATTTTTCACATCTATCACTAAAAAACATTTATTTAACCTCTTTCTGTGTCATTTGGCTGGGCACTTGGGGTAGTTATTTATACTGGTTACTGAATATTTTTGGCTCTCTTCCATCTGGCATTTCCTGACCTTCTGTCATTGGGCCATGTCAGCAGTTCTGGCCAAAGAGTTGTGAATGGAAATGAGTGGGTCATTTCCAGACCAATCATTTAATTGCCAGTACAATCTCTCTTTCCTTCTGCTGCTGCCACTAGCAGTGTTTCAGAGCCTGAGTTCCAGAAGAGAATGATTGCACAGAGCAGAGCACTCCACCAGCCAGTGATAGACATGTAAAGTGAGCAAGAAATAAACCTGTTTTGTTTTGTTTGTTTGTTTTGAGAGAGCTATGTGCATGCAAGCTGGGGGGGGGGGGGGGGGGGGGGGGGGGTCAGGGGGGGGGAGAGAGAGAATCTAAGTCAGGCTCCACGCCTAACACGGAGCCTGATGCAGGGCTCTGATCTCACAACCCTGAGATCATGACCTGAGCCGAAATCAAGAGTTGGTTGCTTAACCAGCTGAGTCACCCAGGCACCCCTAAATTTATTACTTTAAGCGAGAGATTTTTGGAGTTGTTCATCACTGCAGTTAGCCTATCTGACTGATACCTACATAATAGTAGTAAAGTGAAGAAAGAATGTAATTAACTTATTAATTAAAGCCAGGTATGCTAAACAAAATCTATAACCTGGAAGCTATTAGAAAATTTTTAGTCTTTAGGAGCGCCTGGGTGGCTCAGTCGGTTAAGCGGTTAAGTGTCTGCCTTCGGCTCAGGTCATGATCCCAGGGTCCTGGGATCGAGTCTTGCATGGGGGGGGATCCCTGCTTAGCGGGGAGCCTGCTTCTCCCTCACCCTTTGCCTGCCGCTCTGCCTGCTTGTGCTCTCTCTCTGTCAAAAAAATAAAATCTTTTTTTAAAAAAAAAATTTTTTTAGTCTTTAGGGTAACTCATTTATTTGTAAGTTGTGTCATCAAAGGCCTTAAGTCTTAGAAATTGCAACTTTGTTTGAGAGTACACACTAAAGATGCCAGAGATCACAAAACATTTTGCATAGTCAGCACTGTGTTGTGTACATAAAAATGGTCTGAAGATGATCAAGGCCTATCATAGTTAATCCTGGTTATCAAAGAGGGTGTGTGTGTGTGTGTGTGTGTGTGTGTGTGTGTGTGTGTGTGAGAGAGAGAGAGAGAGAGAGAGAGAGAGAGAGAGAGAGAGAGAGAGGGAGAGAGAGAGAGATTTCGGCTCAGGTCATGATCTCAGGGTTGTGAGATCGGAGCCCTGCATCAGGCTCCGTGTTAGGCGTGGAGCCTGACCCAACCCCCGGCCAGCTTGCATGCACGTAGCTCTCTCAAAAAAAAAAAAAAAAAAAAACAGGTTTATTTCTTGCTCACTTTACATGTCTATCACTGGCTGGTGGAGTGCTCTGCTCTGTGCAATCATTCTCTTCTGGAACTCAGGCTCTGAAACACTGCTAGTGGCAGCAGCAGAAGGAAAGAGAGATTGTACTGGCAATTAAATGATTGGTCTGGAAGTGACACACACATTTCCATTCACAACTTCTGAAGATGATCAAGGCCTATCATAGTTAATCCTGGTTATCAAAGAGGGGTGTGTGTGTGTGTGTGTTTTCCTCCAGAGTAGCATGGGGCTGAAATTTTTTAAACAAACTTGCAGGATAGGTTATAGATATTTGTGACATAACATAGTTTTGTGATGTAATTTTAGAGCTGGAAGAACCCTTAGGTATCATGTAATACAATACCCATAGTTCGTAGAAGTTATATGTTATAAAAGATGAAATAAAGAACATGTTTGAATTATCTACTTTTACATTATTTTTAGGTCTTAAAATACCATTTTAGAAATCACAGCCAATGTTTTTCTTAGCACTCTGCTGACATTTGTATTCTTTTTGCTTCCTCACTGCTTTCTTATTCTATTTAATCCTCACAGTAATTCTAAGAGGTAAATTTTTTTCTGCCATTGTACATTTGTGGAGACTGAGACTTAAGTGAGGTAATGTGCCCAAGATCATATGGCTAAGTAGTAGAACTGGGATTTGAACGAGTTCTGTTGACTCTAATAGTCTATTTTGTTTCCACTAATACCTTTTTTGTTTTTGTTTTTGTTTTGAGAGAGAGAAAGAACACAAGCAGGGGGAGGGGCAGAGGGAGAAGCAGACTCCCCGCTGAGCGGGGAGCCCAATGTGGGGCTCGATCCCGGGACCCTGAGATCATGACCTGAGCCAAAGACAGAAGCTTAACTGACGGAGCATCCAGGTGCTCTCCACTAATGTCTTAAATGTATTTAAGATTTTTGTACAAGTGTAGAGAATGTTTTACTTTGTGTGACTATTAATCAAAATTAAATTTGTCAGAGTGACAGGAAACTCAAGGCAACAGTTGTCTAAAAAGATAGAAGTTTATTCCTCTCTATTGTGATTAAAGTCTAGAGGTAAGCGTCTTAAGATTAGTATGAAGGCTCTGCCATGACATTATGGACCTAGGCTTCTGTTTTATTTACTCCAATGTCCTTAAACACATGATGTTTATGCTTCAAAACACGTGCTTATGTTCCAACATTCTGCCTAGCAGGAAGCAGAAAGTGTGAAGAAAGTCCCTCTTCCTTCTCTTTAGAATCTGTCTCAGGAGTTGGATAGGACACTTCTGCTAATATCGCATTGGCTAAAACCAAGTGAGATGGCCAACTCTGCAGTAAGGGAAGCTGAGCAATATGGGAAGTGTTCTAGATGGTCATCTACTCAGCTAAAAACCTAGGGTCTGTCACAGACAAGGCGACAGATTGCGGGTAATAGCAGTTTCTCTCACATTGGTGTAATCAGTTTTTGTTTCAACTTGTTTATTCATAGGTATTGAGTGCTTATTTTGTACCAAACACTGTGATTCATAAATATATATGACAGTAAACTGTATTAGTTTTTGTGTTCATTCATAGGTTAGGGAAACTTTAAATAGGTTAAAATAAAGAGTATCCAGATGTTTTCTTTGTACATATATAAGAAAAAAAAATTATATCCAGCTTTAGGTTTATCTTTATGCTCCAATAAAACATGGTATATTTCTTCAAAGTCAGCCAATACCTTTGAAAATTTTGTACCACAACCCCAAAATACTAGCTCTAATGAAAACTGTGAAACTGGTGCACCTGTATGGCTCAGTCATTAGGCATCTGCCTTCGGCTCAGGTCATGATCCCGGGGTCCTGGGATCGAGCCCTGCTTCGGGCTCCCTGCTCAGCAGTGAGTCTGTCCCTCTCCCTCTGCCCCTCTGCCTGCTTGTTCTCTCTCTCAAATAAATAAAATCTTAAAAAAAAAAAATTGTGGAAATGAAGGTATATTCTCTTTTAATTCTGTTCTTTATTAGCCTTAAAGCAGAACACCCATAGAAACAACTAGTGATTATTCTTGACAAAAAAAAATGTATAAATAGAATTATCACTTAATAATTAGCTCATTGGCTTTCCTATGGTACTAACAAATCTGCAGCATTTTAAACTTCAGTTTCATATTGAGCTAGTTTACCAAGAGTGTTTTGGTTTTATTTTCTGTATTGAAGTAGGTTTGAAGGCAGGGGGGGAAACACTGTGTTTGAAGCTAATATAAGTCTTTGGACTAATTGCTTCAGATTTGTTTTAGTTATTAAACTGTATTGGTATACCTAGTGCTATATGATAATCACTATAGGTAGGTTTGAATTCTTATGTTGCCTTTTCTTCCCAGTTCTTGACATCACTCCACTTTAATTCCTTTTGAATTTCTGATTATTACCTCTATAGCCCTCTGTCTTTCAGCCTTGGTTGTATATCATGAACCAGTAGGGCTTTTTCAGAATTCAGAATGCTTTTGAATGTAACATAAATCTCACTCAAACTGGCTTAAACAATAAGAAAATTTACCTCAAATGACAAGTTTTGTCTCAAGTTCTCCTCAAGGACCTAGAATGACTGTCTGCCATTAAAAAATGCAACATTTATCCTTTTTTTTGTAGCTACTAGGAGAAAAGAGAGAAGGACCTCTCTTATCCAAGAAGCCAAAAAAAGCAGGCTACTTCTTGTGTCTCACTGGGCCAAATTGGCTTAGGCCTGCTCATCCTTGAGGAGTGTGGAATTACCATTAATAACCAGACTATTCATAAATGATCACATATGAAGTCAATCGCAATGTCCACTTCATAGTGAGTGAATTGTGGATATATTTGTTTTTACAAGAGCTACAGGTGATTTAGTACATAACTAATTTTGAGCACTGCTACACTTCCCAGTTCACAAAATAATAAGGGAGGAAAAAACCTAATCATTTTTCCATTTTCCAGTGGAACAAAGGATAGTTTGGTTTAATTTATCTTCTTGGTTTCTGCTGAAGAGGGTGAGTTTGGTTAGCCCGTTAGTTAAGGCTCTAGGGTAAAGTAATTGTTAATTGGGGATTAGGATGGAAAACGCATGTTCATAATTGTCATTTAAATTTATTAATCATTCGTGTGAAATATACAATTCTAATGTGGGGGCTGTTGTTATTAGAGGTCCTTTGGCTGTGTGCTTTCTGACAAATGAGTTAACCACTCAGCACAGTGATAAAAAGAAGTATGTTAACTTTTTGGAATAAAGCTGCCCAACAGTCTCATTTATCTTTAACACTAAGAGGCAGAAGCAATAAAGACTTTGAGCAGCATCACATAGTTCTAATACTTGTGTACATTATTCTCAAAAAAGTTTCCTTAAACTCCTTTTCAGTGCCTATTTACCCTTACTATTAAATATGTCCAGCAAGCTATTATTTTGGTTTAATCAGAAAAAAATAGACGTCTGTAGCTAGTCTAATAGCTTGGAAGAAGTGACAGAACAGATGACAGCAAGAAAGGGAGGGGAAGAAAAATCTATAAACTATAGGAGTAACAAGAAACCCACTAGTTTAAGCCAGTTCATTCTAGAAAATCGCTTTGTACTCATTAATAGGTCCTCAGGGTCGCATCATATTATAAAACAGTAGACTTACTTAATTGATCCTAATGATTATCTTACAATTATCAAAGTGTTATTTTAAGGATATTCTTTTTAAAAACAAAATAATACACTTTAGAAGTATTTTCAGTCAAAATGATTAAAATTCTGGGGATGCCTGGGTGGCTCAGTCAGTTAAGTGTCTGCTCAGGTCATGTTCCCAGGGTCCTGGGATCCAGTTCTGCATCGGGTTTTTTGCTCAGTGGGGAGCCTGCTTCTCCAACTCTGCCTGCTGCTCCCCCCGCTTGTTCTCTCTTTCTCTTAAACAAATAAAAATCTTTAAAAAAAAAAGATTGAAAAAATAATAAAATTGGGGCGCTTGGGTGGCTCAGTCATTAAGCGTCTGCCTTCAGCTCGGGTCATGATCCTAGGGTCCTGGGATCAAGCCCCACATCGGGCTCCTTGCTTGGCGGGAAGCCTGCTTCTACCTCTCCCACTCTCCCTGCTTGTGTTCCTTCTCTCACTGTGTCTCTCTCTGTCAAATAAATAAATAAAATCTTTAAAAAAAATAAATAATAAAATTAAAATTCTGTTTTGGTATTTGAAGGGTGTAACGCTGAGCTATCCTGAAGAAGCTATGAAAACATTTTCTTTGAGGGCTACAGATAAAGACACAGTAAAAGCTTTAGCTATTGTATACAAAAAATAGGACCAAAATCTTTCTTGAGGTCTCATCCATTTATGAATTTATGAAAATTTCTGTTTTCCTCTGTGTAAATCATCCAGAGCCTATTACTTTTAAATCTTGCCAAGTTTCCCTCCCTCTCCCCTAACCCCAATCGGTGCAGATTAGTTTAATCTTAACCTAACCCAGACATCATCAAGGTGAATCATTGATGTTGACACAACTTGCTCCCCAAATCTCCAATTTATTTATTTTTTATATTTTGAATTCTGGATGATCTTGAGATGAGTTGGATATATTTTGTTATGGTAGTATTACCCCTTACACTTCTTAGAATCAAGAAGGGAAATACTTTTCCTTAAAGAGTAGCTTTAAATTACCCATATTACTAATCAATTCTGTTGTGCCATTG
Organism: Callorhinus ursinus; assembly: GCF_003265705.2. Taxonomy (NCBI): domain Eukaryota; kingdom Metazoa; phylum Chordata; class Mammalia; order Carnivora; family Otariidae; genus Callorhinus; species Callorhinus ursinus. The sequence continues at coordinate 72,598,099 of NW_027397072.1, forward strand.
TTTATTCCGTAATTCCTTTGTAAGAAGTATGGTTAAACTTCTAGTAAAACCCAAAGTACTTCCAGTTCAGGTTTTTGCATTTGAACACAGTCTTGTGTTTTTCAGTAAGTATTCATGCTATAGAACATTGTCATTAACATCAGTCCGTGGGATACCACATGAAAATGTGGATAATCTGTAAAATTTTTAAAATATTCTTCAGTTCTAATATGAAAAGTTTTTTTCCTTTGGTTTTAGTTAATGATTTATGTGACTCAAGGCAGTAGTGTAAAAAAAAAATTACATTTTGGCGCCATCTACTGTTCTTTAATATGATCTTTCATCTACTTTGGTAAAACTTGTAGGTAGATTTAAATATATATATTTTCTTTTTACCATATAAAGCACAAAAATAATGGAGTTGTTTGTTTTGTTTTTTTTTTTTAATCTGCATGAGCTGCCTTGTGATTCCTGTATTTCTGGTGCTGAGGCTATTTCCTTGGTAATTTGGAAATAAGCTTATTGAAAAATATTTGTCAGAGGGCAGACAAACCAGAAGAGATCCTTATCATAGGAAACAAACTGAGGGCTGCTGGAGGGGGGCAGGGGTGGGGGAGTGGGGTAAGTGGGTGACGGACATTAAGGAGGTCATGTGATGTAATGAGCACTGGGTATTATATAAGACTGATGAATCACTGACCTCTACCTCTGAAACTAATATTATATGTTAATTAATTGAATTTAAATAAAAAATGAAAATTTAAAAAAATATATGTACTCTTACCTCTGCCACTTTTGCATATTCATTCGTTCAGTGCCTCTGGGTTCCTGAAGACTTTTTCCTCTAGCTTCCTTTGTGTTCCCATGAAAGCTCCTGAGTAAGACAGCCTCACTGGACTTCTTACTTCCTTTTTTTTTTTTTTTAAGTCCCTTTCTGAAGACCTAGTTTTTCACCTTTTGTAGTCTGCCCATATCTTATCCTGAAGCCCCATGTCTGTCTATTCCATGAAGTCTTTCCCTCTGATTCTGAGCTACATTTACTTTTATTTTTACTGCTTGTCTATAGTTTCTTTTATATAAATCATTTGCACTACAGAAATAGCATCTTTTTTTATATTCATGGTCTCTAATCGTCAGACATGATCTGGTACTCTGGCACATTGAGAGGGGGAGAGGGAGTTTGTTCATTAATTGCTGTTTATGTCTTTTCTCTCCAAAGAAGTGGCATGTTCTCTGTTGACTGGGGCAACTTATATACTGTTTATGTAGTCCCTAGATAACAAATCTTCATGCACTACTGGGTATAAAGACTTGGAAATCTGATGCTTTAATTAAAAAAAAAAATGTGTGCAGAGTAAAGATAAATGAATCCTGAACAGTGAACTTTGAGTAAAATTGATGAGTTTCTGTGCATAAGTAGCATGCTGTCTATTTTGGCTGATCAAATCTTTTTTTTTTTTTTTTAAGATTTTATTTGAGAGAGAGAGAGAGAGAGCGTGCATGAGCTGGGGGAGAGGCAGATGGAGAGGGAGAAGCAGACTCCCTGCCAAGCAGGGAGTCCGACACAGGGCTCGATCCCAGGACCCTGAGATCATGACCTGAGCCAAAGACAGATGTCCAGCCACCTGAGCCACCCAGGCACCCCTGGCTGATCAAATCTTATTCTACTATTTCTCCATCAAATTTAAACATTGTTGATTTCTACTGTGTTGGTTTACTTACAGCATTTCTGCCCCCACCTCAACCCAGTATAAAACTTTAAAACACATAAAGCTTAATTTTACATTTCCTCAACTAAGAATAATATCTGTAGACTCCCTCTTCTATAAGATGAGGATGGATACTCATGGTTCTTGACTTTCACCACTAAGCTGTTATAGCTCTACATTGTCATTGTCAATCTCAGTCTGCATTAAGAACATATTTATCATATTGCTAGTATTTTTCAGTGATCTGTATGTAGATTGATTCTAGAAGTTGAAAAATAACAGTGTTCATCTTACTATGAATATGGAGATATTTTCTCTGTAGCGCCAAGTATGTACTAGTTTCTTTTTCTCCTCTGCTTAATACTATTATTCCTAGGCCTCTGAAGAGAGACCATTCCTAACTGTTCCAGTGGATTCTTTTTTACATTTCACCTGTTGTCTTTATCATGTCTTCAAGTTGTTCTAAGTTTCTTACTCTCTAACCTATTAATTTACCCTATGAAATGAGGAAATTTCATTCCTGCAGCTCTTTGGAGTCTTACTCCAATCTGTAGTTTCTTTGGGCCTGCTTCACACCCTTTATCTTAGAATTTCTTCCCTTTGTTGCTTTTCTGTGATAACTTCATTAATTTCTGGATCCCATATCTTCTTTCGTGTTTACTCCCAAGTTTTGTTGAAATATATCATCAGATAACTTCCTAAGAAAGGTTATATAGGAGACCAACTTTGTAAGTCTCGGAATGTCTGGAAATTTCTTTATTTTACCTTCACTCTGTTTCGTGGTTTGATGAGAAGACTTGACTTCCTTTTATTGATCTATAACAAATGTCATTGCTTTCAGATCCACATATCATGATTGTCCTTTACTGTACTTGCACTTTTCAGAGTTTAGAGCTCCTCTGAGGTTTTGAGAGAATTTTACAGCTCCTCCTTCTGTTGTAGCCTCTAACATGCTTTTGTAGGCAGTAGCTTTCTCTGCTTTGCTTCTGTAGTCAATACTTGTTCATGTTTGTGTCTTTGAGAAGTCCATTGAAATCTCTTGTGTACTGATGGCTTTATCCTGTCCCTCTGTTGTAGTGCTTTATATCTTCTTATTTCCTAATAATGTTGAAGAGTCTTCGAGATAAAATGAGTCTACCTGCTCTGCCATTTTCTCCCAGCTTTTTATTTTTAAAAGTTTAAAGTTGATGGGACACCTGGGTGGCTCAGTCAGTTGAACGTCTCACTCTTGGTTTCAGCTCAGATCATGATCTCCGTGTCCTGAGATTGAGCCCTGTGTCGGGCTCTGTGCTTGAGATCCTCTGCCCCTCCCCCCGCTTGCTCTCACACATGGGTGCACTTTGTCTCCCTCTCTAAAATAAATTAGTTAGGGGCGCCTGGGTGGCTCAGTCATTAAGCCTCTGCCTTCAGCTCAGGTCATGATCCCAGGGTCCTGGGATGGAGCCCCACATCAGTCTCCCTGCTCACCAGGGAGTCTGCTTCTCCCTCTCCCACTCTCCCTGCTTGTGTTCCCTCTCTCGCTGTGTCTGTCTGTCTCTCTCAACTAAATAAAATCTTTTTCAAAAAAAGTTTAAAGTTGACATATATTAAGAACGTATCTTGAACATTAGATCCCTATTGATGATATAGTCATTTTACTGTGGCAGAAAACGATTCCTGATTTCATGTTGTGTTTCTAGATAATAGCAGTATGTATTATGTACAGCTTTCCATTGGATAATGGGAAAAACTTTAGCAGGGAAGAGGGACTGACACGTAATTTGGAGGAGGTTTTTTTTGTTTTGTTTTTTCCTCTTCTTTACTACCACCACCTTAATCCAGGCCATTCTGGTTTATTGCCATTATTTATTGAAGGAGTCTTTTTGTTGTATCCTAGTTGATATGCACATTGCTACCTAAGCCACCTCCTTAACGAAAGGTTTATTAAATGTTACAACACTAACTGAAATTTTTCCTTTTTTGTTTTTTTTTTTAAGCAGAGTAAAGAGCATTCCCTTTACCCTTGGCTTTTAAGGACTTTGTGTGGCCCAGTGATTCTCAAAAATGTGACTCCTGACCCAACAGGAGCAACATCCCTTGGAACTTGATGGCAGTGTAAATTCTTACTCCCCCCGCCCCCATTTCTGATTCAGAAACACTGGGAGTGGAACTCAGCATTGTGTTTTAAGAAGATCTCCACGTGATTCTGATGTATGCTAAAATTGGAAGACTGCTGATCTAGTCCATCCCTCTCAGTTTGCAGGCAAAGAATTGAGGTGTAGAGAGGTTGGTTTGCCCAAAGTGTTATAACTAGTTTTCTAACACTCAGCACCTGATTTGATGACTTTTTTTTTTTAAGATTTTTTTTTTTTTATTTATTTGACAGAGAGAGACACAGTGAGAGAAGGAACACAAGCAGGGGGAGTGGGAGAGGGTGAAGCAGGCTTCCTGCTGAGCAGAGAGCCCCATGCAGGGCTCAATCCCAGGACCGTGGGATCATGACCTGAGCTGAAGGCAGACGCTTAACGACTGAGCCACGCAGGCTCCCCTTGATTTGATTTTTTATAAGTTGGAATTAAAGCAATATGAAATGAGGCTGTTGGGAAAGGTTTTATAGATAGAAAACATGGGACTTGCCAGAACACTGAACTCTATAACCTTATGTAAGTTGAGAGAAAAGAGATGGATATTGTAAGCAGGAAGACCACAATGAATAAAGGCACATAGATATAAATAAATATATAAACAGAATAGACTAAGTTGGACTAATAGTAGGTGTTCTTTACAGGAGTATAGAGATAATACATGTAAAATAATGATCACACTACCTGACACATTGCTAAAATGTTAGCTACACTTTATTAGTGTTGTTGGCTGGTGGTGTTGGTTGTGTTGTTGATGTTGTTGTTAGGCGGACAGTATGGAACAGAAGACTGGATTCCTGAACCAAATCCCAGCCTTGCTACTTACTAGCTATTTGAGAAGTTACTGTCTCTAAACCAACTATTATTAAACTAATAACTGTTAATACTTCCTAGCTTAACAAGTTATCTTATTTTACACTGAATAACATAAAGCTAATGTCAAAAATCATCTCTCCCACAAGGGTAAATTTTTGTCTTAAATTGAAAGAATTCACAAAAATGGCCAGGGAAAAAAGTGGAAACTTTAGTAAGAGGGAACTGGTTAAATTTAACAAGGAACTAATTAAATAAATAATGGAACCTTTATGTTCTGTAGCCATTGGAAACCATGTTTCAGAAAATTTCATGACCTATATCATAAACATATTTCATGCAATAAAAGCCAGGTACAAAAAGCAGTACATACAGTATTTCAATTAAATTATATAATTTGTATAGAGAAAAATAAGTAGAAGAATCCTAAAATATTAATGGGAGTAAACGCTGAGTGATGGGATTTTCAGTAACTTATTTTCCTTTAGTGTTTTTCTTCAGATTTTCTAAGTGGACATATTTTTATAATTAGAAAAAAATTAGTGTGACGAATAACTTCAATTGTGGCAGGATTGTTGGAATAATTTTATAGCCTCCCAGAATGACTACTGATACTTTAAAGGAGACACTATTCATTTTTTCTGTAGTCAGCCCATGGCGTTTTTGGATTTCACACTGTATTCTCTCTCTCTCTTTTTTTTTTTTTAAGATTTATTTATTTGAGAGAGAGCCGGGGGGGAGGGGCAGAGGGAGAGAGAGAATCCCAAGCCGACTCTCCCCTAAGGGTGGAGCCTGATTCAGGGCTCCATCCCAGGACTCTTGACATCCTGACCTGAGCCGAAATCAAGAGTCAGCCACTTAACTGAGCCACCCAGGCACCCTGACTATTCAAGAACTACTCTGAACACCCATCATAAGTAGTATAATATTTTGTACTAGTAATCATTATTTCTACCTCAGTTTTTTTTTTTGAAGATTGAATTGGATAGTATAAAAAAGTCCTGTAGCTAGAATATTTTGAATGCACCTTGCTAACTTGAGGTACTGTATTGATGTTCACAACATTTTATAAGGTAGGCACTATTATTTCCATTTTATGGATGCACTGAGAATCAGACATATTAAGGAACTCGTCCCAAGATTGCACAGCTAGCTACTAAGCCAAGATTCTAACCAAGAGCCAGTTTTTTCAGAGCCTGTATCCCTAATCATTTGGATATGGTATATCCAAATATTATTGATAGTTATAATACAAAAAGATTTAAGGAGATGCCCATTATGAAAGTAAAGGGTCTGATGTGTATGTTCTGGTGTTTTGCATAAAATGTTAACTTATTAACACTTGTAATAAAATAAGATGTGAAAATAGATTTTTTAAAAATTCTATAAACATTTCCAAAAGAATGTTTTATTTCATTGTTCTTCTGTATGCTAAATACTCATGTAATAAATACTCCTAGTGTTCTTCCAAATGCTAAATACTTTTATATCCAGTAGTATTTAGCAAAACTAATTTATATTCAGATAGCACAGTGGTTAAGAGTACGGGGCTCTGGAGCTAGACTGAGTTCAAATTCTGCCTCTACTACTTGATACTGTTGTGATTTGGGGCAAGATGCTTAACCTCTCCTTGCCTAGTTACTTAAAACTAGGAATATGTTCCTCATAGAGTTGATACAATGATTCAGTGACTTAATACAGGAATGCACTGAGCAAGTCTTACCAGCACTGTTTTTCTAATGGCATTTGCTCATTTGTATCTGTGTGTAATGTTTTGGTGATTCTTGCAATATGTCAAACTTCTTCATTATTATTTTATAGTGATGATCTGTGATCAGTGATTACGACTCGCTGAAAGCTCAGATAATGGTCAGCAATTTTTAGCAATAAAAGATTTTTTAAATTAAGGTATGTATGGGTTTTTTTTAAAGACAATGCTTAATAGACTACAATATAGTATAAACATAGCTTTTACATGCACTGGGAAACCAGAAATTAATTTGATTCGCTTTATTGCAATACTTTATTGCAGTGGTCTGGAACCAAACCTGCACATTTCTGAGGTGTGCCTATACATATATAAAACATTTGGAACAGTAATGCTTGCCACATGTAAGTGTTCAGTGTTAGGTACACGAGTAGTAGTAATAGTACTAGTAGCAGTAGTGGAATTGCTGCTACTACTACTGTTAGTCCAGTTACTGTTATTGTCATCATTTGTATTATAAAATAAACTTTTGAGATATCCAAATTACATAACTAACATTGTACTTGGAGTCCATTGATCTAAAACTTATTTTGCTACCACTTACTTTCTAACCTTCAGCAAGCAGTTCACTGAACTTTAATGGGCCTTGGGTGCTCTATCAGTAGAATAGTGTTACAATATCTTTCCTGTCAGGTAATCTCTTGATCTGTAAAACATTACTTACTAGAAATCTTACAGTTCCAGAAATTATGGTCTAACTTTGAACTGTGAAAGAAAGAGAACTGATGATGCTCAGCCTTCCTATCTCTCCATGAGGTCCATTTTCTTTCTTTCAGAAAAATAGTTTTTTATGTGAGTTGAGTTGACAACAGTTGACAACACAGGTTAAGCATTTAATGCTTGTTAGACTATAAAAGGCTTATTCTCATTCTGATCTTCATACTTTAAATTTATTGCTAAATTTAATGTGAAAATAAAATTAGGGACAAGCTAAATTGTTTTAAGCTGTGTGCATATGGTGATTAGTGTGCCCTATTTTATATTTTCCTAACACCTTGTGTGTGCCTTTAAACGGTGCTTATTATAGTGCTTCAATTATTTGTATGTCTAGCTTCCTACAGGATCAAGCTACTCTGGCAGATCTTTATATTCATAGTGACTAGCAAGTAGATGAAAACTAACAGCTTTTTAAAAATTGCTGACTTATATGAATCCTAGATTAGCCTACAATTAATTAGGTTTGTCTTAACTGTTGATTTGAGGCCATGGTCATTCTGACCCTAAATTAGTGATGCACTTGATTCCCTGGTCCTATCAGCTTCTACTTTAGATGTATGCTAGTTTTGAATAATAATGTTGTCCAAATGAACTTAAAGCAGCTTAAAATTTGTGAAAGTTACTAACTTTAAAAGGAGTTTTTTCCTGTTTGATAAAATAGGAAAGAATGATTGCATTACTTTATGAATTTTGTCAATTTAAGACATATGGGAAGGGTAAAACTGGAGGTAAAAAAACAATAGAAGAAAAAATGTAAGTGTTCCATTTTTGGGGTGAGGCTGTTCTATACTCCTTCTTTACCTGAAAGAGGTGGGAGAAAATGTCGTAGGAAAACAATGTGATTATGTAACAGGAAAGAATGAAAATAAAGCTAAGCTATTCCCAAAGGATGCTAAGCCTTGATTTAGTAGTTGTCATTTGGAGGTTTTCTTTTATTTTTCATCAAGCTAGAATTATGTATTCTTGCCAATTCTGGGCCCACAGATATTTTTTATATATGATGTTGATAATTTTGATGTCAATAGATAACAATCCACTCTACATTATGTAGCTTTTCCTCAAGGTTTGGATAGCACATTGCCATTAAGCATCTATATCACAGTATGTAAATAATGATAGGTAATCTATACTTAGTGACTCTCCACTTCTCCCATAGTATATTTACAGAGTGATTAAATTCTCTGTCACTAAATCACTCACTGGATCTTGAGTTTGTTGAGAATCTCCACTTCAGTGTCCCACAGTACCTCAAAACCCAAACCTGAACTCATCTTTTTTTCCCCCTTCTCCCCATCCACGGCTTGCCCACAAAGATCCCTGCCTTGGTACATGACACCACCATCCATTGGATTGCTCAAATCAGTATTACTCCTGGCTCCATCCTCATGTCACCCATATCCATTCAGTCATCAAGTTTTATGAATTTACCTTGTACATATATCTCAAATCTATTCACTTCTTCCCTTTTTATTACCATAGTTCAAGCCATGTTTATCTCTTCTCAGTTGTATTACTGTCATAGCCTCCTAAACTGGTCTCCCACCATCAGTGCCATCCATTTCTAATTGTTTTTACACTGTTCAGGTAATTTTCCTAAAACAGAATTGTTGCTGTTCTGCTCAAAGACATTCAGTGGCTATCGTTGGCTTTCAAAGTAAAATCGAAATTCTTTGAAGTGTTTATGGCACCCTTCGTGATCTGGCCCCTGCTACAAGATACAGCCATATGGAGTGACTTGTAGTTCCTTGAGACTGTACTGGAGGTGAGCACCATTAGGTCTTGACACACACTAACTCCCAGTTTTCATTCATCTCAGTTTGGACTTTCTTCAAAAAATCTTCACTAATGCCCCAACATCATCTAATATTGGTTAGATATTCTTGTGTACTTCCATAGTACTTTCTGCTTATCCCTATTACAGCATGTGACATACTGTATTCTTATTGCCTGTTTAGTTGTCTGTATCTCTCCTAAATTCCTGGAGGGCAAATACAGTATTCTATTTGGTTGCTCTGTTCCCCCCCCCCTTTTTTACAGTTGTCAACAACTTTGGAGCTCCTTTCTTCAGGTCCATTTCCTTCCTCCCCCCGCTTTCTTTCGATTAAAATTGTATTTATTTTTCAACTTATTTAGACGTTAAAAACAAAAAACAGTTTATCCATTTCTCCTACCACCCACCTGCCCCCTGCCTGTAGCAGCTATCAGCCTGTTCTTTGTATTTATGAGTTTGGTTTTCAGGAGTTTTTTTGTTTTTATAAGCTTTGAATTTTTTTGTTTTTGTTTTTTTAGATTCCACATGTAAGAGAAATCATACAGTGGTTGTCTTTCTTCATCTGACTTACTTCACTTAGCATTAATGCCCTCAAGATTTACCCATGTTATCACAAATGGCAAGATTTCATTCTTTTTTATGACTGAATAATATTCCATTGTGTGTATATACCACAGTTTCTTTATCCATTCATCAGTCAGTGGACACAGGTTGTTTCCTATATTGGCTGTTGTAAATAATGCTACAGTGAACATTGGGCGGGGGAGATATGTATATCTTCTTGTGTTAGTGTTTTTGTTTTCTTCAAATAGCCAGAAGTGGAATTGTTGGATCATATAGTAGTTCTGCTTTTAGTTTTTTAAGGAACCTCCATACTCTTTTCTGTAGTGACTGTACCAGTTTATATTCCCAACAGAAATGCATAAGGGGTCCCTTTTCTCTACATCCTCACCAACACTTGTTATTTCTAGTTTTTTTGATAATAGGCATTCTAACAGGTATGAGTGATACCTCGTTGTGGGGTGTTTTTTGTTTTTTTTTTTAAGATTTCCTTATTTTAGAACAAGCAAGCAGGGGGAGGGGGGGAGGGAGAGAATTTCAAGCACATTTCCTGCTGAGTGCAGAGTACAACAGGGGACTCTATCGCATGACCCTGAGAACATGACTTGAGCCGAAATTAAGAGTCCGACGCTTAACTAACTGAGCCACCTGGGTGCCCCACTCATGTGGTTTTGATTTGCATCCCCTAATGATTAATGATGTTAACATCTTTTCATGTACCTGTTGGCCTTAGTATGTGTTTGGGAAAATATCTATTTTAATCTTCTGCCCAATTTTGAACTGGATTGGGTTTCGTTTTTGTTTTGCTGTTCAGTTGTAGGAGTTCTTTATACATTTTGTATATTAGCCTTTTATCAGACACATGATTTGCAAATATTTTCTTCCATTCAATAGGTTGCCTTCTCATTTTGTTGATAGTTCCCTTTGCTGTGTAGAAGCTTTTTAGTTTGAGGTAGTCCCACTTGCTTATTTTTTGCTTTTGTTGTGTTTGGTTTTGGTGTCAGATTCAAAAAAATCATTGCCAAGACCTGTGTCAAGGAGTTTACTACCTATGTTTTCTTCTAGGAGTTTTAATGTTTTTAATCCATTTTGAGTTTATTTTTGTGTATAGTGTAAGATAATGGTCCAGTATCATTCTTTTGCATATAGGCTGTCTAGTTTTTCCAGCATCATTTATTGAAGACACTGTCCTTTCCCCATTTTATATTCTTGGCTCCTTTGTCATAAATTAATTGGCCTTATAGGTGTGGGTTTATTTCTGGGCCTTCTGTTGATCTTTGTGTCTTTCTACTGACAATACAATACTGTTTTAATTACTATAGCTTTGTAATAAAGTTTGAAATCAGGGAGCGTGGTGCCTTCAGCTTTGTTCCCCTCTCTCAAGAATCAGGCAGGGGCTTTTATGCTTCCATATAAATTTTAGAGTTGTTCTATTTCCATGAAAAATGCCATTGAGTTTATGAGAGGGATTGCATTGAATTTATATATTGCTTTGGGTAGTATGGACACTTTAACAATATTAATTTTTCCAATCCACGAGCACAGAATATCTTTTCATTTGTGTCTTCTTCAGTTTTTTTCATTTATGTCTTATGGTTTTCAATATACAGGTCTTTTACCTCCATGGTTAAATTTATTCCTGGGTATTTTATACTTTTTGATGCTTTTGTAAATTGGACTTTTTTTTTTTTAATTCTTCTTCTTTAATTCTTCCCGCATGAGCGGGAGGGGCAGAGGGAGAGGGAGGGAGAGTCTCAAGCAGGCCCACGCTGAGCATGGAGTCTCACACAGCTCTCGATCCCACAACCCCAAGATGTTTCTTCTTTTTTCTTTTTTTTTTTTCCTTTTGTAATAGTTCATTCTTCATTTATGCAGCAGCTTTTTATGTATTGATTTTGTATCCTGCAACTTTACTGAATTCTAGCAGTTTTTTATGGCTTTATAGTCTTCTATATATAACATAATGTCATCTGTAAATAGTGACAGCTTTACTTCTTCCTTTCCAATTTTGGTGCCTTTATTTGTCCTGCCTAATTGCTCTGGCTTGGATTTCCAATACTGGGTTGAATAAAAGTGTCAAGAGTGAGCTACTGGTCTTGTTCCTGGTTTTAGAGGAAGAGCTTTTAGCTTTTCACCCTTGAGTATGTTAGCTGTGGGCTTGTCCTCTATGGCCTTTACTGTGTTGAAGTATGTTCCCTCTATACCCACACTGTTGAGAGTTTTTATCGTAAATGGATGTTGAATTTTGTCAGATGCTCTTGCTGCATCTGTTGAGACAATCATCTGATTTTTATCTTTTGTTAATGTTACATCTCATTGACTAATGTGCAGCTGTTGAGCCATCTTGCATCCCTGGAATAAATCCCACTTGATCGTGGTGTATGATCCTTTTAATGTATTGTTGAATTCAGTTTGCTGATCTTCTGTTGAGGATTTTTACATTTAGGCCTGTAATTTTCTTTTCTTGTGGCCCTTACCTTGTTTTGCTATTAGAGTAATGTTTGCTATCGGGGTAATGTAAAATGAGTTTGGAAGAGTTTTCTCCTCCTCTTTTTTGAAAGAGCTTGAGAAGGACTCATATTAATTCTTCTTTGAATGCTTGGTAGAACATAACAACAAGAACCCATCATAAAAGGAAGGAGACCTATCAGTATACTGCCTTATAAGAGACTCGTGTTCCAAAACAGATCATATGTCAGGCCACAAAACAAGTCTTAATAAATTTAAGAGGATTGAAATCATATCAGGCATCTTTTCCAACCACAGTAGTAATGACACTAGAAAATTAATTATACAAAAAGACTGGAGAATTCATGAATTTGTGGATATTAAACAGTATGCTGCTGAACAACCAGTGGATCCAAAGAGAAATCAAAAAATACTTTGAAACATGAAAATGGAAATATGACAAATTTATGGGATGCAGCAAGAGCAGTTCAAAGAGGGAAGTTTGTGGCAATAAATGCCTACCTCAAGAAACGAGAAGTCCAGGGGCACCTGGGTTGCTCAGTCGTTAAGCATCTGCCTTCAGCTCAGGTCACGATCCCAAGGTCCTGGGATTGAGCCCCGCGTCGGGCTCCCTGCTCAGCGGGAAGCCTGCTTCTCCCTTTCCCACTCCCCCTGCGCGTGTTCCCTCTCTTGCTGTCTGTCAAAAACTAAATAAAATCTTCAAAAAAAAAAAGTCTAAAACAACTTTATACCTCAAGGAACTGAAAAAACAGATGAGTTAGTACAAGGAAGGAAATAACAAAGATTAGAGCAGAAATTCATAAAATAGAGACTAAAAAGACAATAGAAAAGATTAAGGAAACTAAGAACTTGGTTTTTTGAAAAGATAAAATTGTCAGACTTTTAGCTAGACTCACAAGACAAAAGGAGAGACAGCTCAAATAAAATCAAAAATGAAAGAGGAAATATTACAGCTGATAGCACAGAAATACAAAGGATTAGAAGAGATTTTCTTGTTATAAGGATTGGAAGAGGGGCACCTGGGTGGCTCAGTTATTAAGCGTCTGCCTTCGGCTCAGGTTGTGATCCCAGGGTCCTGGGATCGAGCCCCGCATCGGGCTCCCTGCTCCGCGGGAAGCCTGCTTCTCCCTCTCCCACTCCCCCTGCTTGTGTTCCCTCTCTCACTGTGTCTCTCTCTGTCAAATAAATAAAATCTTTAAAAAAAAAAATTGGAAGAGATTAGAATACAGTTACTTGCAAACAAATTGGACAACCCTAGAAGAAATGGGTAAATTCCTAGAAATATACAGCCTACCAAGACTGAATCATGATGAAGTAGAAAATCTGAACAGATGAATTACTAGTAAGGAGGTTGAATCAGTAATCAAAAAACTCCCAACAAGGGCCTTCACTCATTTGCTTCTCGGTGCCTGCTCCCTGTGGCCCTGAGGGTGTGTGGACCAGAGGCGGCCCCAAAGAGTTGGAGGCGAAGGGGAAGCAGGTGTGCAGGTCTAAGTGTCACAGCGGCGCACTCCTAGGCGAGAATTGGGAGGAGGAGGAGACTGCAAGGATAGGCCCAGGAGCAATGGCATCCAAAGAGGAACAAGCAGTAAAAAATCTCAACTTGGAGAATGCCAAACAGAAGGATGAAAAGGAGCAAGTTGCTAATAAAGGAGAGCCCTTGGCCCTCCCTTTGGAAGCTGGTGAATATTGTGTGCCTGGAGTAAATCATAGGTGGTTCTGTGTTAGGCAGCCCATCCTGCAGTATAGGTGGGACAGAGGCTTGGAGAACCACAGGCAAGGATGAGAGAGGAGAATATGGAAAGGATTGGGGAGGAGATGAGACAGCTGATGGAAAAGTTGAGGGAAAAGCAATTCAGTCATAGTCTGTGGGCAGTTAGCACTGAACCCTCCTCACCATGACCATCTTGCGGAGTTTTGTCTTATGCCTTGAATCTTGATGTTTTCCCTGAAGTTAATAGGAAGACACACCTTCCTAAACAATGTTCTCAGTGTACCTTTGTTGTAAACCTTTTGGTGTTACATGTCTCTTGTGGGTCTCCTATGACCAGCTTCTAATTGAATGTTGTATTTTGACCCAGAATGTAAGATTCTGTCAGCAGGGGAGTTTTACCCTATTGCATGGCAAGATGTTCATTATATATTGTGAAGTTAATAAAGCAGTTTAAAAAAAAAAAAAAAAGAGGGGGCGCCTGGGTGGCTCAGTTGTTAAGCATCTGCCTTCAGCTCAGGTCATGATCCCGGGGTCCTGGGATTGAGCCCCGCATCAGGCTCCCTGCTCAGCGGGAGGCCTGCTTCTCCCTCTCCCACTCCCCCTGCTTGTGTTCCCTCTCTTGGCTGTCTCTCTCTCTGTCAAAGAAATAAAATCTTTTAAAAAAAGAAGAAAAAAAAAAAAAACTTCCAACAAAAGTTCAGATCAGACTGCTCCACTGGTGGAATCTTCTAAACATTCAAAGAATTAATGGTTGCTCTGTTTCACCAGTAATTCACATCGTGCATGGCACATTCATCCATTTGGTCTTCATTTATTCAGCAAATACTTGTTGAACATACTTTATGTCAGGCAGTTTAATTTTTTTTAAGATTTATTTTTTATTTGAGAGCATGAGCGGGGGTGGGGGGGAGGATGCAGAGGGAAAGAATCTCAAGCAGACTCCCCAGTGAGAGCACAGAGCCTGAAGTGGTGCTCCACTCAGAGCTGGATTTCACTACCCTGACATCATGACTTGAGCCGAAATCAAGAGTTGGACATTTAACCTACTGAGCCACCCAGGCGCCCCTGTCAGTCCATTTAGAATGAATTGGTCTAAATTTTTTCTTTTGAAATGAAGTCCTGTTTGAGTTTCCAGTAAGTTTTTATAGTATCAAAGAAGTGGCTTCTAAAGATTATTATTCAGTGGTCAACATAAAAATATATTTTCTTTGACCAGTCTTAGATAATCCCTATAGTTGATGTTGTGGAAGTTTAGCAGAAGTGTATGTATGTGTATAAATAATAACAATACATTAATGGAAGTATATAATGGTATCTTGAATAATTATATTTTTTAAAGTTTGTAAGTATATAATTAGAAACACCTGATTATAGCAAGTCATGCTTTTAAAAAGCAGTGTTTTATTATGACTTTATTTCTGGACTCCCTACCTTAAAATATTTAAGAAAAAAATTTAAGTAAAATATTTAAGTTTTAAGTAAAATATTTAAGTTAAAAAACATTTAAAATGAATTTTATCTTCATTTCAGTTTATTCATTGGATTTTTTTAGTAGTTGGAAAAGCTGTGGTAGTTCCCAACTGTGTTAGAAACAGTTGTCAAGTGTGGTTCTTTACAACGTGAGACTGGGAGCTGTTTCTAAACACACAGTTACTAGCACAGATTTGCTTAAGTTTCCAATCTGATCTGTGGCCATGGGTAAGTAATGTGGAATATATATAATATTTATGGGTGAAAGAAATTACTGTAAATTAAATTCCATAACTCTAACTTCAGGTTACTGTATAACCTAAAGGACTTTGAACCCCAGCCAAGCAGTAGTAGTTTTTTGTTAGCCTTTAAAATAGTTAAGTATATAAAAATTAAGATGTTGTTCTAGTTTCAGAATATATAGACTTAAGTCTCTTCTTTTCAGTCATATTTAATACCAAGGATTTCAAAGATTATTTTTTAGTTAAAGAAGTGTGCTTATTTTCCAGACAGCTTTACTTAAACCTTGGCTACTATTAATAGTGAAGACTCTGGTATATTTGTATAGGGTTTACAGTAAAATCTAAAAATTACAAAATGAAAATGTGTGGGTGTGTATAGCATCCTTTTAAATTGTATGGTACTATTAATCTTTTAGAGCACTGAAAAGGGTTTTTTGTTGTTGTTTTTAAGATTTTACTTTTGAGTAACTCTGTACCCAACATGGGGCTCAAACTCACAACCCTGAGATTAAGAGTTATGTGGTCTACCGACTGAGCCAGCCAGGGACGCTAGAGCACGGATAAGGTCTTAATAAAAGTGTGTGTGTGTGTCACTGATTTTTTAAAATATAGCTACTAGAATATTAAAAATTAAATTAAAAATTACATATGTAGGGGTGCCTGGCTGGCTCATTTGGAGGAGCATGTAACACTTTTTTCTTTCTCATATATATATATATATATATGTGTGTTTCAAAGAGCATTTATTTTTTATTTATTTATTTTTTAATTTTATTTATTTGTCAGAGAGTAGAACAAGCGAGCACAAGCAGAGATAGGGGCAGAGGGAGAAGCAGGCTCCCTGCTCAGCAAGGAGCCAGATGCGGGACTCATTCCCGGACCCTGAGATCATGACCTGAGCCAAAGGCAGACACTTAACCAACTGAGCCACCCAGGCGTCCTGAAGAGCATGTGACACTTGATCTCAGGGTTATGAGTTCCAGCCCTACATTGGGTGTAGAGATTACTAAAAAAATAAATAACTTTTAAAAATTACATATATGAATCACATTCTATTTCTACTTAGACATCTCTGGCTAAGTATTTCCTAACTGAAAATTATGTTTTCTATGAGTTATAGTTGAAATTGAGTATTTTTGGCATTGAGAATTCCTTTTTTTATTAGTCTTAGATTACAGCTTGCTAAATATTGACATTCTAATATTAGATATAAAGGTGAAACTATAAAGGTAAAAAAATTTAACAAAATGTTATTTTGAGGGCTTGCTTTTAGACTGTTGTAAGAACAAACCAATAACTAATATTTTATGATTTCTTGATTCTTGGATTGGAGCTAGTTTGGCAGTTACATTAACTATTCATCTTATTCATTGTCTCGTTTATTTATTTAACAAATTTTTTTTGTTGTTTGCTTCATATGTGCCAAATCTATCTTGGGGAATGCTTCTCCATAATTTTAGGAGGGAACAAAAAATAATGGATGTGCATGTTAAGTAAGTTCATAGAGTTGGATGTAAAAAGAAATGAAGCAGTTCCTGTCCAGGTTTTTGTTTTCTGTAAAGTAGTATATAAGATCATCATAGTTCACCACTAGTAATGATTTCCTGGAAAAATTCCTTGAATTGAATAAAACTAAAGTATTCTCCATAGATGTGTATCAACATTTATTGAGTACTTACTGGACAACAAAGTAGAAACTGAGGAAGAATATAAACAAGAGCCCTTGGGGCACTGGAGTGGCTCAGTCGGTTAAGCATTCAACTCTTGATTTTGGCTCAGGTCATGATATCAGGGTCCTGGGATTGTGCCCTGTGTAGAGCCCCATGCCAGACTCCGTGTTCAGCAGGGAGTCGGCTTGAGATTCTCTCCATCTCCCTCTGCCCCTCCTTTGCTCTCTCTCTCTCTCAAATAAATAAATCATAAAAAAAAAAAGACGCCTTTGCCCTCAGAGCTTATATTTTTGTTAGGAAAATATGGCATAAACCAAAAATAAATAACAACAAAAGGCAGCTATGACATATATTGTCCTTATCCAGTACTGCAGATTCTTATACAATTCTACAGGAATTCAAAAAATGAAGAGAACACTAATGACTAGAGTATTTTTTTTTAAATCCTTCTCCTTTGCTTATTATAATAGTGGCCAAGTGATCTTTTCAGAATGACCCCTTTTTAAATACCTTCTAGCATAACTTAAAACAGTCAGTGATAACTTATTATGAGAACTATGTAGAAATTTAGCCCAGATTCTTTACCTCAGCACAAGTAAGAATTTAATACATTTCTTCTAGAACTGAGCTTTGAGTGCTTTAGAACAGGACAGTGTTTACAAACGGGAAGTTGAGGTTACGATGGCATTACACAATTCAAATTATGTAGCTTCATGTTTTTGTTTGATGTGAACTTCAGGTTGCAGCTGAGTTAACTAACACCTTTCCATTAGTACCTCTGAATTCCTTACTTTTCAGTCTTTAATATTTGTTGTGTTCATGGTGAGAAGGAAAGGATTCTGGACTGGATGGTGAGGTGTAGGTGTCTGTAATGATAAGATCTGTAGATTTTAAATAGGGATGGGAGTGGGGTGAGAGAGAGGGTTGTATAGGATGAAGAGTTTGAGAACGTACTTCTGAGTGTTACAGAAACTGGTACCAGTATTATAAACCAAGCTGCTAGAGATAATCATCCCCACATGCATACACATTACAAATATACGGAAATGTAACACAAAACAAGAGCAAAACTGTAAGTGCATAGCTAAGCCCTAAAGAAGGAAAGAAGAGAAGGAAACCAGAAATGAGAGAAGTCAAATCAAAGCAGTAAGTGGGAGTTGGTGCTGCTGCATAAAATAGCACAGGGACCTTTTGGTCCTGGGGTATATCTCCTAAGGACCTGGGGTGGAATTTGGTGTGTATATGGGGATGGGAAATAGGTAGCCTTGGACCTTTTCAAAATAGAACTAGCACTAAGACCCAGGCCTATGGCCTAGGACCTGAAACAGCTTCCGAAATTGTGCAGAAATTTTAAGTGACCAGTGATAATCTAAAAAAGAATATAAAGGGACGCCTGTGTGGCTCAGTTGATTAAGCGGCTGCCTTCGGTTCAGATCATGATCTTAAGGTCCTGGGAATGAGTCCCACATCAGGCTCCTTGCTCAAGGTGGAGCCTGCTTCCCCTCTGCTTGCCTCTCCCCCTGCTTGTGTTCTCTGTCTCTCTGACAAATAAATAAAATCTTTAAAATATATATAAGAATATAAAGTAAGCGTGTGTAAAATTTTAAAAGGATAAAAAAAGGGAGATGAGGCTTGGTGATGTAATAGGTCTATTTTAAAAAGAAAGAGTGGGGCGCCTGGGTGACTCAGTCGTTAGGCGTCTGCCTTCAGCTCAGGTCATGATCCCAGGGTCCTGGGATTGAGCCCCACATCGGGCTCCCTGCTTAGCTGGAAGCCTGCTTCTCCCTCTCCCAGTCCCCCTGCTTCTCCCTCTCCCAGTCCCCCTGCTTGTGTTTCCTCTCTCGCTGTCTCTCTCTCTGTCAAATAAAAATCTTTATAAAATAAAATAGAAATAGTAAGACTTGAAAAAGAAAAATCAACTTTCAGAAATTAAAAATAAAATAATGGAGGGGCACCTGGCTGGCTCAGTTGGTGGAGCATGCAACTCTTGATCTCAGGTGTGAGTTTGAGCCCCACGTTGGGTGTAGAGATTACTTAAAATCTTTTTAAAAAATTACATAGGGCTCCTGGGTGGCTCAGTTGGTTAAGCAACTGCCTTCGGCTCAGATCATGATCCTGAAGTCCCGGGATTGAGTCCCACATCGGGCTCCCTGCTCAGCAGGCAGTCTGCTTCTCCCTCTGACCCTCTTCCCTCTCGTGCTCTCTGGCTCTCATTCTCTCTCTCTCTCTCAAATAAATAAAATCTTTAAAAATAAATAAATAAAAATTACATATATATAAATGGATATATGTATATATAGAGAGAGAGAGATTGCCTTGATATATGGGTTAAATAGCAAATTAGATGTCATTACTTTAGCTGAAAAGGAAAGAAAATCTCTCGGCACCTGGCTGGCTCAGTTGGTGGAGCATGCGACTCTTGATCTCGGGGTTCTAGGTTCGAGCCCCATGTTGGGTGTAGGGATTACTTAGGAATAAAATCTTTTTAAAAAAAATTTTTTTTTAAGATTTTATTTATTTATTTGTCAGAGCGAGAGCACAAGGACGGGGAGCGGCCGGCAAAGGGAGAAGCAGGCTCTCCACTGAGCAAGGAGCCCAATGCAGGACTCGATCCCAGGACTCTGGGACCATGACCTGAGCCAAAGGCAGACGCTTAACCAACTGAGCCACCCAGGCGTCCCTAAGACTTTTTTTTTTTTTAAAGGAAGTAAATCAGTAAATCTAGCAACACATGGTTAAGAACTAAATCTAGGATGTAATCCAAAAGTAAAAAGTTGTAAATACAAGGTTGAAAAAATACTAGGCTGACATAAAACACAACAAAAAGCTGTTAGGAAAATATTACCAGGCAAAAATAGATTTATTTGATTTATTTTTTTATTAGAGAACAGGAGCAGAGGGAGATAGAGAATCTCAAGCAGGCTCCACAGTCAGCATGGAGCCCAGCTCGGGGCTTAGTCTTAGCAACCGCTGTATCAGGACCTGAGCTGAAACCAGGAGTCGGTCGCTTAACCAACTGACTTAAGCCATCCAGGTGGCCCTCGGGCAAAAATAGATTTTTAAGGCAAAGCTTATTAAGGATAAAGAGAACCATTGCATAATGATGAAATAATTCACCAAGAGGAAGTAATAATCTTGAACCTGTATGTCCAGATAACATTATCTTAAAGTATACAAAGCAAAACTTTACATACTACAAATAAAGGACTACCTATATAGTGAGGGATTTTCACACATTTCATTCAGAAGCTAATAAACCAGATCATCACTACCACCATCCCCAACAAAAGTAAACACAAATTATGTGAACAACAGAGTTAACAAACGATCTTTTAGATGTGTTTAGACTTTAAAAAATAGAACGTAGATGTTCCATTCAAGCACACACAAAACATTTTTAGAAATTAACCACATATTAAACTACAAAGGGATGACACCAAAAATAAGCATATCACATTGGCAACAGTACGGTTCCTAGAAAACTTGCTTGGTTTTCCAAGTTTCATTTGAAAGTGATATTAATAGAATAGTATTTAAATGAAATAATAGCAAAAACATTTATTGAACGCTCAAATGAGCCAGGCACACTGCTGTTTTGCATGTGTTATTCTATTTAAATCCCTTCAGCAGCCCTGTGAATTATAAGATACTATTATCTTTAGTAGATGAGAGAAATTAGGCTTAAAAATGTTAATTTGGGGCACCTGGGCGGCTCAGTTGGTTAAGCGACGGCCTTCAGCTCAGGTCATGATCCCAGAGTCCTGGGATTGAGCCCCGCATTGGGCTCCCTGCTTGGCGGGAAGCCTGCTTCTCCCTCTCCCACTCCCCCTGCTTGTGTTCCCTCTCTCGCTGTCTCTCTCTCTGTCAAATAAATAAATAAAATCTTTAAAAAAAAATAAAAATATCAATTTTCCCAAGGTCTGCTGTTTGAAAAACATTTTTTAATATTACACTGCTTTAAACCCCACCTTTTAAAAGACATCTTTGTTATTGTAAAATAATAGGTAGAGAAACTCATATAAAACAGACATATAGGTTATCGAATTATTATTAAGGTATTGAATTATTATTAAAGTTGGGTATTTTAGGGCGCCTGGGTGGCTCAGTTGGTTAAGCGACTGCCTTCAGCTCAGGTCATGATCCTGGAGTCCCGGGATCGAGTCCCGCATCAGACTCCCTGCTCGGCAGGGAGTCTGCTTCTCCCTCAGACCCTCCCCCCTCTCATGTGCTCTCTCTCTTTCTTTCTCTCAAATAAATAAATAAAATCTTAAAAAAAAATAAAATAAAGTTGGGTATTTTAATACCAATAGGTCAAGGAATAGAATTTTGCTGGCCACTGCAATACCCTTTTATGTGCCCTGTTCCAATTATAATCCTTTTCCTTCACCAACAAAAAGCATTTTTTTGATAATTTTTTGGCTTTTTCTTATAATTTTAATAACAAAGTGTACATTCTTAAGCAGTATGCCTTAGATTTGCTTATTTCTTCCCCCCTGTTTTTCCCATGCAGTTTATTTGTTGAGGAAACTGTTAATAGTTTGACCATTTAGAGTTTCTTACAGGATTGATCAGATTCAGATTAGGTGTTTTGGCAAAACTATTGTGTTCTTTCATCAGGAGATCTATTATGTCTGGTTGTTTCTCTTTTTGTGATATTAGGAACTAGATACTCAGCGGTTAAATCCATTAACTCTAGAGATTGCAAATTTTTATTATTTCTTCATTTATTAGTGAAGTATTTGTTTCTCTAGAGAAACTTTCTCTCAGCCAATACTTGATTATCTGGTG
This sequence comes from Callorhinus ursinus, assembly GCF_003265705.2. Lineage (NCBI taxonomy): Eukaryota > Metazoa > Chordata > Mammalia > Carnivora > Otariidae > Callorhinus > Callorhinus ursinus. Next base: position 72,619,893 of record NW_027397072.1, read on the forward strand.
TTCAGTTTATGTAAGAGAGGAAGAATAAATGTTTATTTCCTGTTATTTACCAGTTTTCAAAATGATGACTTCATTTTCACTAGCATCTTTCAAAATAACTTTTTTTTTTAAGATTTTTTATTTATTTGACAAAACGAGACAGCGAGAGAGGGAACACAAGCAGGGGGAGTGGGAGAGGGAGAAGCAGGCTTCCTGCTGAGCAGAGAGCCCGATGTCGGGCTGGATCCCAGGACTCTGGGATCATGACCGGAGCTGAAGGCAGACGCTTAACTACTGAGCCACCCAGGCACCCTGAAAATAACCTTTTAAAAAAAAAAATTTTTTTTTGAAGTATCATTACTCATGAATTTAAATGTATTTTTTTCAGTTCATTCATTCTTACGGATGCTCAAATTGTCCCATCTTTGGCCAGTAGAAGCCTCTTCAAGTTAGCTTCCTGCCATCATGAAGTTTATGTATTTTAGTAAATATATGTATTTATAAAGCATATTTATATAGCCTCAGAACATACATATACTAAACACGTTGTTCTGTATATTTTGGGTTTTCATACTTACTATATATTTGCAATAGTTTCTTAGCAGTCTGTATAGAACTGCTTTATATTTTGTAGTGACCACAGAATAGTCTATTGTATAGCTGCATCATAGTTTAATAGTTACTGATGAACATTTTGATTGTTACCCTACAGTATTATAGACAGTATTACAGCAAATATCTTGGTACATAGTACTTTGCCCACATGTGTGAATATATAATTACAGCATCAGTTCCCAGAAATGGAATTGCTAAGTAATAATAGCTATTGCCAAGTTGCTGTCCTTAAAGCAATTAGGAACTTCCCCCCCTCATATTATCCTTTGATACTAGGATATCCCACTTTTTGATCTTTGATAATCTGCATAAAAAAATCTCATTGTAGTTTTTATTAGCATTTAAACTTAATTCTGAGTTGTGTGTTCATATCCTTGGCCTGATTTTCTATTGAATTGTTCATCTTTTCCATACTGACTTGTAGGCATGCAGATATAATAAGGAAATAAGCCTTCTGTGACATGTACTGCAAATATATTTTCCTTATTGTGTTGCTCCTTTTAATTATGTTTATAGTGTTCATTTTCTCAGCAGAATTTTAAAATTTTTTATATATTAATCAAATCTATTAGCTTTTTTTTTTAAACAATTCATACTTAGAGAAGAGTTGAAAGTACAGTACAAGGAGGGTTTTTTCCCTCTGATTGCCCTTCAGAAGTTGCCAGTCTCTTGTCCTGCCACCTTCTAATACCTTAGTATTTCCTACAAAAAAAGATACTCTCCTAAATCGCTGTACTACAGCTATTTAAAAACAGAAAATTAACATCAACACATTACTACCTTTTAATCCTTTGACACACACCCCCCCTTCAAGTTTCACTAATTGTCCTAATAGTAGATCCTTTTAGCAAAAGGATCCAGTTCAGAACCATATGTTGCATTTAGTTGCTGTATCTTTTCTATGTCCTTCATCCTGGAACATTTCCTTAGACTTGCTTGACTTTCAGGACTTTGACAATTTTGAAGATTATTAAAACAAATTAGAAGAAATTTGCATTTGTCTGAAGTTTCTTCAAATTAGATTTATGTATCTTTATCATAGAAGTGATGCTGGCTTCCATTACTGTTTAATTATTTGATAAATCTGATGAATCCCTCTACTATATGCAACCAGTCTTCCAGTTCCACTATCTCCTGTGTGATGGCCTTCTCTTCCTACTCTTGCTCTGACTCTCCATTTTAGGCCACCCTCCCACCCACCCCCCCAAACTTCCATCTTATCCTTCTTGAGCTCCAGCACTTTATGCCACAGTTTGAGTCCATGCACTGTCTGCATAGATACCCTTTTCATCCTACTTGATGATACCCTTCACTGAGCTGTACCTCTCCATGGACACCCTCCTCACCCTGCTTTGATTCTGATACCTCTTGCAAGACTACCCTTCTCACCCCACTTAGACTGTAACGATTGTGATAGTAAGTCTTCCATTCCCTTCATCAAGTGAACATGGTCCTCACCTTTTTTTAAATGCCTTCCAAAATTGGTGTTATAGCTCTTTTCCACTTTAACATTATAAAAAAATAATTTTCATTTTCTTTCAGTGATTTGATTTTTCTGTATTTAAATACATGTTCTGGGACACCTGGGTGGCTCAGTCAGTTGAGTGGCTGATTTTTTTTATTTCAGCAGCTGACTTGATTTCAGCTCAGGTCATGATCTTGGCATCCTAGGATCCAGCCCTCAGTTGGGCTCCACGCTCAGCAGGGAGTCTACTTCAGGATTCTCTCTCTCCCTCTGCCCCTCCCCCTGCTCGCTCACTCTCTCTCAAATCTTTAAAAAAAAAATATATATATATATATATATGTTTTTCTACTTTGGAATTTATGGTGAAGTAAGAAATGAAGTCCAGCATTTCTTTCAGATGTTTATCCACTTCGCTGGAATTTTATTTATTTGACAGCACAAGCAGGGGAAGAAGGAGAGGGAGAAGCAGGCTCACCACTGAGTAGGGAGCCCGATAGACAGCTGAGGGTCTCGACTCCAGGACCCTGGGATCATGACCTGAGCCTAAGGCAGCCGCTTACTGACTTGAGTCACGGGCGCCCCCCAGTTGTCTGGAATTTTATATAAAAGTTGTATCTAGGGACACCTGGGTGGTTCAGTTGGTTAAGCATCTGCCTTCAGCTCAGGTCATGATCCCAGGGTCCTGGGATAGAGCCCCACATTGGGCTCCCTGCTCAGCAGGGAGCCTACCACTCCCCCTGCTCGTTTTCTCCTGCTGTCTTTCCCTCTCTCTCAAAGAAAAAAAAAAGTTATCTACCTCCTCTCCCCCTAAAAAAATTTATGAAGTTTCTTAAAAGTATATTGTTTCCAAGAGTTTAAAAAAAAAAAAAAAAGTGTCATTTTTCATGTTGCTTTTGTTTATAACAGATGATGATGTACCTGCAGATATGGTTGCTGAAGAATCAGGTCCTGGTGCACAAAATAGTCCATACCAACTTCGTAGAAAAACTCTTTTGCCAAAAAGAACAGCGTGTCCTACAAAGAGCAGTATGGAGGTAAATTAAAAGTAACTGCTTCTCTTTTTGTAGTGAAAGAATTGTTAGAAACAGAAAGGGAAATATCACCATTTTTTTGAAGTAATGATTATATATGGTAAAAATATTTGCTTAATTAGTTTTCATTTTGTTTTCAAAGGGTGCCTCAACTTCAACTACAGAAAACTTTGGTCATCGTGCAAAACGTGCAAGAGTATCTGGAAAATCACAAGATCTGTCAGGTATTTCCTTTGAGAAAACTAAGAGTTAGGGTTAAATCTTTTTAATTTTGTTTGATACCAACAAATCAAAAATTAAATACAGTTTAATGGTGCATTTGGGATTGAGAAGGTGATATTATAGAATAAGCATGAGAACCCTGACCTCTCACTCTTTTGACTTTAATTATATAAAAATACATTTTATGTATTTAGCCAATTTCTGCAATGGTACATAACAACTAAAAGAAAGAATACTTAAGTCAGGACAAAAGAAGGTAATTGTGTGTGTCATCTATCAAAGCAAAATGGTTATAAAATGATTGTTAACAAAAAATCTATTCATTAGGTAAAATGAAAATTATGCTCTTTAAATAGTGAGAAACTTGTTGCTAGCACAGCAAATAGATTGTTTATATTCTGTTTGCTAATCTCTTTACAGCAGCACCTGCTGAACAGTATCTTCAGGAGAAACTACCAGATGAAGTGGTTCTAAAAATCTTCTCTTACTTGCTGGAACAGGATCTTTGTAGAGCAGCTTGTGTGTGTAAACGCTTCAGTGAGCTCGCTAATGATCCAATTTTATGGTAAGTGAAAATTTATTATCTTGAAATATATTATTTGCCGCCCCAAATGCTAAAAAGATGGTAGGGAAGTTGAAGTGCGAGTTGATAGTTAAAATTAAATAGTTAGGGCGCCTGGGTGGCTCAGTTGGTTAAGCAACTGCCTTGGGCTCAGGTCATGATCCTGGAGTCCCGGGATTGAGTCCCACATCGGGCTCCCTGCTCAGCGGGGAGTCTGCTTCTCCCTCTAACCCTCTTCCCTCTCATGCTCTCTCTCTCTCAAATAAATAAAATCTTAAAAAAATTAAATAGAACAAAATTAGAATGCTTATAAATTCCAAGTTACCTATTTATCAAAAATGTAGGTTGTTGGTCCGAGTGGTATTTATAAAATAATAAATGAAGTACTTTCTCTGCTACTTATCAGTTAATAGCAACTGAGTGATTATGGGAAATGTTTTTCATTTAAATTTAAGCTGTTTAGAAACAGAACTATGTCTAATTTAAACAGGTTATTCAATCGGATAGTTTAATGTGAAAGTAGATTTTGATACATCACTTTTGGAAAATAGTTTGACAGTTGTATTCATAATAAGCATGCCGTTTGACCCATGTAATACCGCTTCTGGAAATTTTTTTGCCTTATGTACAGATTTTTCATAATAGCACAGTTAATTGTGGGGGGAAATTAGAAATAATCTAAATGTCCAGCAATAAGGGAATGTACTAACAATGTAATGTCTACTTGAAGGGTGGTGATAAAGGCATTTAACAATGATTTTTACAGAGTTGTTAACAACATGGGAAAATGCTGTGTTCTAGAAAAGTTTTTGAAAAGAGCAGAATGCAAAATATTAGATGCTATATAATCACAACTGCAATGAAACTGTAGATAAAAAGACTGGAAGGAAACACTGCTTTGTACAGGAAATGATAATTACTATGAGTACATTTCTGAGGTTTGATGGTTTTTGGTAATAGGATGTAAATGAACTGAACATATACAAAGAGTTAAGTTCAGAGTATTTTATTGAAAGCCATCCTTTTAATAATTTCTCTATGAGGCTTTTACAGTAAGGATGGCCTTTTTTTTCCCCTAAACAAATTTTGAAGAATTGACACTATTTTGGGAGATGGACTATTTTTTATACATAGTTACATTGTTTTTAGCCAAAAACTATTTTACAGTTAAAACTTTCGTTTTTTATATTATATATTTTTGAAGCATCAGGTAATTTTTCTAGTTGTTTAAAGGACTTTTTATGAAGAAATTTTTCATTCCTTTCCTCCTACAGGAAACGATTATACATGGAAGTTTTTGAATATACTCGCCCTATGATGCATCCTGAAGCTGGCAAATTCTACCAGATTAATCCAGAAGAATATGAACACCCAAATCCTTGGAAAGAGAGTTTCCAGCAGTTGGTATGAAGTATAAACGGAAAATATTGTTTATATTCATAAAGTTTCTTTTTAAAGAATTAATTCAAACTCAGGAATAGGTGTCAAGCCAATGAATATATTTATCACTCAACAAAATGTTCAGTTCTTTTCACTACTGACATATTTGTTAATAATTTAAACAGTGGCAGTAAGTATCAGTAGCCTGAGAGCAGTTATACTTTTTATGGGTCTGTTCGAACCTTTTCTTAAATTATTAGTGTTCAGTAGTTGTTTTAATTTTTATATGGTCCTTTATGAGTGGTTCTCAGCTGGGGGTGATTTTGTTCCACAGGGGACATTTGGCAATGTCTGGAGACATTTTTGGTTGTCACACTAGAGAAGAGGATTCTACTGGTATCTAGTGGGTAGAGGCCAGGGATGCTGCTAAACATCTTAACAGTGATGCACAGGACAGCCCCCACAACAAAGAATTACTGTCCCAAAATATCAGTAGTGCTGAGATTAAAAGATTTTGTCCTTTCTTACTGGTTATTAGTGAGTCATAAGCTGTTTCAGATTTTACATCGCCCTATGCAACAGAAAATTAGTTGGAATAATTGATAATTGTTTTTGATATTTAATAAATATACAGTATTTAGAATATGTTTACATTAGTAGTCAATGTTTCTGGTTTTTTTTTGTTTTGTTTTTTGTTGTTTTGTTTTTTGACATTTTAGTATAAAGGTGCACATGTAAAGCCAGGATTTGCTGAACATTTCTACAGTAATCCTGCAAGATATAAAGGAAGAGAAAATATGTTGGTATGTTTGATTTGTATTTTTATAAGACTTAAAATGGTAATCTTTCAGTTCTGTACTGACACTTTTATTTTTTTCTAGTATTATGATACAATTGAAGATGCCCTTGGTGGGGTACAAGAAGCTCATTTTGATGGACTTATTTTTGTTCATTCTGGAATATACACTGATGAGTGGATATATATTGAATCTCCAATCACCATGATTGGTGCAGGTATTCTGAAATGCATTGTCATTAAAATTTTAATGTATTATTCACATGATGGGTTTTTTAAATGCTAGTGACTTAAAATCCAGGTGAACCTTGATAATAGCTTAATGGTTAAGAAAGAACAGGAATATTGCCTATTGCAATAAAAACAGAGTTCAGAAATTACAGATGTATCCTTTTTTTTTTTTTTTTTGTGGAGAGAGAGAGGTGATAAGGGGGTAGAGGGAGAGAGATATAATCTGAAGTAGGGGCTCGATCTCACAACCCTGAGATCATGACCTGAGCCAAAATCAGGAGGACGCCTGACTGAGGCACCCAGATGCCCCAATTTCTTTTTCTTTTTTTTTTTTTCAGATGTATATCTTGATGTCTGTACTTTGTCCAACACTGTAGTTATTCATTAAGGAAAGAAAGATATTTGTTTTATCTTTTATTTGAAAAAGATGGTAAATGTTTCTATTGTTGTGTTTTTAATGAAACAGATGTCCTTGGTAAATTTTTTTGTACTATTTCAAAGCTATTTTTATAGTCAAATTTCTAAGAATAAATGGAATAGTTCTTGAGCACTAATCAGTCATTTCAAGATTTGTGCTGTCTGATTTTTTAAGGACACAGTACATGGACCATTTTAAGATAGCTAGTAATTATTACTTGTTATTGAAATTTGCATTTACTGCCCCTTCTGCTTCCCTCCGGAGCCATTTCCACCACAGAGAAAAGGAGAGGGAGGGTATAGAAAATTTTGCCTAGTGATTTGCAGTACCTTCCAGATCAAGGCCAATATTAGAAATAATTTTCGTGGCTCAGTCGTTAAGCGTCTGCCTTCGGCTCAGGTCATGATCCCAGGGTCCTGGGACCGAGCCCCGCATCTGGCTCCCTGCCCAGCGGGAAGCCTGCTTCTCCCTCTCCCACTCCCCCTGCTTGTGCTCTCTCTCTCGCTGTGTCTCTCTCTGTCAAATAAATAAATAAAATCTTAAAAAAAAAAAAAAGGAATTTTCAGTTAGGACATTTCTCTCTGTCTCCACCTACTCATCATCCCCTTCTCCTTTCCTGTCTCTGAGCTCTTCTTCTGTTGCTGCTGGAAGTGATTTTGTTTCCATAGAAACCATTTTTGGGGGCGCCTGGGTGGCTCAGTCGTTAAGCATCTGCCTTCGGTTCAGGTCATGATTCCAGAGTCTTGGGATTGAGCCCCGCATCGGGCTCTCTGCCCAGCGGGAAGCCTGCTTCTCCCTCTCCTACTCCCCCTGCTTGTGTTCCCTCTCTCGCTGTCTCTCTCTGTCAAATAAATAAATAAAATCTTAAATAAATAAATAAGTAAGACTCCCTGTAGTAAAGGCCAGTGAAACATAGTGACCTCATAAAATGAACATTATTCTTACCTACTCATACTAATGTTTTTTAAAATCTCCCTCTGCATATTATGCTAAGTGAAATAAGTCAGAGAAAGACAAATACCAAGTGATTTCACTTATATGTGGACTCTAAAACAAAACAACGAAAAAAAGAGACTCAGAAATATCGAGACCATATAGGTGGTTTACAGGAGAGAGGTGAGTGGGCAGAAAGGCGAAAAAAGGTGAAAGGGATTAAGAAGTGCAAACTTCCAGTAATAAGATAAATGTCACAGGATGAAAAGTATAGCATGGGGAATATAACAGTAATTTTATAATAATGGGGTACCCGGGTGCTTCAGTCAGTTGGGTATCTGACTCTTGATTTTGGCTGAGGTCATGATCCTCATGGTCCTTGGGCTCTGCGCTCAGCGGGCAGTCTGCTTGAGGATTCTCTCCTCTCTCTGCCCCCTCCCTGCTCGCACATATTCTCTCTTTCTCAAGTAAATCTTTTTAAAAAAATAATAACTTTGTATGGTGACAGAGACTTACCATAGTGAGCATTTTGTAATGTATAGAATTATCAAGTTACTATGTTGTATACCTGAGACTAATATGTCAACTATACTTCGATTAAAATATTTCTTGAAAATGAAAAAAAATCTCTCTCAAAAATGTACGCAATCTAAAAACAAAAGGTTTCTGTATTATTAGTTTTATGGTAGGGTATTTTTACTGATTAAAAAATTGAATCTTAGGAGCACCTGGGTGGCTCAGTAGGTTGAATATCTGCCTTCAGCTTAGGTCATGATCCCAGGACTCTGGGATCAAGCCCTTGTGTTGGGCTCCCTGCTCAGTGGGGAGCCTGTTTCTCCTTCTGCCATTCCCCCTGCTCATTCTCTCTCAAATTAATTAATTAATTAAAATCTTTTTTAAAAAATTGAATTTTATTTGAATTTCATCTGATAAATGTGTTTTTAAAAAAATAAAGGTAATGTGTTTTCAAATATCTTCTCCACAGCACCTGGAAAAGTAGCAGACAAAGTTATAATTGAAAACACTAGAGATTCGACCTTCGTCTTTATGGAAGGTTCTGAGGATGCTTATGTTGGATATATGACAATAAGGGTAAGGAATTTTAAGGTTTAGAATATGTTCAGATCATTTAAGGCAGTGGTTCAGACAAAATTTCAAACAAAATTTCTACTTTTCAGTTTAACCCTGATGACAAATCTGCTCAACACCATAATGCACACCACTGCTTAGAGATTACGGTAAACTGTAGCCCTATTATTGATCACTGTATCATCCGAAGTACATGTACAGGTTAGTGTTTCCCTTATGTTTTATTATAAAATAAGTCATTGTGTTGTGCAGTAAGTTTTTAAATAAATAATTTTTCTTACAGTTGGCTCTGCAGTATGTGTTAGTGGTCAAGGAGCGTGTCCCACTATCAAGCACTGTAACATCAGCGACTGTGAAAATGTTGGACTTTATATAACAGATCATGCACAGGTATTTTTAACTTTTATGGGTTTTTTCTTGCTAAAAATTTTTTTTAAGTTTTGCTAATACCTACTTCTGATTAATTGTTGTAGGGAATATATGAGGATAATGAAATTTCCAATAATGCTTTAGCTGGGATTTGGGTTAAAAATCATGGAAACCCAATTATTAGACGGAATCATATCCATCATGGACGTGATGTTGGTGTGTTCACATTTGATCATGGCATGGTAAGAACATTTATTCTTAATAGAAAAACTGACTTTGTATCAGTTAAATTTCTTTCTTTTTTTTTTTAAGATATTTATTTTTAATCTCTGAATACCCACTGTGGGGCTTGAATTCACAATCTGGAGATCAAGAGTCACATGTTCCACCAACTGAGCCAATCAGTTGCTCCATATCTATTAAATTTCAAATAGGTTTCTGCATTTTCTTATCACCAAACTAGGTGAATTGAAGAGTATAGGTTTAAAAGAAATTTCAGCATATTTTAAAATTAATATGCAATATTCTATAAATTCATGAATTTCATATGTGCATATAGAGAAGATGGAGTCCTTAGGGAATTGATGTAATCTTTGATGGGAGTAAAATCTAATCCAGTAGTTCTCAAATGTAAGTATGCATAAAAGTCACCCAGATAGGGGTGCCTGGGTGGCTCAGTCAGTTAAGCATCTGCCTTCATCTCAGGTCATGAGCCCAGGGTCCTGGGATCGAGCCCCATGTCAGGCTCTCTGCTCAGCAGGGAGCCTGCTTCTCCCTCTCCCTATGCCTGCCGCTCCCCCTGCTTGTGCTCTTTCTCTTTCTCAGTCAAATAAATAAATGAAATCTTTAGGGGGAAAAAAAAGTCACCCAGATAGAATAAATATAATGGGGACCAGGGTATGCATCTTTAATAAGCACCATTAAGTGAGTTGATGCAGGTTGTTTGTAGGCTACACTTTGAGAATTAATGGTTTCATTATTAGTTTGACTTCCATTTTATTCCTCTTAAAATTTTTTTAATTGGCAGAATTTTAATAAGAGATACAATGGTAATAAAATCAGTTCTAAAACTTACACAGCAGTTAATTAGCATCTTTATGGATGATATTGTATTTTAAGTACTATTGTGTCATTTTACACAAGTTTCAAGAGACACAACTTTTTAAGCTTTTTTAGGCCACTCTTTCAGAATAATGCTCTTTGGTGTCTATTCAGGTATTCTTTTCATTTAATGTCTGATTTTCATTGAGGTAATCTTCAAGTCCTGTTACAACATTGGCAACATTTTTGTTAGAGATGGGAGAGGAGATGATGGCATGGTGGCCAAACGGTATTGTGAAGTTTTATTGCTGATGTATGAATCAGGCAACAGAGGATTGTTGGATTCACATATACAAATTGTCAATTAGTGAAGAAAAGGATATTCCCATCAAGGATTAATAAAGAGATTTGTAAGATATTACAGATTTGTAAGGAAAGGATGAAAATTAAAAACATCTTGGGCCTATCGTCTGTTTTAGTATTGTGACACAATCCTTTAAAATCCCGTGGTAGAATGTTCTTCCATTTTAGTTATTCTTTTGGCTTGTTGTCGTTGTGTTGACAGCCCATGATTGGTAGGATACCAGAACTGAAGATAATCTTTTTAAAATTTTACTTTGTTTTCTGTAGAACTTCAAAGAACATCAGAATAAACATTTAAAACTTTCTGTACTGTCCACTTTCTTTAAATATACACATACTTATTCTCTGAATTTTTGTTCCTTTTCCTCTCCTGTTGACATACTTTAAATTTCTATATTCATGAGAATGAATCATAAAAGATTTTCTACTCTTTTATTTTTTAAAGAATTGTTTATGTAAAAATACTACATGTGCAAGTATAAAGGACACCTCTAGGATTTCAGGGTATGACTAGCATTTGTCATTGTTAACTTCATGTTTAAACTTTGAAGTATGAACTTTCCCTGTGAAAAATGAGGAAATAAGCACTTTATATTTCAACCTATCTCCATCCCATCGTTTATATTCTTTTCTTATGTAAGGGTTTAAAACTTTTACATTTCCTGTAGTTATTGGTCAGTATTTATTCTATATTTGTTTACTTTTAGTCCTTTTATAACAGTTTCTCCATTGCTGAATTTTTTTAAGTTTTGATTCATTCTTTGTAGGGCTGAATTTTCTCATCTAGCCATTCATTATTTGCTTATTTTTAAAAGAACAGTTTACAGGTACTGTAGCTTGAATTCTTACCACTTGAGAATGCCTATCCATTACCTTTTAACTTTGCTAAGTATACACAATTTTGATTGTACTTTTTTTCCCTCCAAATTTTGTAGTCATTTTTATATTTCTAGCATTAAATGTGGCTGACAAGTGTGAGATCATTTTGGTTTTTGTCTGAGATTATTCTGGGGTTTTTTTCTTGGGATGATTTGCTTTTCTACTTCAGTATCCATAATGTAGGTTTTTGTTGTTAACGTGTTGTTTTGCTGGTTTTCTCTTCCATGTGTTCTTTAGAAGCTTGGCTGTGTACTACTTTGTTCTTTAAGTTTTATGTGATTTCCTCAAATCTGTGCGCCTTACTGTGTCTCCATAGTTTTGTCTTTTTTTCCCCCCAGTATGGCTTTTATCTCTAATTTTTAATGTATTTTGTTTTATGGAATTTTTCTAACCTACGTAAGAAAGAGTATAATGAATGAATACCCATCTACCCATTCTCCATCTTCAGCAGCTATCAGTTCATGGCCAGTTTTGTTTTTTCTATACTCACTCTTTACTCTCTAGATTATTTTGAAGCAAATCCTGGACATCATCATCTCATCTGTAAATATTTCAGTATGCATCTTTAAAAGATGGGGTTCTTTCTTTCTTTCACATAACCACAGTGCCAGTCTCATTCCTAAAAATAATTTTTCTATCAGTGTTTACAGGTTCCCAATTATCTTGGTTTAATATTAAGCCATTACAGTGTTATTTTTGTAAAATACAGTAAGAATTCCATAGCAATGCCAAATTGCTATAAAATTTTGGAGGCATTCTAAATTTATGAATTTAACATATGACAGAATGACAGATGACAGATTATCTATCTTGAAATCTGGCTGTCCTTTCTCTCCTTTCATTTTCCTTTACTTTGGATAGTTTCCCTTAGATAGGAAGCATAAGTTTTAGATGACAGAAATTGCACATTAGTGTGTATTCTTGCTCACATTTACTTCTTGTGCTTGAGTTATTTAATAATATGGGAATATTTCTTTTCCGTGTTCCAGTCATGCCACTAGATCTGATCACCTTAGAAGATCCTTAGGTAGGTTTATGAGAACCTTCAGTTACTTGGGGAAAACTACCTTGCTAAAGGTCTAAGATAACATTTGTTAGGTTTCAGCACCCTGCTCTTCCTTATCCAGATTTCACAGTATTGGGCAAGTGTTTTGTAGATAATAGTATGGGGTTGTGAAAGTTTATTTCAATGAAGATAGCATTTTTTTCCCTCTATTTTTCATTCTTGAGTTTTAAGAGAAACTCTTAAAAAGTGCTTCACCTTTTATTTTGATATCAATGTTGAGTTTTTAACCTTATGGGCGCCTGGTTGGCTCAGTCGGTTAAGCGTCTCCTTTGGCTCAGATCATGATCTCAGGGTCCTGGAATTGAGTCCATCTGGGGCTCACTGCTGAGCGGGGAGCCTGTTTCTCCCACTCCCTCTGCCCCTCCTCCCTACTCATGTGCTTGCATGCATGCTCGCGTGCACACACACTCTCTCTCAAATAAATAAAATGTTTAAAAAAAAGTCCCTGCTTTTGGAGTTTTGTTAATATATATTGGAATTTCCATGGTTTGCATCTTACAAGGCAAAGTAGAATTCTGTCTATATCCTGGTTACATTTCTGTATCATTACGACTTTACACTAAAGGCATCTCTTAAAACCGATGCATTCTATTAATTACATTAACTGAACCCTTTAAGCCCATAACAAGAGATCGCTTTCCTTGTAAAATTATAAAACTGTTCTGAATGTGGTAAAAGGACAATTGTAGCAATGTAGAGGCTTCTGGTTTTAAAAGCATGAAGAGTAGTGGGAACCTGGCTGGCTCAGTTAATGGAGCATGTGACTCTCGATCTCAGGGTTATGAGTTTGAACCCCATGTTGGGAGTAGAGTTTACTTTTTTAAAGAACATGAAGAAAATGGTTTTTGCTGCTTTCTTCTCTTGAATGTTATCTTAAAAGATAGAGGTTACAAACTTTATCTTTGATGGAATTAAGGAACATTTTTAACCTTTAAGTTACAACAGGGTAAATGACTATGTGCCTATGACCAAGCCGGCCATTACAGATTAGAGCGGATTATAAAACCTTATGTTCAGGGGGCGCCTGGGTGGCTCAGTCAGTTAAGCATCTGCCTTCGGCTCACGTCATGATCTCAGGGTCCTGGGATCGAGCCCCACATCGGGCTCCCTGCTCAAGTGGGGAGCCTGCTTCTCCCTCTCCTTCCCTGCTCATGCTTTCTCTCACTATTTCTGTCTCTCTCTCAAATAAATAATAAAATCTTAAAAACAAAACAAAAAAGACCTTATGTTCAGGAAGATAAATTGGTAAACCTGATGGGAATATAAATATATTGAGGTGTTTAAACAACCGGTAATGAGTTTAGGATAGAATTATCACTAGAGGCCTAAGCAAAGGAGAATAACATAATTACCAACTTAAAAAAAAAATTGTACAGCAAATAGTTATACTTTATGACGCAGCTCTGAATAGCATACTAATCTAACCAAAATTGTGATATCACTACATTGGAAGGATATAATGTGAATGTGTGTGATGGGAGAAAGATAGCGCTAAATTCTTATCTTCTATAATAGGAAATCAGTAGACAATACCTAAAACTGCAAACTCAACATACAGCAATACAAGCCTTTACTTAAAAATATAGAGGTAGATAAAAAGAAGCAGCTAAAAGAATTGAAGGGGGGTGCCTCTGGATAAGGGAAAATGAGAGGAGGCTGCTGTTTGCCTTAGTAAACTTATGAATCTAGTTGACTCTCCTAACTATTCAAAATCAAAACCTAAAGAAAATAGAGCATACCTGCATTTGAATCATGTTTAGTGAATACATAGCAAAGTATACTTGCAGTATAGTCAAGACATGATAGTAGCCTGTTACTGAAATCTTTATGGAAACCCAATAAGCAGCTTACCTTTCCTTGCCACACTCTGAACAAATTATGAAATAAAGCCATGACGAAGCATGAGGAGGCTGAAATAATCATTTTATTACCCTTAAAAGGTTAAGTTGGAGAATACAGCTTCAAACAAGAACCAAATGGGTCTGATTCACTGCACCCCAAAATTAAATAAGCTTACTCACTTAAAACTCCACAAACAAATCACAAGATTTGTTTGTGGAGTAGTAGCAGAAGGCATGCTCTCTTAGGGCAGCTCACTTCCCTGAGGTTAAGGGCGAAGCTGAATTGGGCATACCCAGTTTATTCATTCCCAAGTTTACCAACCAGATATATCATGCAACTCCCAGCAGAGAAAGTAGGTGCCTAATTGAGCTCCCTTCTGTATATATACCCAGCGTACATTCATTTTTATTTGGTCTAAAATCAAAGAAGCTTTTTATATTTAAAGAAGCTATTTTTAGTGTAATCCCCCAATTAAAAAAAATATTTAATCCAAATAAGAAGTTACAGATAATTTTGGACTTTATTTGTGGAAAATGAAACCTGAAACTACTTCTGAATATTATTCTCAGAGGTCTGTTTTCTTAGAGTTAGTAAATATGTAGTAAACTAGAGTATTCAGAATTAACCTGTTTTTAACCTCCACTAGATTTTGCAAAAAGTAATGAATTAGTTCCTGCTTGAGTGCTTGCTATATGTGAAGTCCTGTATAAGTCCAACAGAAGTTAGTATAGTCATTTCTATACAGGAGCTTATGATCAGGGAGAAATGGATATGACAAAGGAACAGTACAAAGCAGTACATAGAGGTACCTTAAGAAAATACTTAGTGCTTAGAGGGAATTTAAAGAAAGGAGAGCATATTCAGTTTTTGAAGGGAGATACAGACCAGGAGTTGAAATGGCTTTTAGAAGTGCCATCTTAGGAATATCTTATTTTTTTTCTCTTAATATTTAGCCTTGATTGGAGGTGCCTGGGTGGCGGTGGCTCAGTCAGTTAAGTGTCTGCCTTTGGCTCAGGTCCTGATTCCAGAGTCCTGGGATTGAGCCCCGCATCAGGCTCCCTGCTGGGCCGGGAACCTGCTTCTCCCTCTCCCTCTCCCTCTGTCTGTTGCTCCCCCTGCTTGTGTCCCTCTTGCTCACTCTCTCTGTCAAATAAATAAAATCTTGAAAAAAAAAAAAAAACTTTTAGTCTTGATTGAATCTTAGAATTTAGGATATCAGTGTTACAGTAACTTTATTCTCATTACAAAGTAAGCCTGTCCATTACAGAAAATTTAAGAAAATCAGAGACATATAAAGGATACAAAAGCCATCTATAATACTTCTCAGATAATCACACCCTCATTTTTGTTTTATTGTTCAAGTTACATTTTCTTGAAATAAAATTGAGATCATACTTAATGTATACTATCTCGAAGTATGTACTGTTCCTTTTATTTAACACGATAGCATGTAAAGCATGAATATAAGTTAGCCCGTTCCCTATTATTGGGCTAAGATGAACATTATTTTGTGTGTATTTTTCTGTAGTCTGTGATTACGTCCTTAGGTCACCTTTTTAGAATTTGTTTTCTTGGGACATTTTTAAATCTCCACGGGTTTGTTTTTTTTTTTAATATTCAATAAATCTTTGTTAAAGGGTATGTATATTTATTGGGTAATAGTATTTATTTGCATTTATTGACTAAATCCCTATTTTTCTTTCATGGCTTTGAGTATACTCAGACTAATTAGGAGACTTGTGGTTCTCTGTTTCACTAAAACATTTAAATCTCATTTATTCCTTGTTTATCATTTGAAATTTAGTGCGTATCTGTGTTTTATTCTTACTCTTGAACATTTCTGATACTTAATTTGAGGCATACAGTAAAAAGGTCATTTTTTTAAATGTCATTTCTTTTTGGAAAGTAGCCTTACCTACAGTTGGATTTCTGTATTTTTCAGGGTTACTTTGAAAGTTGCAACATACACAGAAACAGAATAGCAGGCTTTGAAGTAAAAGCCTATGCTAACCCCACAGTGGTTCGATGTGAAATTCATCATGGGCAGACTGGAGGAATATATGTGCATGAAAAAGGAAGAGGACAATTCATAGAGAATAAAATCTATGCAAACAACTTTGCAGGTGTATGGATTACCTCAAATAGTGACCCAACAATAAGGTATTTATATGTAATTATGGATAGAAATTACTTTTTCACTTTTTGTGTTATAAGAAAAGTCAAGTTTTAACTCTGTTTTTCCTAGATACCTGACTACTGCAAAATAGATTTTCCTAGTAAATGTGCGTCTGAATGAGCATAGCTATTGCATTTATTTTTGGGTGTTCTGTTTGTTTTTTAACGATCTAAGTCATGCATAATATTATTTTATGAGCAGTTGCAAATGCTGTGATTTTTATTTTAAATTCATCAAACTACATGGTAAATGAGTTACATAGGGCCATGTTCTTCTCTTGGAACCTGAATGACCTTGTCTTCTCTTTTTTTTTTTTTTTTTGTCTGAAAGTCTGCAGATAGCATAACTCAGGAAAGTAATTATTTCAAAGATTCTTGGACAGAGAGAACAAAAATAACAAAAAGTCAACAAGCCATCAGTTTTCTTTAATAGTTCTATCATTCCCTCTGACAACAGTAAGGAAACAAACAGATCCAGTCTGAAAGGTGTTGGCTAAGACTGTAGAACAGAACTCTTATAATTTAATCAGTAATGATGAATTATTTTTAATTGCTAAGGTTTATTTTCCACTGGCTTTATGAAAGTAGATTATGGGATTTCCATCTTGTTAACATGCAGCAAATGTGTCTAGATCAGTAAGAAAAAAGTTCTAATTGTATTAGCTATTTTGAGGGGAATGTTTAAGAATGTTATTTTATCTCGAGGGGCGCCTCGGTGGCTCAGTCGTAAGCGTCTGCCTTCAGCTCAGGTCATGGTCCCAGGGTCCTGGGATCGAGCCCCGCTCAGGCTCCTTGCTCAGCCAGAGGCCTGCTTCTCCCTCTCCCACTTGCCCTGCTTGTGTTCCCTCTCTCGCTGTGTCTCTCTCTGTCAAATAAATAAATAAAATATTTTTTAAAAATGTTATTTTATCTCAAATAGTAGGTGGCTCTTTTAAGCTTTAGGTCTTAGAAAGAAAACAAGGGAACTTAGAAATCATCTAGTCTGAGTCCCTCATTTTACAGATTAGGAAACTATGGCCCCTAGAAGATAAATAATTTTTTAAACAAGCTCTTACTGAATAGATGTTCATTTTTTTATTTCTCATAATTATAGGGGGAATTCTATATTTAATGGAAATCAAGGGGGAGTTTACATCTTTGGTGATGGACGAGGCCTTATTGAAGGAAATGACATTTATGGTAAGCATGTTTTGTTCTATAAAATTTTGGAGGTTGGCCTGTCTTCCTCACATTAGCAAAATGGACCATTTTGAAACCATCCAAGTAGGAGAACTGATCCAGTTTCTTTAAATTTTCAATAAAGATTATTTGTGATATTTATT
The DNA here is from genome assembly GCF_003265705.2 of Callorhinus ursinus. Classification (NCBI taxonomy): domain Eukaryota; kingdom Metazoa; phylum Chordata; class Mammalia; order Carnivora; family Otariidae; genus Callorhinus; species Callorhinus ursinus. The sequence continues at coordinate 72,637,671 of NW_027397072.1, forward strand.
TACTTAACAATCATTATTCACTTAACATTTACTGAGTACCCACCCACTGTGTACCAGGAACTATACTAGATACCAGTGATGAAAATATAAATAAGACCTTAGTCTCAGGGAGTATCTACAGTATCCTTAGATTTACTCTTTTTTCACTTTGGTACTAACTATAAAGGGAGGGGCGCCTGAGTGGCTCAGTCGGTTAAGTGTCTGCCTTTGGCTCAGGTCATGATCCCGGAGTCTTGGGATCAAGCCCCGCAGTGAGTTCCCTGCTCAGTGGGGAAATCTGCTTCTCCCTCTCCCTTTGCTCCTCCCCCTGCTTATGTTCTCTCTCACTCACTCTCTTGCTCTCAAATAAATCTTTAAAAAAAAAAAAAAAAACTATAAAGGGAAAATACTTATTCCTCATTAAAACTTTTTGAGATACTAATTCAGTGGACCATTATTAGATGTGTGTGTGCTAGACACTGGTATGTTCCAGGCCTTTCTCTTTTGCTACTATTTACCTGGATAATACTTACATAAAGCTTACTCAGTTCCAGGTATTATTCTGAACATCTTACCTGAATTGAGTCATATAGTATTTACATCAACCCTGTGAGGTAAACACTATTAAATATCCCCACTTATTGATCAGGAAACAGAGGTACAATGAGGTTAAATAACTTAAAAGTCACACAGGAAGATAGAATTCCTGGGATTCAAAACTTGGCAGCCTGGCTTCAGAGTCTCTATTCATAACTATTATGCCCATACTGCCTACAATTTTTCTTTTTATACTCCTAGTTCCCTTAGTTTTGGTTTTTTAATGCTCTTGGACCATAAATAACTTTTTGAATATGACGTATTTCACAAAATCGTGCTTTCCTAAAATTCTAAAAATTTTAACTACTATGTAATGTAAAACCCTTACTGTGTTCCATGAGGCTCCATATGTTGACATTGTAACTTTTATTTTTAAATAGGCAATGCGTTAGCAGGAATTCAGATTAGGACAAACAGTTGTCCAATTGTTCGACATAACAAAATTCATGACGGCCAGCATGGTGGGATTTATGTGGTAAGTTAATATAGTTCTAGAATGTCATGCATTAAAACCAGGGGAGAAAGGGTGGAAGAGGACAGAATTACATCTAGTCTCAGGCCATATTCAGCTTACAGAGTATGAATTTATGACTGTCTTTAATATTTATACAATAACACTCTTGTTTTCCCTGCCAGTATATAAATGACTTTTATAGTATGTGTAACGTTCTGTAAAATTCAGTCAACTGACTGAATTTAGACATAGAGAATATGCCTTTTTTTTTTTTATTAAAATCTTTATTTATAATTGTCATTATGGGCTGAACTCAAAACAACTACTTATTGGCTGAGTTTTATTTTTACACTGGAGTTTTGCTGGTGTGACTATGCTAGGAGTCTGAAATTTTCCAAAAGTAGTAAGTTAATCCGTAATATCACTGAAAGTACTAATAATACTAGACTTGAGTTTTTTAATATTTTTTTGAAAAGTCGGTTTTTCATTTGAATTTATATTGAAACATAATTGAGCATCTTACAAAATTTTAAAACCATGTGTTGGTCCTATACCTTCTGTTACCATGGTGTATCTGAAACTGTTAGAACTGATTCAAGTGAGAAGATGTAGGAAATTTCAGAAAGGTCCTTGTGTAATGCCAGGTGTTAACTCTAATTTTTATTTTCAGTTCTAGAAATGTCCATGTCTTAAATCCTCTGCTCAAAATAAAAATAAATATTTTAGTAACCTGAGACCTTATTTTGAATGATTTCACCAGTAATTTGAAATAACTATTAGCTTACTAAACTAAATGTTATATATCTTAGAATGAAACAAGAAGCTTAAAAGTACAAAACCACATAAAGAACAGTATAAAAACTTCTGGACCTTAAACTCAGGTAGAGGCTACACAGAAACAATGTTACTACCTCCTCATCCAGATTAAGAAATAAAATTTGAGATTTTTTTTTTATTATAACTGTCTTTAAAGGGGGAAACACACTATAAACTACTTGTTTCTAAAAGATATATATTGTATCAATGTAACTTTTATTTAGCATGAGAAAGGACAAGGCGTAATAGAAGAGAATGAAGTTTATAGTAATACTCTGGCTGGGGTCTGGGTGACAACTGGCAGCACTCCAGTACTGAGAAGAAACAGGATACATAGTGGAAAGCAGGTAAAATTATTTTGGACTCTTACATGGGAAATACATTGTTTTATAAACTTTTGTTGTCATTTGAAAACAAAATTTTTTTTAATTTTAGGTTGGTGTTTATTTTTATGACAATGGACATGGAGTGCTAGAGGACAATGATATCTATAATCATATGTATTCAGGGGTTCAGATAAGGTAAACATTTTTCACATTTGGCTTTCTTTTGGGAGAGAGTTGGGTGGGAGTGTGTGGGGTATGTAGAACAACTTTCCTTGTTATTTAATGCTCAATTTTTATTCCTCCTTTTGTACATATATTCATGCTCTTATCACGTGCTTGGCTTAAATTGTTAGAATATTGCTTTTCTTGAACCAGCTGAGGATAGCAGCCAATGGCACATAAGCCTGCTATAGGAGCACATTTCCACTGTTATGTCGTCCACAGTAACAGTCGTAGTTGCCAGTGTACTCCATCATATTCGGAAAGTAGAAGGCTGTATAAAAACACTTGTGAGCTATACCTGGCATATTGTAGGCACTCAGTAAATGGGAGCTTCTGTTTTTACACTATTCTGTAAAAGTGTTAGATTTTTATGCCCCTCTTTCCTGTATTTGAACAGTTTTAGAAACTGTAATAGTACTTATAATTCCCTTCGTTTTATAAGGTGAATATACAATAATAGTAGTCACTTAATCTAACCTCCTCAGTTTAGTTTATATATTGAGACTCTATAGTAATAATATAATCTATAGCTAGTATTCTGTGGGAAACAGAATTAAGCAAAATTAAAAAGTGTCTTTATGGACAAACTTCTCAGAGCATCTGGAAAGACTTACTCTTACTGTGATTAATACGAATTTTTCACTGTTACCTCATATAACATGGGATATGGGAGTAGAAGCAGTTAAGATGGCATTAATTTCTATTGTACCCATAGGACTGGAAGCAACCCCAAAATTAGACGCAACAAAATCTGGGGAGGACAAAATGGTGGAATTCTTGTTTATAATTCTGGTATGTTTAATCTTTAATCTTTTTCTTATTGCTAATTGCCTTTAGAAATATACTTTCCAAATAACATACCTAAATCTTTATACTTGTAGGTCTAGGCTGTATAGAAGACAATGAAATATTTGACAATGCCATGGCTGGAGTCTGGATTAAGACAGATAGTAATCCTACACTAAGAAGAAATAAAATCCATGATGGAAGAGATGGTGGCATCTGTATATTTAATGGGGGTCGAGGTATTGTTAATTTTGCATTAGTAAGAAATCCAATTTTTCATTATTCTTCCTCCATATCTTTAATGATCAGTGACATTGCCAATTAATATAAGCTTTATATGAGTGAATCTCAGTCTTTTTCCTTATCAGGTCTTGAGATGGTTTAGATTAGTGCCTAGAGGTACAGATATTTACAGGAGACAGGTGTTTACATAATTTTTCTTTTTGTAGCCATCCTGAATGTGCTAGTTGTTAGGCATTTTTAAGATAGAATCTGTTTACATTTTCTCTCTGGACTTTCTATTATTTAGAATAGTGATATGATTATAATAAACATCAAGGTCCAGTTACAGACCTAGGCTAGAAATTAATTGGCCTGTAAATATATGAAAATGTCTGTAGTAAATAAGTATTGCTTTGTGCCTGTTTACAGCTGTGTTCGTTGGAGAGTGGAATTAATGAAGCCAAGGTGTGCCTGGTTTTGTATACATAAAGGTCAACTCATTTTGCATTGAGGCAAAAGTTCCACAGTCCATGCCCCTTGCCAAATGCATGTTGTTCCAAAAGAGAGACTAGTGGGGAATGTCAAATACAAATTTATCACCATTTCTGAAATGTCAGTAACCCAGCACTGTACATATCTTATATGGAAGGAATAGCTAGTTATTACTACAACATAACGAAATTTACTACTACAGCCAAGCAGTGACGATTCCATTAATGACATAGAGCTCATAATCTAATAATTCAATAAGGTGACATATCTGATAGTCTTTACAAGATATAATGAGGAAACACAATACAGTGGATGGTTTTATTTGTAAGGTGTTGAGAAAAGGTTCATGGACTAAAATCACTCTTGAGCTATGTCTTGAAAAATGAGTATTCACTGGTAAATGTTGGGTGGGGAGGCCATTCCTGGTGTAGAAAGCATAATTCCCACTTTCATTTGTTTTGTACATACTTATTAATTGAACATTTCTGTATCAACATCTGATACAGATGCCAAAGATAAATGGTGAATAAAACAGTACTACATCCAGAAAGTTTATAGTCTAATGGCACATTGTAAACAAAAGTCTAAAGGAAACAAAGTGGTACTCTCTAGTAAGGCGCTAAGAGGTACTGAAAATTGAGGCTAGAGAAGGGGCACAGTGCCCAGATTCTGAGACTTTGTTATACAGAATTCAGACTGGATCTTAGCAAAAGCAAAGATTAGAGGTAGGGACTTGGAGTAGTCTTTTCCAGGGGAAAAGCAATTTAGAGGTCAAAACTGAAATGCCACAGGCAGGTCAATTACAGAAATAAAAAACGTTTCATGTCTTCAGAGAGCAGAGAAATGCTGGTACACAACTAATTATAATTCACTATACATAAGTAGGTTTTATAGGAGTAAATTAGCTAATTGTTTAGTGCAGTGTATGTTTACATGTATTAATTCAGTCCTCATTATAACCCTTGTATGTACGTGCCGTTATGCCCAGTTTAGATAAGGAAATGAGAAAGAGTAGTAAGCAGTTCGCCTACTCAGAACTAGGAGATGGTGGAATTCTTATTTGAAGACCTTAAGTCTGATTCCTCAGCTCATTTTTTAATCATGTTATACTCAGAAGAGAATAATAAATTTGATGGAGGGAAACTGAAATCTTCAGAGGAGGTGACATTAGGAAGAAAGAGGGCAGGACATTCCAGGATGAGGAAATAATACAAACCAAAGGCATTAGAGATAAAAATGCATAGCATATTTAGAGCATTCAGTAAGAACAGTGGAATAGGTTAGGGGAATATCTTCAGAGAAGGCACATGATAGAGTTGTAGGAAACTGGGAAAAATAGCAGAAGAGAGACTGGAGTAAAGGAAATTATCAAGTAATGATTAGTGACCAGAAATAATCAGGGCTTGAATGAAAGCATTTGAGGCTGCAATAGTTCTAACAATACTTCAAAGGAACTAATTTTAAATCAGTGTTTTTAGTGAGAAATAGATACCAGGCACTAGGAATGCATGGTTCCTGGTACCATGGAATTTCCAGTTATTGGTTAGAATGATTACCTGCCATTGAAGCAGTTTTTGGTTAAGTCCTACCTTAAACTCCTGAATTGGTAACAAACTTCTCAGCTGAAAAATTAGTCCTTTGAGTTTTATACAACACAGTTAATAAGAAACTTAAATACCACCAAAAAGGCTAGTGAAATTTGTTTGTGCATTAGCCTTAATCTGAGGAAATATTTTATTATAGGTCTCCTTGAAGAAAATGATATTTTCAGGAATGCTCAAGCAGGTGTTCTCATCAGCACTAATAGTCATCCAGTCTTAAGGAAAAACAGAATATTTGATGGATTTGCTGCAGGTTTGTATTTTCCTTTTTACCTGTAGCTTGTTTTCTATAAAGTGTTTGATCTTTAGTATATTAATTCTCTTTTGCTTAATAACTGAAGGTGTGCAAAATGTGTTGCAAAAGTGGCTGAGTGCTTGTCAGTTAACAGTGGGCTTTATAAGAGCACCTAATCCCAAAGTTCGGGATTCTGCTAAGCCAAACTTTAAAGACATCTCTTTTGCTCTTCAGTAGTAATTATGAAACCTTAATTGCGATAGAATGCAGGCTTGTACTACCATTTGGAATACAAACAAATTCAAGCCCTCTGGCCTCTCAAACTTTTTTAAGTATGGTACATATATTTCAACTTTCTGCCAGAGAAGATGACACTTTTTTTTCTTCATATGTACAACTAGTAGCTACCTAAGCATACTTATGGGCAGGCATTATCCTCTTCTGCTTGCCGGCAAAATTAGTAGTAAGCTGTGAACCAGCTGTAGTAGCATTCCTTCCTTTAGCAAGGATAGTGGACTCTATTAGAAGTGGAAAATAAATGTTATTCTCAATGACTCAAACATTTGTGTCTTATTCTTTACATGTTAAACTGTGTAATGTGATGTATCTACTGTTTGTAAATTTTACTTCAGGTATTGAAATTACAAATCATGCAACTGCAACACTAGAAGGCAATCAGATTTTTAACAACCGGTTTGGAGGCTTATTTTTAGCATCTGGTGTTAATGTGACAATGAAAGGTATGTTGGAGTCTGCTCTGCCTATAAATACACAAAATATGCCATGAAAAGATGTTATCGAAGTCATTGCTGTCACTCTATACCAAGTTAACTACAACTCAAGGAACTATTTTGAAAGCTTTAACTTGTTCTAAACAGTTGGGAGTATCTTACAAAAGGAAAATCCATTTCTATTTTAAGCTGATTTTTTTATTTAATTGGTTAGCCTCCTTTAAAGGTCTTAAAAAAGTGAGATTATATTTTTATCTTAAGTCTTTGTCCTCTAGAATTTTACTTATTTTTTTCTTTTATTACAGATAACAAAATAATGAACAATCAAGACGCCATAGAAAAGGCTGTTAGTAGAGGCCAATGTTTATATAAAATATCAAGTTATACCAGCTATCCCATGCATGATTTCTACAGGTATATTTCTAAATTACTTGTGAGTCTTGAAAAGGGGGAGGTAGTGATTTTCTTTTCTAAACTGGCAAGGTACATTTCTAGATTTTTCTCTTAAATGTAAGCTAGAGAAAATTGGGTATTTGGAAATTTACCAAGGAAAGAGAATATAATTGAGAATTTTATATTTGTCCACATTAAGTTCTGTGATCAGTCTACTTGATTGTTTTTGGGACCATAAATATGGAAAAGTATACCGCAGCAACTCTTGCTATCATCACAATGCTTTTGCCTAGGAGTTTCAAAGTAAAGCTATAATTAAGTGTCCCAAATGCCCCAGTCACTGAGACGTTTTTGACTCCCTTCCCACCCTGCCCCCAGGTTAAATTTTTTTTAAATGAAAGTTTCAGCTGCCTTCTACAATTTGCAAATCATCTGTTTTTCTCAGAAGACACAGAAGATTCACTTATTACTTTTATATTACATCTACAATTTGCAAATCATTTTTCTCTGACACAGAAGATTCACTTATTACTTTGTATTACATTAAAGTCCTTTTGCAGAAATTAACCTGGGCTGGAGCCACAAAAATTTTGGTTTTGGTCCTCTTTTAAGCCATAGGTCATAGGGTAAAATGAAAATGTTGAGGAAATAAATTTCAAGAAAAGTTAACATAAGCTTTTGCTTTTTAGATGTCACACTTGTAACACCACAGATCGAAATGCCATATGTGTGAACTGCATTAAGAAGTGCCATCAGGGACATGATGTAGAATTTATTAGACATGATAGGTATGTAGCACACTTGTTTGCTCTATTACCCACTTATTTCCCACCCACCCACCCCCCCTGGCCACTTTCCTAATTTTTGGGTTTTCATTTTGCTTTAGGTTTTTCTGTGACTGTGGTGCTGGAACACTGTCTAATCCTTGTACATTAGCTGGTGAGCCTACACACGATACAGATACACTATATGACTCTGCTCCACCTATAGAATCTAATACATTGCAGCACAACTGAATTTCCTTCCCTAAAGAAAAAGTCCTGCCATTCTAACATCATAACTTAAAACATTTTTTTTGGAAGAAGATTTAAAATATTTGCCCATGCTACAGGAAGAGACTGTATTAAAAATGGATACACGAGGTCAGTTGACACTATGAAGCTCAAGCTACCAAAAAGAAAGTGGCAATATATTGACTCAGGATCTCAAAGCTGGGTGTTTTAGCATTACTGTGTAAAGACTTTTGAAGGGACAGAAGTGAAGAAATAAGCTGCAATTTTGTACAGATACCAACTTCTGAAAAAAAGCTGGTGTTTTTACAACTAGCATTGAATGCAGTCCAATTTGCAGTAGTACTCTTCAATAGACAAGCAGCTTTGTTGCTGCCTTTATGGACATGGGTACCAATTGCTTTTGTAATATGGTAAAAATGTGAGCTAGCACTTCTGCGTTTCTTTTGATTTTTTTTAACATGTATTCAGATTGAGAAATATGATTTTAATGCTTTAATCTCATGTAGTTTGTTTTTAATTTCAAGCAAATCTTCTTGTACTTGAATGTGCCCTGTTTTGTTAGCACACCTAGACTTGCTGTAACTGTACTCATGTCCCAGTATGTACGTTCTTTCTATGAAAGAGAAAACACTAATCTTAAATTATATCCAGCAATGTTTCTGGTATCCTTTAAGAAAAGTTAAGACTATTATTTCCTTCCCTTCCCTGTGCAGCATTCAAAATCACCCCTAGAAAAAGTGAGTGTTTTAATGAGACTTCCTAGGAAGGGATGCACTGTAAAACAAAAAGTATTCTTGTAACTCAGTTTTGTGAAAGGTAAAAACTACTATGTTTTAAAGTACACTTTAGAAAGTCTCTTCAAAACAGTCCTGTATTTGAACTCTGTTCATAGTTTTTTTTTGAACAGTTTAGACGAACTGCTGGAAATTAAAAACAATTTCCTGCATTAAGCTGAGACAAGTATATATACAGCCCTATACAGTTTCATAGCTCCCCCCATTTATGTGTATTGGTGACAGTGGGTATAAACAGCCTGAAAGTGTATGCATGTACCATAACATCTAGACTTAATATATTGTGGAGTATTCAATAACCATTATGTAGAAGGTAGATAAGAATTAAAAGGGTTTAATTTCCTAGAAAGAAAATGGAAAAATGGTCATTTTTAAAAAATAAAGTTTATTAGATCATAATGTTGTCTGAATTTACCACCTTTGTCAAAAGCCAACTCAAAGCTTCCAATGTAGTCTATAATTCCTTAATCAAAGTCAGCAATTTAGGGACAGCTTCAGCATCGATAGTCGACCTTTCACTAGCCAGGCAAACTTCCCTTAAAATTTAAAAAAAAAAAAAGTTCAGTTCATGCTTTTCATCCATAGTGCATCAATCATCCCCCCTTTACAGTTTTAATAAGGTCACATGTATGGCAAAATTATATCCAAGTATAATTACCGAAATAATCGCAGTGATTGAGTCATCTTCTCAAATTCTCTTGCTTTTCTGTGTCCCTTTTGAATAACCTCCTCTGGAAGATTAGCAAGCCTTGCTGCATTAAAGCCATAGCTTTTAGGACAAGCTCCCTTAATGAATTTATAGAGGAAGGTAATAGTCTCCTGGCTGGGATCCTCACATTCATTTTCTACCATGCATGCCTAAAAAAAGGAAAATATGTTCTGTTCATGTGCTAGCAATGGAAGTACCACCTGCCTTGACTCCCTCAAAAATCTAAACTTCTGAATAAGTAATTTATACATACCATGTGGCCCAGGCGCACTGCAACATTTTGGGAATAATCTTCTACTAATGAATGGTAGTGGGTAGAAAACAATGTACGACACTTTATGTTCTCAGCAAGTTCTTTAACAACCGCGTTTGCTATTGCTGTTCCATCAAATGTTGCAGTACCTCTTCCTACAAAAGTGAAATATGCATAAATTATATATCTGCCTTATACCAAAAAGGAATGAAAACAGTATAAAACGGTAACCTCAATTAGTGCATCCAAATAATTGGCCCTGTTTAGCTAAATAGATCTGCATTTTTAAAGATTTTTAAGTAATCTCTACACCCAACATGGGGCTCAAACTTAAAACCCAGAGATCAAGAGACTCACATTCTACTGACTGAGCCAGCCAGACGCCCCTGCATTTCTTTTTTTAAAGAGTACTCTTCAGGTACCACTGATGTTTAATACGATGAAAAAATTTAGAGCCTTAGTAATTAAAAGGTTTTCACATGATATCTCTTACCTCCCACTATGGGTCTATGGCACAAAGGTGAGTGCATTCAAACTTTTTTTAAAGAAAGGTCCGACCATTGTCAAGAAGAATAAAAGTTTTAAAAATAGCCTTTAAATGGAAATTGTAATGTCTTACCTAATTCATCCACAAGCACCAGAGAATGTGCTGTTGCATGTGTAAGTATACTGGCAGTTTCACTCAATTCAACAAAAAACGTACTTTCACCTAAAAAAACACACAGAAGATCTTTTATCCTAAAATAGTTATGTTCATCTTTTGGGTTCATATCATGAGCTACCCAGTACCAAAGGTTACATCTCATTAAGAGATTATGCCATTCTTGAAGGAAGAATATTTTCAAATGCCTGAAAGCACTCCACTTCGCATAACACAAGAAAAATCAAACATCGAATTTAAATGGCTCATACAAATTTAATTTCAAGGCACATATATTTATCATACAAAATGTAGAAATGAACTGTCCACTAATAAAGCCTTAGGTGAAAAAGAAGACTCACCTGACATTATTCTGTCGGAGGCACCAAGTCTAGTAAATACTCTATCAATTGGTGTGAGTCTACACACTTCAGCAGGTATGTAACAACCCGTTTGGGCCATTACAGCTAATAGGCCAGCCTGTGAAGGAAGGAGGAAAGAAAGGGCTTTAATACTAAATAAGAACAATTATGTACGAGTCAGGCACTCTTAAAAACTGTTCACAATACAAAGTAGGCAAAGTGAAGCCTAGAAAAGCAAGAGGCTTAAGGCCTAACTGGCCTTAAAACCTCAGAGCCTGTGACTTTTTTAACCCGCTGCATTAGTGATTCTCAACCCTGGCTGACTACATAGAATCTTAAAATCACTGATGCCTAGAACCAATTCCAGACCAAATGCATCTATTTGGGATGATGGAACCCCCTCTGTACTTTTTTGTGAAGCTCTCCCAAGTAATATTAAAAAACGAAAATGGGATTGAAACCCAGAGTATACTATACTCCTGCTAGTTAGCAAATTTATGGTGAACCTAATCATACAGGAGAGCTGGGGGGTCAGCAAACATTTTTAGTCAAGGGTCCAATGTCTCACATTTTTTTTTTCCTTTCTATAACCTTTTAAAAAATGTAAATATGTTTAGCTCAATGGCTGGCCAACCCCTGGTATAAAGAGAAGACAGAAGCAGTTTCCAACAGTTATTAGAGGTCATGAATTTCAGTTGCGCTCCTACCTGAACAAGTCTGTCATGGTTCTTTTATAAGGATTCCCACACGAGTCTAATTGAGTAACCAACCTCCAACACTTTCATTCATTATTAATTAACAAACCTCCAACATACTCATTCATTATGAATACATCTACCTTCAGAGGAAATGAATCCAATCAAGTCAATGTATGCTCCCCATAACATGAGACAAATATCTGATAAAGGTAAATACAATTCTCAATTTTATAATACAAAGCATTTTTCCTTTGCTTCCCATTATGCTGGTGACTGAATTCTATGTAATTTATGTGCTGTTTGGGAAGGGGTGGCCTAAATATGTAATAATTCCTAAAGTATACAAACGACTTTGTATAACACCTTAAGGTTCAGTTTACCTGTCTCATGAGCGTGGACTTGCCCCCCATGTTAGGTCCAGTCACAAGCACACAATAAGCTTTGCCATTTTCCTCCTCCTCCTCCTCTTCCTCACAGCCTATTAGAATGTCATTAGGTATAAAGTCATCTCCAAAAAAAGTCTTCGTAATGCAGGGATGACGTGATCCTCTAAGGTCTAAGAAGGGAGGAGTGCCTTCTTCTGGCAACAGAATTACTGGACGACACATAGGGCCATCACCCCCTCGACTGTAGTTAGCCAGGCACAATAAGACATCTGTTAAAGAGAGGGTAAAAGTGAGGCTTCATTTTTGAGGCTGCTTCAGAAGCAAAGATCCAACTAATTAAGTCTTTCAAAAAGACTTTTTCAGTGGAGGGCAGTATATTCTAGTTGCTTTTATACCTGTTTTTTCCTAAGAGGCAAACATATAAAAGAATCTTAAGAAGAAAGTAAATTCACCAATTTTGAACACCTGTGCTGAGGGAAGATTTAAATTACCCACCAAACCGTTCAAAGTTGTATTGGTTTAAGGAATAATTGTGCTATTCAATTCTGGACAGTTGTATTCAGATCAGAACAGTTCTATTACAAATTTGGGTAACCTATCGTTACTGTACTTTTAAAACACAGGAAAAAAAACAAACTAAAACAGCAAAGGCTCCAAATAAGTTGGAAATTTAAAGAAAAAGCAAACTATGAAATTGAAAAGGTTGCCAAATTACAAATATATAAATCAGGGCTCTAGAAATCAACTATAAGAAAAAAGTGTGATAATTTGGGCTAAGATAAAAAAGATTAAGATCTTGAAATATATGCATGTAAAGAGATCAACTGAAAAAAAGAAAAAAGTGATGTGCCAAGACAGTTTTAATTTAGTCTAACAAAAAAGAGAAGCTTAAAAAAACATTATCAAAAACTATCAAATACTAAAGGTACTAAAAATCTGGGGTGCCTGGGTGGGTCAGTCAGTTGAGCATCTGGAATGTAGTACTCTTGATCTCAGCTCACATCTTAATCTCAGGGTTCAAGCCCCGAATTTAAAAACAAAGCAAAATAAAACCCCCGCTTTAAAAAAAAAATAAAGGTACTAAAAACCTATCAATCTTTCATTCAATTATTCAAGACTGAATTTAAGGCCAAAAGTGAACTTAAATCGCTAACTAGGCAATTTTGTCTAGTGAGGAGGCAAGTATATACACGTCAAGATATACACCTTGTTAGCTGTGTTTAGAGATATACCTCAATGGCAAATGTCCAATGGATTTAAATCTTAATGCGTAACTGGGACACAAGGACTAACCAAAGTTTGTTCAAAGTCTTACCCAATACTGCGATGCACTCAACAGCAGACTGCCAGTCCTTATAATTTTTATCAAAGTTAAAGAACAGTCGCCGCATGCAGTCCTTCAATGATACGTCTCTCCGTTCTTCAGCATTTATCAGATTAGCCAACTTCTTCTCAATAGTTTTGGTCCAGTATCGCTTACACCCCTTCTTGGTAGATTTTAGCTCATATTCTTCTGGCAAATTACGAGTGATGAAATTCTCTGGAATTTCCAACTGGTAACGGTTCCTACCGATCCCCCAGTAGACGATGGTCCTACAGCCAATTCGACTGCGCTGTTTCTCCAAGTATTCCAGGAGGCTCTGTTCATTTTCTCTTATGTCAGCAAGAGCTTGGTCATAATCAGAGTCAAATCCTGCTTTGGGAGTAATTAGTCCAGTCTTTCGAGCCTTCTCATGGTCAAAGGCTGTATCCCATCGGTTCAGTTCTATAGTCAAATCTGGAAAACGGCCCTCCGGATTTTTTGTCTGTAGAGTAATGACCTGCTTAAGGATTTTAGACTTAAAGTTGTCAACGACTTCTTCCATAATCTCTATAATTTTACATATTACTTTGAATCCTTCTAGAGCAGAAAGAAAATCAATAATCTTTTTTTTGCTGTACGTAGTTTCTTCATACATGATAGCCCTGCTATCTGGGTGGTTCTGGCTCTTCAGGGGAGACCCAACATTGTGAATTTTACTCAGCAGCCTTTCAAGGTCTGGAAGCTTCTTCAGAAGGTCTGCCACGTCAGAGATTTTGTCAGGCACAACCATGAGGTCTTCTATAGCATCTAGACGATCGTTGATAGCGTAAGGGCTACAGAGTGGGGCACAAAGCCACTGCTTTAGAAGCCGCTTACCAAAGGGAGTATGGCAAGTATCAATCTTTTCTAGCAGGGTCCCTTCAGTAGAACCGTTTGTTCCATTCGTGAAAATCTCCAAGTTGCTTAATGTCACAGCATCTAGCACCATTCGTTGATTGGCTTTAGCAAAAACAGCATCAGGTCTTGTAGCACCGACCATGTCAGAATCCAAGGGAATGTATTCTTCAAAATTAGCCATTGATAAAAGCTCTTGATCAATAAGGCATTTTTTGAGGTAGAAGACACAACCACCTAGAGCGGAGAGGGCCAATTCACTTTTCTCTCCTGGTGTCAACCCAAGAGAATCAGACTCTGAGGTCATACCTTTAAGCACCTGGGGTAACATCACCCCACTGTCCTCATTTAACTTCTCCTTAAAATATCCTTCTTCAAGGAGAGTTCTCAAAGTTTTGGCTGCATCCCAAAACTGGGAGCCTGGTATCAGACCTTCCTGGAGAGAGGACGATAATGAACCCTTCAGAATCATCTTAGTTTCTGTTGAGAGATTTCCTTTCTCAAACAAGACTTGTACTGGAGGATAGTGTGCCACTAGAGTCCTAAATCTGGAACAATGGCGATCATCTGAAAACTGACCTATGAAAAACTTTCCCAGTGAGGTATCAACAAAGCATACTCCATACACCCGAGTGTGGCCAGAAGAATCTTCCTCTTTTTCTTTGAGGCTAAGAAGATACTTACTATAGTTCTCAGAGGGGTCACCTTCCAATACACTGTAGGTCTGTGTACCCTTGGTAATGACTCTACAGATCTCCCTCCTCACCACTCTGTCATACTTAGATATATGTGCCATCTTCCGGCACCGTGCCTCCATCATTTCAGGGGTCTCAGTCTGTTCCACTCGTGCTACTTTATAGCCCTTCTGAACCAGAGAATCAGAGTATCGGCCAAATGCTATTTCAGGGAAACCAGAATGAGCCCAGTTGCCTTTCATGAATACCAGACCTAGTTCGTTGACTCCAATAAGAGCATCCATGTGGTACAGCTCATAAAACTTCCCCACCTTATAAAATATAACAAGATCAAAGTTCTGAGACTTAATCTGCCACCACTTCCTCATCCCAGGAGTACAGGAATTAAGGAAATCCTCAGGAACATAGAGTGTGGATACATCAAAATCAGGGTGATCAGGTCGCCTCCTGTGTAGATCTCTTCTCTTTTCCTCCTTAAGCCACTCTAAAGTTTCATGATACCAGATAGTGGGGCGACTACTATCATCACATCCTCCACCAATGTGGGCTTGAGATTCAGAATTTTGAGGGGCAGAGAAAGCATTCAAAGCACTCTTGGTTTCTGATGAAATACCACTTGATCGTTTGGTAGCCAAGGGCATTTCCTTCCTTGAACTTTTCCTTTTGAGAGAACCATTTCCAGTCACCATTTTCTTCCGCTTTGAAGCAACTTTGACAGGACTGTCCAGGCCTTCACTGTCACTATCCCCCACTCCACTGCTTATTTCATCACTACTCCCTTCCTCCTTAGCATCTGGCTTGAATTCCACATCAGAGCCGCCAATGTCACTCTCAGAGTCTGATATGACCCTTCGTTTTTTTATTTGGCGGCTACTTCGCCTAGATCCTTGGACCTTAGGCCGTATTTCCTCTTCACTTTCAATTTCATTATCTTCTTCACTCTTACCTGATGAGTAAGTTGCACCTACCTGGCAGGCAAAGAAAGAGTTACTTAAAGATAAAACAAAATCTGGAAAATTAAAGTACTGCTGTGGAGTATCTCTCAATATGCTGCAGTATCCTGTATCAGGAGAACCCAGCTCCAGAAACGAGAAACTATATTCTTTCTTAAGGAATTTCCCAAAAAAAGGTATCAATTTCAGTAGCATCACACTATAGGATTAAGCGATTCTCTCCTGACAGTTTTATCCTGTACAATAGTGTTGAAGCCATTAGCGACCATACATCCCAAATACGTACAGGTGATACCCTCATTAACAGTCAGCTGTGGAAATAACTTTAAATCTCCCTCTGTTATCCTGGATCTGTCTTCCAGGTCATCTCTCCTCTTCCAGAGGGACATATGAAGTTTGCCATTTTAAGCAGTGCAATCTATAGGGGGTTTCTAGTCTTTGCTCTTCCACAAACCAGCTGCAGCTTCTTGGACAAGGCACAATTCACTTATCATGGATCTCCCACACATGTGAAGTTACATGAGGCTAAATGATCTCTGTATTACCATCCAGTTCTAAAGCTTTCAATTGGTGTTATGACCCCTGGCCTCAACCTCGAAAATAAGATTAAAAGTATCTTTTCTTTCATTTCTCTTAAAATGCTCATTAGTTTATTCCCTACCTATAATAAAACATAAAATCAGGCTTAGTCATAAATGAATTTCTTAAGCACATAGTTCATTAATCTGTTAGAGAAGAATGATTTAATCACTCAAATAGTGACCATTAATACCAAAAAAAAAAGTATCGAGAGCATTAGGGATTTCATTTCCAGGGCTTGACCACATCCTCAGAGAGAGGCTTACTGCCAGACATCAAAACCAATTTTAGCACCATGTCCTTACTGTCCTTGTTACTTGTTACCAAAATGGTACTACCTCTTACAGCATGTGTCTTCTACCAGGCTTGAGGCTTGAGAACTTAAGCAAAATGGCTGCCGAGAGTCTAATCTAACTCAACCTACAGTCCTACAGAAGTGTAGGAGTATGTGTAGGAGTATCTGGGGTACCTGGGTAGCTCAGTCTGTTAAGCATCCAGACTCTTGATTTTGGCTCAGGTGGTGATCTCGGCTGTGAGATCAAGCCCCCCATTGGGCTCCACGCTGAGTGTGGAGCCTGTTTAAGATTCTCTCCCCTCTTCTCCCTCTCCCTCTGCCCCTCCTCATGCTCACACTCTCTCACAAATAAAAGATAAAAGATGTGTATGAGTGTTAAAGTGTTGTGTGTGTGTATACATATATAAATATATATATATAAATATATATATAAATAAAACGAGAATATCACTTTAATACCCCCCCTTTTCCATCACTTTCCCAACATAATTAACAACGGACTGTTGAACAATATCCCACCTCCATCTCTTCTTCTTCCTCTGGTTCTGAGGGCTCATCACACACTGCCAATTCAAGCCTCTCAATCTTGTCTTTATTCAAGGCTTCATCTGCACGTTGCATTGCTCTGAGTATTTCAGGCTTTGAACTGTAAAAATGACCTCCTTTTTGCACTTCCTTCGATTTTGAACCTAAAAAATTTAGATTTATATTTCTTATTAAGCAAATCTTACTCACTTATAAATAAGAACTGTTAGCTAGGGAATGGGCTCAATGTCTAACACCTGTAGTAATGGACAAGAATGAGAAGAATCAAGTACAGTTTTTAACATCCCATTATGTTTGATTGATAATAAATCAATAAAGCCTACAGTAACTTAAATTACCTATTTTACCTCCTTGAAGTTGCCTTAACTATTGGGTCACCCAGGACTACTTCATCTCTTCTAATCACTTGGGACTGTGGCCCTAAATAGATAAGGCACCCCTCTTCAGGTGAAGCAGGAGATGTAAAAGGGTTTTGAGACCCTTTGTACAAAAAAATTACTTCAGGAAGGCAAAAGCTACACTGTCAGTTAAATGAAGCTATGATACTAAGTTTATCGCCAAGGTAATTAAATAGAGTATACTAAAAACAAAACCCTACTAGTAAGGATACTAACATTTTGGAAGGGTAACCCAGTTCAAACTTTGAATGGTTTTTTTTTTTTTAGGTTGAAATCAAATTGTTTTGTTTTTAGGTAAAACTCTTCCTTTATTCCTTTCAGAATAATTATTTTTTTAAAAGATTTTGAGAGAGAGCACGCCTGCAAGTGGGGGGAGGGGCAGAAGGTGAGGAGAGAGAATCTCAAGCAGACTCACCACTGAGTGGAACGTGGGGCTCCATCTCAGGACCCCAAGATCAGGACCTGAGCCAAAACGAAGAGTCAGACGCTCAACTGACTGAGCCACCCAGGTGCCCCAAGAGCTGTAATTTTTTAAATGACACTCCTATCCTCTGAGCAAAAGATTAGATGCAGATGATTACAAGTCTAATGGCAGAGGCCTAACTAACAATGTCTTTGTTTTCTTCTGACTAAATATAATTGGAAAACAAACCTGAACTTGTCTAAATTTAACAGATCCTAACATTACATTATTTTCTTCTTTCTACTGTATACTAAAACTAATGGGACATCCTAACGTGCCATTACATTAGCAACTTAATGGGCTGCCTAAAATAAAGGTTCAATTTCCCATTTTTCTAAAGAGCTGCACCAACACTACGAAATTGCAACAATCATCCATTGGAGGGTGGCTCCTAACTTCCTCAAGTGCCTGTTTGCAGCTGCACGCACCCCCCACCTATCTAATGACCTCATCATTCCCCAGAAAATCCCTGATGCGAAATGCTTTCCAATTTTAAGGACCTCCCCCCTCCAAAAAGAATTAAAAACCTACTTTATCTTCATCCATGCTACTGCAACCATTTGGAAATTGAAAGGGCAAAGGTGGTACACAACGGGTGTGCCTCTACAAAATAATGACAACATAAATGTACACTTTTTTGGGTATTTTTAAATTAAAGTCACGTTGCCAAAGCTTTGTTTAGAATCTCAAAACTTGGCATGCCTCGGTGGCTCAATGAGTTAAGCATCCGACTCTTGATTGTGGCTCAGGGTCAAGATCTCAGGGTCTGGAGATGGAGCCCTGAGCTTAAGATTCTTCCCACCCCCGCCCCACGCACTAGCGTGCTATCTCTTAAAAAAAAAAAAAAAGGAATCTCAAAATTAGTCCTAGAAAAAGACCTTGTTACCTGGTTCAACTCTCACTTTACATATGAATAAGCAGTATCTGAGTTACTTTTTTGGCCAAGATTATACAGCAAATTAGTGCAGAAGACAGAACCAAAATTTCCAGATTCTCTTTCCATCCTGCAGGTCAGATTTGCGTGCAGACTGAACTTTCTTCAGTGTACCCTCCTCGCCCTGCAGGATGACGCTATGACCAAAAGGCAGGATTCCCAGAGATTCCTGGGAAATTGACCCTTATTCTGATTCCAAAACACTGAGTTCAACAGCACCCTAGCCTGGAGAATCTGAGGATAACGGATAAGGACTTATTCATGCCCAAGTGTATACAGGCAGTGAACCTGGCAAACAATGTGTACGCACTGTAGAATGCAAGAAACTGATAGGCCCAAGTGAAGCTACACAGGCAGGACTGCTGACGTCTAGGACATAAAAAAGCTGGGCCTGGAAAAAGAACGTTATGGTTCCAGAAGTCTGATGTGAAACTCAACTCAGATGTGCTCCTAAGTGAGGATTTTGAAGGCTAAGTAAACATGCATCTCCGTCTACCCTAGACAGTGTCACTGATCTATCTGCCACATATCCTGACCGCACTGCCTTTTTCTTAGATCTCTGAAGATCGGGCACTGTTAATTTACCCTTTCCATGCCTGAATTTGGTATTTGCGTCCAAATGAGATCTAACCATGAAAACATTTTCCCTTACGGGCATGATACTGCCATTAAGTCAATTGAAAAGACAGAAATAAAAATTCCACTCCACAACAAACCAGCTGAAGACCAGCTGCATCTTATCTTTTTCCCATGCTGGAGGCATCCACCCTGCCACTCCTGCAACTTATTGGCATAAAATACACTTAATTTCAGTGTATGGGAGTCCCAGACACTTGTGCTCATGTGTTGCGTGCTTGCTCTTTTACACTCTCTCGCACACACTCTGAAGAGTGGACTCTCTTACCTGTATATGGCTTTAATAGCCTTCTGCTAACCCAGCCCCTTGTTGGGCTGTCATCAAAAAACTGTACATGAACTCGGACAGACTTCCCTTTCTCACGGATGAATGTTCCATCAAAAGGGTGGTTGTAAACCAGGCAAGGCCACCAGGGGTAACCCTCCATCTTGGCCCAAACCAAATCACCTGGTGAGAAGTCAGAAGAACTGTTGCCAAAAGGAAATATATAACTTGGTTAATATTTGGTTAAACTGCATTAAAGGCAATTACCTACAAATAAGCAATTCCAAGGAAGGTATCATTAACACTCCTCTGAAGTCTTCTGGCATTAATTAATATTCAAGCACAGAAATTCTAGAATTAATTTTTTTAAATCAGATGTTCAAAAAAATAAAATTAAAAAAATCAGATGTTCAAGTCATTTTTAAAAACATAAGCAAATATCACAATGCTTACTTTTAACGTATTAAGACAAATACAAATATAATGAATTCTGGTATTAAAGTGAGAAACTGTTTCTCAGAAAATCAAAGTTTATATAAGCTATGGCCAAATTCTGGTAGAATAGGCACAGACTCATTGTACATGCTCTCCAAAGTATAACGTATCACACCTGTATGCTACAATATGGTATGTGTCAGGAGCAGGACCTTGACCCACGGTATTAATACCAAACATACTATGTAATTTGTTAACGATAATAAATATTACCTCATTAGACTCTGCTTGGAATCTGTTTCCAGTTAACACTCCACAAGCTACCTAGCACACTACTAACTCCCACCCCTAAGAATCTAGTTTTAGGGAAAAAGTAAACAGAGAACTGCCTAACATGCCCAAAAATAACGAGTATGCCTCCAGAATCAAAAACAAAGATTCAGTCTTCGTGAAAATTAATTTGGTCCTGAAGATTTCCTGAGAAAGGGAAAGGAGAGGGTAGAGGGAGAGGAAGAAGAATCGAGCTGAAAAGACTACAGCAGATGTACACCTAAAACTAATAAAACACTGTATGTTAGCTAACCGGAATTAAAATTCAAACAATAGGAGCGCTTGGGTGGCTCCGAAGGCTAGGCATCCGGCTCTTGATTTCAGCTCACGTCCTGGTCCTGATCTCAGGGTCAGGAGACTTGAGCCCTGGTTGGGCGCAGCACTGGACGTGGAGCCTGCTTGAGATTCTCTCTCTCCCTCTTCCCCTGCCCCACCCTGCTTCGTGCACACACGCTCTCTCTCAAAAAAATAAAACTTAAAAAAAAAAGTAAAAATTAAAGACTACAGCAGAGTCCCTCAGTGATGGAGATTCCACAACAGCTAATAAATTCTGCTCAAGTACTCTATACCAAGATTTTCTAAACTTGCTTAAAGGTTTTCATTAAATAACTGCAAAAGTAAAGTAAGTACATTACAAACAAAAATATTTTAGAATAGCTTGCATCAGTACACTGGGGCGACCTTATTCAGACCCAATCATGAAGTTAAAGTATTCCTGTCTTGAAAAATGTGAATATGGAAACCCCTAGGCTAGACAATTAGAAAAGAAAAACTACAGCATGACTTCGGCTGGAGCTTTCCTCAAGGGCCTTTATGGTACGTGCAGTGCACTCTTACAGAAATCTACACCAACCTGCACGAGCACAAATCCATAAATATTGCCATCAAGCTCACCACACAGTTTATCTTCAAACAGGAAGCTCTGTCCATACAATTCAAATTTCTACCTTAAGCCCTTCCTTCTTGCCAACATACCCACTAACAGGAGACAAAGACCCTGACAGCTGTGCAGAATGGTCTACAAGCCTCCCTACTGTCAAGCCGTCTTTCTCTTAACTCTTGGCCAAGTAGCCACTTAACCACAAAAAGCCTATCTCAAGTATCAGAAAACCACAAGCTTTCTTCGTACGGAAGTACCTGAGACTACCCTACAACTGTACTCTTTTTCTGCTGCTAAAGGAGGGAAATAACTTGTCTCCCTAAAGACACTATCAGTTCGGAGTCTGAACCCTGACCGTAATTTTTAGAAGACTGGCCAAACAGAGTAAGTACATGTTATTTCAACGAACACGTACCCCCTCAGGAAGCGTTTTTCTGGCTGTATAGTCTTGAGACGTTAGGCTTCAAAGCAGATTTTTCTGAAAGGGGGGATCAGTAGAAATACCTGTCAAGCCTGGCTGCCCTTTATTTTTTTTTTACAGATTTTATTTATGAGAGAGAAAGAGAGAATGCACACTGAGCGGGGGGGGGGGGGCACAGAAGGAAAGGGAGGGAGAAGCAGGCTCCCCGCTGAGCAGGGAGCCCAACTTGGGGCTTGGTCCCTGGGGATCATGACCTGAGCTGCCGGCAGACGTTTAACCGACTGAGTCACCCAGGTGCCCCCTGGCTGCCCTTCTTAAAGGCAACTAAATCCCTTAAAAGAGACTCAGCTAACATTTTGGTGTGTACGTAGCAAAGCCTGAACCCCATCTGGCTAGTTTGAGGCAGTCCCTTCCCTATGTATTGAATTTATTATATATATGGGGATGAGCCCTGAGCCTGACCAGTATGGGGTGAGGTTTACAAAGTGTTCTTGGTTTGTAAAATTAAAGATGACTATTTTTCTTGCCTTTGTGAACGGAGTTATGGAGGGAAGGACTAAGTGCTGAACTGGCCACCAACTGTTTTATTACATACATGTCTTATAAAAGTTACATATTCTCAACAATGGAGAATGGAGTTAGTGCATAAGAGACTGGCAAGAATGTACATCTTGGTGATACATTTGAAGTTCAAAGGAGCAGGATGCCTCAAATCCAGCGGAATTCTATTTTGCCTGGTACGAGGCAACAGAGCACTCGCAGGAATCTCAGTTGTCTTGGAGGCTCCCAGAGAAACTATATGACTAGGTCAAAAAAAATTTTTTGAAGAATTTATTTATTTGAGAGAAAGTAAACATGAGCAGGGGAGTGGCGGAGGGTGAAGCAAACTCCCCACTGAGCAGGGAGCCAGATGCAGGGCTTGATCCTAGGACCCTGGGATCATGACCTGAGCTGAAGGCAGACGCTTAAGAACGAGCCACCAGACGCCCCTAGACCAAATTTCATGAGCAAAAAAGTGAGATGGCCATGCCTGCCTCCTGAAAGTTCCTTTCTATCCTTAATTAAGAGTAACTCAAGTTTCTGACTGAGACCCAGAAGACATGGGGAAAACTTTTTTTAGCTTTATACCTAAACTTACTATATAATAAAATATTGCTGTTTTAACATGAATAAATTCATTCTAGTTTTATCCCAAAGGAAATAACTTGAGCTAAGAATACTGTTACCTTAAAACTCCCACTTGTACAAATGTAGTACAAATTGCAAAACGAACTATACAGTGTTCAAAGGTCTCAAAAATTCTAAGCAACCAATTTAAAAATTTAGTATCTTTAAATTTATTTTGCGGGCACCTGGGTGGCTCAATTGGTTAAGCAACTGCCTTCAGCTCGGGTCATGATCCTGGAGTCCCGGGATCGAGTCCCGCATCAGGTTCCCTGCTTGGCGGGGAGTCTGCTTCTCCCTCTGACCCTCCCCTCTCTCATGTGCTCTCTCTCTCAAATAAATAAATAAAATCTTTAAAAAAAAAAAATAAATAAATAAATAAATAAATTTATTTTGCAAGGCAAATGTACATACTCACTAGAGAAAAAAACGTGTAAAAGCTAATTACAATCGGGGCGCCTGGGTGGCTCAGTCGTTAAGCATCTGCCTTCGGCTCAGGTCATGATGCCAGGGTCCTGGGATTGAGCCCCACCATCAGGCTTCCTTTCTCCCTCCCCCACTCCCCCTGCTTGTGTTCCCTCTCTGGCTGTGTCTCTCTCTGTCAAATAAATAACATCGTTAAAAAAAAAAAAAAAGCTAATTACAACCAATTAACAGTTTTGAAGTAAATTCCTTATCTGTAAAGTTAAAATGAACTTTTCGAACTGTTTTTCAACATCACCTTACCCTAAGTATAATCTTACACTTACAGAATCTTACACATAACCTAACTTTTCTGATGTTAGCAACTGCCAGTACATTATATAACTCAAAGACTAAAAAACTTAGTAATAAGCACTATTCCTCTAACGCTAAAAGTGGACACTTTAAAAATTCTGGTCCAGGGGCGCCTGGGTGGCTCAGTTGGTTAAGCGACTGCCTTCGGCTCAGGTCATGATCCTGGAGTCCCGGG
>NW_027397072.1:72661532-72675998 GCF_003265705.2 Callorhinus ursinus
CTGCCTTCGGCTCAGGTCATGATCCTGGAGTCCCGGGATCGAGTCCCGCATCGGGCTCCCTGCTCAGCAGGGAGTCTGCTTCTCCCGCTGACCCTCTTTCCTCTCGTGCTCTCTATCTCTCATTCTCTCTCTCTCAAATAAATAAATAAAATCTTAAAAAAAAAAAAATTCTGATCCAGGAAACTGTGGCTTCCAACCAAAGTGAGAATTAAGCAAGTAATAAAATATACTGTGTAAGGGCGCCTGGGTGGCTCAGTCGGTTAAGCGCAGGTTTGCCTTCAGCTTGGGGCCCTGGGATCAAGCCCAGCATAGGGGCTCCTTGGTTGGAGGGGCGGGGGGGAGCCTGCTTCTCCCTCTGCCCCTCCCCCTGCTCCTACTATCTCTCACACCCCACCAAATAAAATCTTTAAAAAATAAAATTTTTCTTCCCTTAATACTAACACAGTTTTTACATTTATTAATTTTGTGGGCAAACTTCAATTCTTTATAGGTAATTTTAAAATTTTAATTTCTAGTAGTTGTGTAGTTTCCAAATACCAAAATAAAAGGAACATATATTTTAATCCATGCAAATACTCAAATTTTCCTACCAACATTAAATACTGTATTTTAAAATATAGAAGGCATGCCTAGGTGGTGCAGTCGGTTAAGCATCCAAGCTCAGGTCACAATCTCATGGGTCATGAGATTGAGGCCAAAGCTGGGCTCTGCATTTAGCACGGAATCTGCTTGAGATTCTCTCTCTCCCTTGCACTCTCTCTCTCAAATAAATACATCTTTTAAAGCAATAAAGTATGGAAATATAATACAAGCCTGAGTTTCACAGCTGGAATGTGTTATAACCTGTCATGCACTGGCCCTTGTAAGTGCCTAATAATCCTATAAAATCACACCCACCTATTCCACTGGCTCTACCATGTAACTGTATTAACAAGGATCATTAGCTCTATGCAATTCGAATTTGAAAATATGTGGGCTGAAAAGTCACCTCGTATCTAAGGATTCTATTACAATGTAAAATACACTGGCTCTTTATAAAAGCCCAAGCTAAAATGCGAAAATAAATATTGGGATTATCATACAATGTACTTATAAAGACTATCCAATTATGACTTTACGTGGTTTTAAAATGTTAATACATCTTTTTTTTAATTTTTGTTAAGTTTATTTAGGTAATCTCTACAGCCAACAGAGAGCTCGAACTCACAACCCTGAGATCAAGAGCCGCCCACTCTTCCGAGCTAGCCAAAACCCCCCAAAATGTTAATATATCTTAAATGTTTGATATTCTTGGGATTCCAAAGACAGTTTAAAAAAAAAAAGCTGACAGCTCAGAAAAACAAATGTAAAAGCCTTCATACAATTAGGGCACCAGGCTGGCTCAGTGGGTAGAGAGCATCTGACTCAATCTCAGAGTCATGAGTTCAAGCCCCACACTGGGCGTAGCGCTTACTTTAAAAATAACAATAAAGCCTTCATACAACTAAAAATAAGAAATGTCTCAGTAAAGCCAAACATACAGGGAGCCTGTGTGGCTCAGTTGGTTGGGCAAACTGCCTTTGGCTCAGGTCATGATCCTGGAGTCCCGGGATCGAGTCCCACCCACATCAGGCTCCCTGCTCGGCAGGGAGGCTGCTTCTCCCTCTGACCCTCCCCCCTCTCATGTACTCTCTCTCTCTCATTCTCGCTCTCTCAAATAAATAAATCTTTAAAAAAAAAAAAAAGCCAAACATACACTGAAAAGATTTTTTGCTTTAAAATCACATTATTTTGCTTTCTCTTTAGTCCATAATCTTGGTGTCAATTACTGGTTGTGCCCCAAATTCATAATCAACGTTTTAGGCTATCCACTTAAAAAGAAAAAAAAAATCAGTAGCTACCAAAGCACTACTAGATTTTGCTTCTGTAAGCAAGAGACGATAAACTGGGCTTGTCTAACAAAAACTTATGCGTATAAACACTGAGTCATAACATGAAAACACTCTCAAGCCAACTTTAGAAATCAGCTATCAGTGTTTGCACCTAACTCTCAAGGTGGACCGTTAGAGACTTCCCCTGTCCTCAAACAACTAAATGCAGTACTGAGAAAAAAAGAAATAATCAGACCAATTAATTCCACCTACCAGTGCACTTCTGCCCATATACCTTTTCCTTCTTCAGCTTGGGTTAACTATGGCCCATCATTTATGCACTAGGGTCTAGGGTGACCATATAAACTATCATCTAAACTGGTGTCTAGTACTATTTTCTAAATAGCATTGGAAAAGACACCTAAAGTTAGAAGAAACCAGGTTCTTTAGATCTTTTTTTTTTATTACTAGCACCATGCTCTAACCAACTGAGCTAACCAGCCAGCTGCGTAGATCTTTTTTTTTAAAAGATTTTATTTATTTATTTATTTATTTATTTATTTATTTTATTTGAAAGCGTGAGCAAGAGCCAGGAGGGGGGTGAGGGACAGAGGGAGAAGCAAACTCCTTGCTGAGCAGGGAGCCAGATGAGGGCTCATCCCAGGACCCCGAGATCATGACCTGGGCCAACGGCAGACGCTGAAGCGACTGTGCCACCCAGGCGCCCAGAAACCAGGCTCTTTGTGGAGCAGCTTAATTTCATGCCTTAGAGCAGGGAAAACAGTCATCAGACTATTTTCAAAAGCTCTGAGGTAATGTAAAGCCATAAAAGCAGCTCAAAAGAGGATCCCACAGACCAAATTATGACAAGTTGAGCATCTTTTTTTTTTAAGATTTTATTTATTTGAGAAAAAGCACAAGCAAGAAAGCACAAATGGGAAGGGGGAGGGGTAGAGGGAGCAGCAGACTCCTTGCCGAGCAGGGAGCCTGATGCGGGGCTCAATCCCAGGACCCTGGGATCATGACCTGAGCCGAAGGCAGATGCTTAACCGACTGAGCAACAGACACCCCAAGTTGAACATCTTTAATATGTTTTAATTATGTCAATTAAAACAAGTTAGGTCTGTGACACTGAGTCCACAGGATACTTTTTAAAGAGCTTGAATTTTTTTAATTCTTTTCTCTTACAACAGCTAATATTATATTAGGTGTGATATTAGTTGGAAGAACATATTGCTATAAATATGTTTAACTGTATTAAAGTTCTTAGGAAAGCACCTACAACTAGTGCAGCTAGTTACCTTTAAATAAATGTGCTGAAAAAAAGATTTGCCAGGTCTGTTTCTTGTCTGTGAATGGGAACAGGGCATACGCTTCAGAGAGAGACCATTATCACTGAAGACTGTAAAAAACAAACTAGCCAAGATGTGTAGTAATAATAATAATTTAAAAAGCCAGATTTAAGTGGTCAGAAGCCTTACAGCTCTCAATTATGATCTTAATAAACTACAGAAAAAATTAAGTATGAGAAGCAGGCTCAGGACACACATATGTCCTTCTCTCTCTTTTTTTTACATTTGTTTATTTTGAGAGCACATACATACGCCCTTGGAGAGCAGAGGGAGGGAGACTCCTTGGACTCCACGCTGAATGTGGAGCCCGATGCAGGGCACAATCACAGGACCCAGAGATCATGACCTGAGCCAAAATCAAGAGTGGGACACTTAACCAACTGAGCCACCCCCCAGGCGCCCCTCCTTCTACTCTTCTTATAGCCATTTACTTCAAACTGATGTCATCTTGCCTCCCTCCTTGCTCTTATGTCCCATTCCCTACATCATCACCAACACATGCCTCATCTAGCACTTTGGTCTCTCAACTCCTCTTCTAAATCCTACTCCCACTACCACTACCCACATGCTCTCTCCATTACCAACAGGTCTCCCCATCAAACACACTTAAGGCAGAGTGAGATTTCTTTTTTTAAGATTTTATTTTTGGGGCGCCTGGGTGGCTCAGTCATTGGGCGTCTGCCTTCAGCTCAGGTCATGATCCCAGGGTCCTGGGATCGAGCCCCACATCGGGCTCCCTGCTCGGCGGGAAGCCTGCTTCTCCCTCTCCCACTTCCCCTGCTTGTGTTCCCTCTCTTGCTGTGTCTCTGTCAAAAAAAAAGATTTTATTTTTAATGTAATCTCTACACTCAATGTGGGGCTCAAACTCACCACCCCAAGATCAAGTGACATGTTCTACGGACTAAGTCAGCCAGGCACCCACAGAGTGAGCTTTCTAAAACCTCAATCTCCCCTATGGATTTCTTAAATAAAACCTACAGAAGTATTAGCCATAAAGAAAAAGATTGACAAACGTTGACATTACAATTAGTAACTTCTGTTCAAAAAATGTCGTAAGCTGGCAAAAAGGCCTACCCAGGGTGGAAAAAGACTTTGCATCACACACCACTGGCAAAGAACTAGGAAAAAAACCAAAACAGGCAAAAAACACTTGGAACACTTAAGCACAAGAGGAAATGTACATGACCAACACTAAAAAATGCTTAACTTCTTTTTAAAGCTTTCAAATGACCCTCAGAAAAAGTCCAAATGTCTTTGTGGCCTATCAGTCTGTTCATGACTGGATCCTTACACACCCTCTTCAAGGCTCCCGTCTCTTTTCTTCCTTCTATCACAATCTGCAGGACCTTTTTCCTGAACCAGCTTCCTAACACCCCCTTACTCCCACTGTAGCCTGGCTAACTCCTACCTGTCTCTTGGGTCTAAACCTGAAGAGCCAAAAGCCTACCCTGACACAACCCCCCTTCCCCTGACCAAAGCTCATTGAGCTCATAAACTCTGCTTCTGCTCCAAGAATTGCCTTTTTGCTTGTCCTATTCAAGGGTGTATCCAGGATCCATAATGCCTAATTCTGTGCCTGGCAGAGTAGGTACATGGACATTTGTTGAATGAAGGCCTTTTAGCACGGATGCAAGAATAATCAATTCAGGGGCGCCTGGGTGGCTCAGTTGTTAAGCATCTGCCTTTGGCTCAGGTCATGATCCCAGGGTCCTGGGATCAAGCCCGGCATCAGGCTCTCTGCTCAGCAGGAAGCCTGTTTCTCCCTCTCCCACTCCCCCCTGCTTGTGTTCCCTCTCTCGCTGTGTCTGTCAAATAAATAAAATCTTTAAAAAAAAAAAAAAGTCAATTCATGTTCAAGTAAACATTATAACACACCTTGCATGTCTCATGATGAAAATTTTTATGGAAAAACAGTCTGTTATGGAGGATGCAAATGTAGGGGAGGAAAAATGTTTTTCCCTCCATCCTTCTGAGTTCTTGGCTGAGACCCCCTTAGTAGTAACAGGGTAATGAGAAAAAACCTAACAAAAGTTTAACATGTATACCCCCTGTATATATTGGATACTAAGGAAAACAGTAATTCACAGAGATAGCCCAAGTCACCACCTTAAATACCATCTGCAGCTAAAGAGAAAAGAAAAATAGGGGGCGGGGGAGCGGACAGGTATGGGAGGCTACCAGGGAAAGAACAGCAAACAAAGATTATGGTTGTTATGCAGATTTAAGTCAGAAGCTCTCCATTAGTTTCTCCTGATTTAGTCACTCTTCTTTTCCCGGATCAGAAGAGACATCCTTACAAATGGAGGTTTCCTTTATAAATTAAAATGATCCTTACAGAGAGTAACATTCAGTTACTTCTCGTATATGCTGTTTCTCAGGAAGAGTAAGCTCAGGGGTGCCTGGGTGGCTCAGTCGGTTACGCGGCTGTCTTCCGCTGGGGTCATGATCCCAGGGTTCGGGTTCTGCGATCGAGCCCCATGTCGGGCTCCTTGCTCAGGGGGGAGCCTGTTTCTCCCTCTCCCTCGGCCTGCCGCTCCCCGTTTGTGCTCTGTCAAATAAAAAAATCTTAAAAAAAAAAATGAGCTCAAAATAAATCTGTAAGCCAGAGACACACCCTACTATTCACACAACTATATAGTTAAACTCCCTGCCTGAAAGGGTCGCTTAAAGGAAAGTAATGACACTTAGGACTTCGGAAAATCTGTAGGACACCTAAAACTCAAGACATTTCAAACAGCCTACTCAGAACCACTAACCAACTCTCTGATCTTGAAGGGAGTTTTTACACTTTTTCTAAACCTCTATTTCTTCATCCTTTCAAAGGGCTACCATTACCCTTTTTGCCTAATACAATACCTGGGATACAGCAAACGCGAGCTTTTCAAAATGTCGCCCGCTGCTCCGACAAAAGGCCGGCCAAGCCGTGGAACAGCACGGAACTGCTCAGAGCGAGAACACCTCCCGGGAGGCTTCCCCACAATCGCGTCCGTATATCCCTGCCCAGCGCCAGATCCCGGCCTTTAGAGTCTCACTCTCGACTCGTTAAATATTGCGGGGCCCCATCCTCCCATGCAATTGTCAACAAAAGAGACACTATATCATAAAAATGCATCTTTTCCAACTCCACACAATACTTCCAAAATTAATATAGCTTCTAAATTCATTTGTTTTGGTGCACGTTCGGCCTACCTATGGGATGACCCAGCCGATCCCAGCACTTTCTGCCCCCCCCACCTGCCCCGCCCCGCCCTTCAACCCTCACTCGGGCCAATCAGACTCCTCGGTCCGCGGCGTGACACACCCCCGGTGCACACAGCTCGCCGCCCACCCCCACCCCCACCCCCCGCACAGCCCACGCAGGCAGGCCAAGGGCCCACGGCTCCCAGTGTATAGGCGCCCGAGGCTCAAAGCCAAACATCCAAGTGTGTTCCCCCACCGTCTGCTGGCCCTCAATTAACCCTATCCCAGCTATGAACGAAGAACCTCCTCCTCGAATCCCACTCACTGCACGCCGCGCCCCACAGCCTCCGGGCTACAAGCGTTCATCCTCCCCGAAGGCAGTACTCTTTCCCGCCACCCCTCCCCCGCTGCAGGCAGGCAGGCACCAGCCCCTCCCCCCGCCCTGGGTGCGCACCCGGCACAGAGCATGCAAAGCTCCTTTCTCTTCCTGCCCCACCCCCCACGCTCCCATCTCCCCTTTCTCTTCGCTAACCCGGCCTCCCACCTGGTGGTACCCTTTTCCTCCAAAGTCTGCGCGTCTCCTCCCCCGCTTTCTTCCTGCAGCCCATTTCCTCCTACCCTGTTTGCAATCTACGCCCCCTAACGCCAAGGCTACAAACTCAGGCCCTGCACGCTTTCAAGCGAAGTATGCAGCCCCACCTCCTCCGAGCCTAAGGCCTGGCTGCGAATCCCCCCTCAAGTCCTCCAAAGCGAGCCTCCCTTCCCCAGGCTCCCTGCGCTCCCACCCCCGACGCCCCCCCCCACCCCGCTACCTGGCGGGGACCGCAGGGGCGGCAGATCTCCGCAGCCCTCCATTGATGTTCCTCGCCTCCCGCGGCGACGCGGAGCCTGCCAAGGGCCCAGGCCCAGGTTCGGCCTCGCTCCAGGCCGCATCCCCGCCGGGAGAACGGGAGGCCCTGGTGGTAGCGGCGGCCTCGCCGCCTACACCTGAGGCCCTGACCGAGGCCTTACTAGCATTATTCAGCGCTGGAGACTTGGGGAAGAAGCTGTACAGCGTGCTCTGTCGCGACATAGCGACGGCCGGCGAGGCCCAACCGCTCTGTCGGACCGAGCGCTTGGAGGCACGGAATAAACCGCGCGGCGACTGCTGGCGGGAAATCTGGGGGGAGGCGCGCTGCGCCGGAGGAACACTGGCCCCAGCGGCCAATCGGCAGGCGCCCGGGCGTGCGCGGGCGGCGTCGCGGGCGGTGCGCGCCCGGCCCCGCCCTCTCGGGCCGCCAGGCGACGTGGGGAGAGGGGGGCGCCAGGCCGCGCGGGGCCCCAGCCCCGGGCGGCCGCAGCGGCGGTGGGTGGGCTTGGTGCGCTCGCTTCGTGGGGCCGATCCCGGCTGATCTGAGCTGGAACGCCCGGGCCGGAAGCCGGGCGGGGCCGCGGAGCCCCCGCCTCGGGAAGCCGGCCCTCTCTGGAAGGGAAGCGGGCATGATGGGACTGCGAGCGGGGGCCGCGCGGTACGGATATCACGCGTCGCGTGGGCATGAGTGGCCCGGTTGCAGGAGGCAGGCCCAAGGGCCGCGGAAAGAGGCCCTTGCGGAGAAACGGCTAACCGCGCCTGCCTGAAAAATCCTGTGGTTAGAGGACTTCAGGGGAGGGAGGGTGGAGATTCAGGCTTATTCAGCAGTGGATCAAGTCTCCTGTTCATCTTGTATTCTCAGAACGTTGCCCTTAGTAGGCACTTGACACACTAAACGGATGCTAAGTGGCAAGCACTTTACATGTTTATAATAAAACCTGCCAGCTACACAGAGCTTTCCAATTGTTTAACATAGGTTAATTAAATCTGCTCAGTAACTGTGAGGGAATTACTAAAGGGCCACAGTACCCTATCTGAACCTTTTGGACCAGGTGTGTCCCAGGATGCAGAGTTTTTCAGATCTAGAAAGGGAACGGGGTGTGACTAAAGTTCCTAGTCTCCAAATTCAAAAAAGAAATAGGAAGACTGACAGTTCTTTGGCCTTGATCCCAAATTGTGAATAAGTAACTGGAATCTAGAATCCTGGAAACCAGCCCCAATCAGCAAGTGCTGTGCCTTGGAAAAAACCAATATAAGATCAGCTCTTTGCTTTGTTCAGGGAGGCAGTGTTCTGCCACAAGTTCTCCTTCGCTAGGCAAGAAAAAAACCCAGCATTGTTTCAAAGAAAATTTTGAGAGGTGCTCTCTTCCCTTCATGGGTACAGTATGTGTCATCCCCAGTGATTCTGGGGCAACACCCTGCAATCAATATTTCTGCAGCAAAATCTGTTTATTCACAGTAAGTGGGATAAATATGGACTACCAATAGCCTTGGAAACTCAGGTCAAAATTTGCTACCAAATGAACTTGCCACAAAGCTTTTGGTTTTCAGAGATTTTTGCATTTCAGAGTTGTAGGTAAGGGATTGTTGACCTGTATTATACCTCTATGGCTGTAAAAACTAAGGTACACGTGGGTCAAGTAATGTGCCCAAATCAAGCAACTAGAAAGTGATGGAGTAGGGATTTTAATCCTGGGAGGTTGTTTCTGGAGTTGTGTGTTATTAACAGAAATGCTACACTGCCTTCAATTTCACATCATGTTATTTCACTTAATCCTCACAACCTTGGATTAGGGTGAACTGTATGAAATTGCCAATATTGAACCCTTTTTGAAGTATGAAAATCCTATTTCATTTGGTTCAACTTATCATTATTATTGCTTTACCAAAAGGAAATAGAGGCTCAGAGGGAATGAGCCAGTTATGAGACAGAAGTTAAGTGCCAGTGCTCTTAGATCAAGAGCTGGGCTCCATCCCAGCCCACCAGCCAGGTAACTGAGCAATTTTACTTCTCTGAACTTGTTTCTTAATTGTTATTGAACACGATACTAACTTTGGGCCAAATTTTGGAGACTACAGTTAGATGTCTCCCACAAACTTCATTAAGAGTTTAAAAAGTAAGATGTCACATATCTTAGAATCATCAAACACAATATTTTGGTAGGTGAGGTCACCCAGCCATCTCCAGAAGGCACATACTGTTTGTAAATATAAATGAAGAACACCCAAATAAGCACAAACAGAACGAGCTACTTACCCAGAGCTTGCTACAGCAAGGGAGTCGGCTACCATCATGGGGCAGCGATTCCAGCACAGGCTAAGGAGTAGGAAAGCTTCATGGGTGAACAAAGGGAAGGCTTCAGGTGTGCTCTGATTGGAAGTAGCTGGCATGGGGAAGCTAGAGATGGGCTAACTAGAAGTGGAGCATCCTTTGTGATTGTTCTGGGAATCCTATTTAGTTTGCTCTGATTGGTCCTGAGTTGGAAGAGGTGACCAAAAAAAAAAAAAATAGAGAAGCTGCCCAGTCATTCACCAAGTCCTGCCAGTTGAGCCAACTGCTGCAGAGGTCATGGGTTCCTGCAGAGGTTGTGGTTTGGCTTCAATCTGCAGCAACCACCTCCTGAAGTCAGCCATATCTGCAGCAACCAGCCCAGGGAGCCCAAGCTCATGGAACTCCTCCTCCAACTGAGTCCTTACTGTGTGCCAGGCTACTGATGTTGGCATAAGGGATACAGTCATGAATCAGACAGGCATGTCCAGAGGAGGTACAGACTACGGAAAAAACAAACCTGGTCCCAGCGGACTTGTAGATTAGGTTACATCCTTTCTGATAGGGATTCAGGCTAGGACCATGGTTCCCAAACTGGGCAGCAAGGAATCCCAGAGAACACAAGCAAATTCATAGGGGCACCAGGGGTATTTTAAATTTTCAAGGGAAACTCAGCAACATCTGTCAGACACCATGCAAAACTACTAACTTCAGGTAGTTCACAGTTTTATTAAATCCTGTTAGATTGCTTGTGGCAATATTACTGGGGAGGAAAACCAACATTTTCTCTACCCTCTTAGGTTCACTACGTGGGAATCTGAATTTAACTGACAAAAGGCAGATTGGCAAGAGAAAAGAAACCAAACGTTTATTTTTTGTATGCAGTGCACATACATGTGGGAGTACTCAGTGATAAGTGACAGAGAAGCGGTTAGAGTTTCGGGTTTATATATCTAACTTAGTGGACGAAAAGAGAGGAGGAAGAACAAATGGTTTCTTTAGGAAAGACAAATGGTGAGGGAGGGGTGCCTGGCTGGCTTAATCAGGTAGGGCATGTGATTCATGATCTCGGGGTTGTAAGTTCAAGCCCCATGTTGGGTGTAGAGATTACTTAAAAGTAAAATCTTTTTTAAAAAAAGGAAAAACAGGGGTGCCTGGGTGGCTCAGTTGGTTAAGTGACTGCCTTCGGCTCAGGTCATGATCCTGGAGTCCCGGGATCAAGTCCCGCATCGGGCTCCCTGCTCAGCAGGGAGTCTGCTTCTCCCTCTGACCCTCTTCCCTCTCATGTGCTCTCTCTTTCTCTCTCTCTCTCTCTCTCATTCTCTCTCTTTCAAATAAATAAATAAATCTTTTTAAAAAAGGAAAAACAAATGGTTTTTTTACAAAAACAAAGAGAATACAGAAAAGTTTGTGATAATTGTTTATGCAGGTACAAGTATCCTTTTTCATGGCCTTGAAACTCCCTAGGAGCAGAAATTTATGACAGCTTCATTTCTCAGAAGTTGCTGCTTTTTTTTTTTTTTTTTTTTAGATTTTATTTATTTGAGTGAGCACGAGTGATTGAGCACGAGTTGGGGAGGGGCAGCAGGAGAGGGAGAAGCAAGCAGACTCCCCACTGCGCAGGGAACCTGACAGGGGGGCTTAACAGGTGCCTCCACAGGGACCTCCACATGGGGCTCCATCCTAGGACCCCAAGAGCATGACCTGAGCCGAAGTCAGGTGCTTAACCAACTGAGCCACCCAAGCGCCCCAGAAGTTGCTGCTTTTAGTCAGATACAGGAAACTCTAAGAAGGCTTCTTTCTGCATCTGTTGAATCTCAAATGTCTTCAGCTTAAAATATTTATATAAATTCTAGGGTTTTGAGTGGATCCCCACACACCATATCTTTGTGAATCTGAGTTTTTGGTGTTTTCTGCAATAAAAAAGCAAGTACCATGTGTTATAAAAAGAAACAACAGGCCCCAAATGGTGTTTCTTGGGCCAGGCCAAGTCACCAAACCAGGGCTTAATACTTAACCTAATTGCAGTTTCAACCTTCTCCAGAAATTAAGTTTCAACCTATCAATCAGGAGTTTTCTTTCTTTTTTTAAGTTTTACTTTTATTTAAGTAAACTCTACACCCAACTTGGGGCTCGAACTCACAACCCCGAGACCAAGAGTCACATGCTCCTCCAAAAGAGCCAACCAGGCCCCCAAGAGTTTTCTAATAAGCACCACTGAGGTAATCTGCCTCATGGGCCCTCTCCATCCCCACCCACCCAAAGGAAGAAGTAATCTGCACAAAAAGGCCCACTGCCCTTCCCCCTAAGGAAAGGTGGTCTTGCCTGAAGCAATCCTTCCTTTTGCTGGTAACTTTCTTGCCCCACCCATTTCCTACAAAACCTTTCCATTTTGTCCAACCCCTTGGAGCACCCATCTACTTGCTAGACAGGGTGCTGACCGTTTCATGAATCATTTAATAAAGCCAATTTTTTAAAAGATTTTATTTATTTATTTGACAGAGAGAGACACAGCGAGAGAGGGAACACAAGCAGGGGGAGTGGGAGAGGGAGAAGCAAGTTTCCCCCCAAGCAGGGAGCCCTATGTGGGGCTCAATCCCAGGACCCTGGGATCATGACCTGAGCCGAAGGCAGACGCTTAACAACTGAGCCACCCAGGCGCCCCTTAATAAAGCCAATTAGATGTTCAAATTCACTTGCTTAAATTAAAAAAAAAAATTAATTTAATTTTACTTTTAAGTAAACTCTATGCCTAACATGGGGCTTCAACTCACAACTCTGAGGTCAAGAGTTGCACGTTCTACAGACTGAGCCAGCCAGGCACCCCTGAATTTCATTTTTTAACACATGAGAAAAATTAATGTGGAATGAGGGTGATGGGGTCCAAATCTGATCCCAGAGTTTGAGAAGTTGTACATTGCCCAAACAGCTCACATCCCATTACTAGGTATAGGTTATTTAAGAATGAAATACAAGGGGGTGCGCCTGGGTGGCTCAGTCGTTAAGCATCTGCCTTTGGCTCAGGTCATGATCCCAGGGTCCTGGGATCGAGCCCCACATCAGGCTCCCCACTCCTCGGGAAGCCTGCTTCTCCCTCTCCCACTCCCCCTGCTTGTGTTCCCTCTCTCGCTGTGTCTCTCTGTCAAATAAATAAATAAAATCTTAAAAAAAAAAATGAATGAAATACAAGGGACACCTGGGTGGCTTAGTCAGTTAAGCGTCTGCCTTCGGCTCCGGTCATGATCCCACAGTTCTGGAATCAAGTCCCCCGTCGGATCCTTTGCTCACCTTCTCCCTCTGCCTGCCACTCCCCCTGCTTGTGCTCTCTCCCTCTCTCTGACAAACATTTTTTTAAAAGAATGAAATATGATTTTTAAAAATTTATGTTTATTATTATTTATATATTATTTATTTTCAAATAGCTATGAAACTGATAGGACATAAATCATGGTGTATGGACATAAAGCTTAATAAATGGAACTGTTAAGTATTTCTTTTGGATGGGGGGGGTGGTGAAGACAGTACTGAGATATTAAGAGCACCAGAGGTTTAGGACTTAGTAGTTAAGGGCTCTGCACTCAAACTGCCCTCAAGCTCTGTACTCAAACTGGATGCTTCAGATTCCAAATAAGCCACTTAGTAACTGCAGGCCTTTGTGGGGCAAGCCATATAATCTTTCCCCGTGCCTCTGTTTCTTCACCTTTTAAATGGGAATGATGATAAGAGGACATCCTTTATGGGGTGTGATGAGGATTGAGTGATAGGACACTGTGAAGTCCTCAGCCCAGCACCTGCCACAGCAGGAACCCCAGCTAAATGAGACCCTTATATAGAGAAAGCTCTGAGGATTTTCCAGAAGAATGCAATACTCTGTGTTCCCTCTCCACCCCTCCCAGGAACAGACTGACTCAACAATCCTTGCTTTCGTCTTGGGCTTTGGGAGGTAAAGTCAAGTCCTAACCCAATCAGCCCGTGATCACCAGAGACTTAACTATAGTCTGACAAAGTCAGGTTTCTTTGGCTAGTGGCAAGGAAGGAGAGTCCATAGCACAACAGGAACCGTGGGGCAGCTCGTCCAACAAAGGAGAACCTACGGTTGTTATGGGGGTGGGGGGGAGGTTAGGAGACATCTACCTGAAGCCGTGTTTGGATGGGCTCAAAGCAAAGCCAAAAGCTAGACAGCAAAATGGACCCACGGCCACGCTTCCTTGGAAACCACTAAGTTAAGATAGATGTAGAGTGGTGTCCAAAAAGCCCTTACCTAATGCTGTCCACCTGGGTTGTAAACTGAAGTTGCTTCTCTGGGTCAGTGAATTAGACAATGCAGGCAAGAGTGGGGTGTTTCGTTCCTGCCGATACAAAGAGCAAAGTTTCTATGGTCTATGGCCTACTGACCATAGGTCTGAGTTTCTGGTCACAGACCAAACCGCAGCTGGTCTGTGAATCTAGAAACCAAGATCTCTCAGTGAGGGAGTGCTAGGTGCTCCTGCGGCTTGGCCTTCAGAGAAATAGTGTTTCCTCTCGAACTTTGTAGCTGGCTTCATCTCTGTTATCCCTGCCCTATGAATGGCAGGGCACATTTGTAACTTCACATTCCTTGCTCATTTTTACTTTCTCAATCCCCAGAAATAAGGAGGGGAGGAACTGTGTGGCAGCCAGATGGGAGACCGGAGCTCCAGTCTGCCTTTCGGGCAGCAAGGGGGCTGACGTCAAAGGCACCTGTGCACGCCTCCAAGTGCCCAAGGTGTGGTAGAGGCACTGTGTGACTTGCTGGGGACGACAGGGCTTGGACACACACACACACACACACACACACACACACACACACACACACACCCAGGGAGAGAGAGCAGGCAGCTCTCCGTTCCTCCCCGCCCCAGCACACACACACACACACGCACGCGCACGCGCGCGCGCGCACACACACACACACGGAGAGAGAGCAGGCAGCTCTCCGTTCCTCCC
>NW_027397072.1:72676008-72687592 GCF_003265705.2 Callorhinus ursinus
ACACACGGAGAGAGAGCAGGCAGCTCTCCGTTCCTCCCCGCCCCAGCGTTCTTCTCACACCTAGAACAGCAGGGTGGGGAGGGCTGACGCCCGCCTTTCCCAGGCCCGCAGAGCCATCTGGCTGGATGGCTTTTCCAACAACTGTAGAGCCCCTTGCAGGTTTCAGAGGGCCTCAGCCTCTGATCTCCAAAGTCTGGCCCCAGCCTCCCCTCCCGGCTGATGGCAATCCTGTTCCCTGCCTTCACTGCTTACTCTTCAACCTTGGGACCCCACATACAAGTCGTGGCAGCGTGAGGAGATTACTTGCACTTGAGCCTCGGTCTCCTGATCTGATCAGTGGGGATCGACTCATTCCCACCTCACAGGATCATTGGGAAAATGAAATGAGCTGAAGTCAACAGACTACTGAGCACATAAAGACCAGTCCCTCCCTCCTGCATACCTTCTCAGCCCCCGCCATGCTCTTGCCCACTTCTCTTCACCAACCCCAATCCCAAAAGCATTTGTCAGCTCACCCGAAGTCCTCACCTCCTCTGAACACACTGTCTCCAGATCAGGAGAGCTGCAGTTTCGAAGAATGGCTTCTTCAGGTCGAAGCCGTAAGTTTGTGAGTGATTTGTGAGCTGTGGGGCTGACAGCTGTGGCATGCATCTGATCCTTGTGATATGCCTCAGCTTGTCGGTTGTCATTTCATGGTGAGCCACAGAATGATGGAACTAGATGAGCCCTGTGGGGACCCGCTCGGGACCCCAGAGTTGGTATAAAGATTATTTTAAGCTGAAGACATTTGAGATTCAGCAGATACAGAAAAAAAAATGCCTTCCAGAACTTCTCTTACCTGACTAAAAGGAGAAACTCCTGAGAATTGAGGACAGCCATAAATTACCTCTTTGGTGTGGGTCTGCTCCCAGGAGACAGACTGAGAGCAAACATGCCCTCAGTCCCCTCCCCAGGGAAGTTTTATGGCTCTGAAGAAAGACCACTGGCACCTGCTTAAACAAACATCATCGCAGACTTTCTTATCTCAAGTTTGTTCTCCTAAAAACCCATTTGTCTTTTCTAAAGAGATTTGTTTGCTCTTCCCATAGGAGCCTTTTCTCCCCCTCTCTTTTTCCTACTAAATTAGATATGAAAGCCCCAAATTCTAACCAACCCTTTGAGTTACTCACTGAGCACTGCCGCGTGCAGAAATAAGCTCTGTCTGTTCTCTTGCTAATCTGTCTTGCCAGTTTCATTGCAGGCTCCATTCACTTAACAGACATAGAGGAAAAGTTTTCCCTCCTCACAAAGATTCTCTCCTTCACCAAATTTAGGCAGGCTCCTCTGCACTCCCTCCTCAACTAGGCCCTGAATTTTTAGACTTCCTGTTCATCTCTGCATTGCCCAGTTTTAGCAAGAATCCTGCTGAATAGGTTTAGTGAAAATCCCCTGCTGTTGGTCTGATCACTCTTAATATCTTTTCACCTGGCCTGCCTTCAGCAAAAATCCTGCTAGGCCAGTTTAGCAAAGAATTACCCTATCAGTAATTTTCTATCCACTAACCACCCCCTGCTCCTTGGCAATAAATCCCTACTTTTCCTTATTGCATTCAGAACTGAGCATAATTCTTCCCTGCTACAAAACCCCACTGTAATAGCCCCTCTTGAATAAAGTCTGCCTTACCATCTTTAATAAGTGTCCTGAATGATTCTTTCTTTAACACCCCCTCCCCCCACCCAAAGCCCTTATCATCTGGGCCAATCCCTCACTGTATATAAGGAGACACTGAGAAGTTAGGCAATTAAACAAGAGAGGGAATGGGAGGGGCGCCTGGGTGGCTCAGTTGGTTAAGCCTCTGCCTTCCGCTCAGGTCATGATCTCAGGGTCCCGGGATGGAGCCCTGCAACCAGCCCTGCATCACATGGGGTTCCCTACCACATGGGGTTCTCTGCTCAGTGGGGAGTCTGTTCCCTCTGTCCCTCCTCCTGCTTCTTTTGCACTCTCTCTCAAATAAATAAATAAAATCTTTTAAAAAAAGAGAGAGATAAAGAGTTTGGATTCTAGGGCCCAGACCTACCACTAACCAGCCATGTGATCTCAGACAGTTTACTTGTCTGTGTTTGAAACAAGAGGCAGAGTGAAATTTGCGCAAATAACGATACCCATCTCACAATATCCATCTCTCATGTTGTGAGAATCAAATGACTTACAACTGTCCCGCAGAGTAAGCACTATATAATAATTGGGTTTTTTTAAGGTGCTTGCTTGAGGACACTCAATTAATTAATGATGAGAACTGAAGTGAACACACTTTCCTGTCCCTGTGTTAAACAATACCAGAACCAAGCAAAAATAATCCGGATGTTTGCTCCAGGAAATATCTGCTACTAAAAGATAAGATTGTAAACTAACTAAGCAGTTTACTGATCAAGACTACTGATGCAGGCAGGCCGGGTCTGAGAGGGGGTCCTAGCCAAGAGGACTCCTGGCTTCTTGAAAGAGGGAAATCAGATATGAGCCAGCAGTGAAAGCAGAGTTTACTGAAGATCGATCTATCTATCTATCTATCTATCTATCATCTATCTTTCTACAGAGAGAGATGGAGATGGATAGATGATGGATCATCCAGGAGTCTTGTCTTTGCTTAGGGTCTGGGCTTTTTATTGGCGATTGTGGTCTGGTGCACATGGCCTCTTAGGCATCCAAGAACTGGTCAGAACAAGGGTAGGGTCCAGGTGTCCTTTGTAAGTCATCCATTCCCTGAAGCCAGGGGTCTTGGCATCAAGGTGTTTGGAGTCAGTGGTCTTAGAGAATGTTTATGACCCCTCTGCTCCTTCACGCCTTGGATGTTATCCATCATGCTGGAAGACTCCAGAGATAGCATTATGTCTTGGTCCCTTATAAGGAGGACATATGCTATTTGTATTACGAGACATGTGTACAGTGGGGTGGGGGGCAGGCCCCAGCAAGAATAGAAGTTGGAGTGAAAGGGGAAAAATGGCTTTTCTTATGGGGTCCATTCAATTTCCCTGTCTCACTACAGCTTGTTCACCAAGACTCTTTCAAGACCCTTGCTTCCAGGACCCACCAATCCTTTAAATCATAAACTCTGCCTCACCCAACCACTTTCCTCCCTTGCGAGACCCAACCTCGCAAGACTTCTTTCTGGAGTTCTAAAGCCATATATCCCACCACCTGGTTGTCTCGGAGGCGTCTCGCACTTCACACGTTCAAAGCTGAGTTCTTGATCCCTCCTCCCAGGCTGTCCTCCGCCTCTTTCCCATCTTCGTAAAGGACATCTCTGTGCGCACGCAGTTGCTCAGGCCAGAAACCTGGATCCCTCCTCTCCCTTATTCTCCACATGCAAAGCCTCGGCAACTTCCTCAAGTGCCACCTCCAAACACAGCACAAAGCTGTCCCCTCCCTTCTCTCCACAGCTGGTGCTGTCCTCCTAACTAGTCTCGCTGCTTGTCTCCCTAACATTCACCCATTCCCCCTGCAAGAGCCAGAGGGACCTTTTGAAAGCACAAATCAGGGCACCTGAGTGGCTCAGTCAGTTAAGCGTCTGCCTTCGGCTCAGGTCATGATCCCAGGGTCCTGGGATTGAGCCCTGCATCGGGTTCCCTGCTCAGTGAGGAGCCTGCTTCTCCCTCTGCCCCTCCCCCTGCTCATGATCTTTCTCACACACTCTCTCTCTCTCTCTCTCCAAATAGGTAAATAAAATCTCAAAATAAATAAATAAATAAATAAATAAATAAATAAAAGCACAAATCCTGTCTGGCTGGATGCCTCCCCAACACGCATGCATGCACACACAGCTGGAACATCCTCTGCAGCTACTGCTTGGCCCTCATCTTGGTCCTTTTAAGATGGACTCACTCTGTGTCATAGATGCTCTCCCCCAATCAGATTGGAGGTGCCCGAGAACTAGGGCCCAGCACTAGAAGGGGCACACTGTCTGCTCAGGTCATGCCTAATGACCAGTCTTCTTCCAGGCCGGCCTTCCTGCGGCCATTTTGGTGCCTGATGCGTGACATCTCTGCCTCCAGCCCGTTGTGCACGCCGCTGCTTCTCCCTGCATCGTGTGCTTTCCTCCACTTGCCTCACCCTTCCTCATTCTTCAGGAAGCTGCCCTGACCCTCCAGGCAGGGCTGGGTGGCTCTATGAGCTCCCACCATAGCCTCCTCACCTGTCACGGTCTCTTTCTTCCACTAGGCTGCAAGGGCCTGGAGGGTCTGGGTTTCCAACTGTGCACATCCTCGGCACTGCACATATATGTTTGATGCTGCAAACGAGAGGCTGGCTTGGGCATTCTACTACCCTAGCAAGACACACAGCGTCATAACGGACTGTTTGAGATGGTGTGG
Organism: Callorhinus ursinus; assembly: GCF_003265705.2. NCBI lineage: Eukaryota > Metazoa > Chordata > Mammalia > Carnivora > Otariidae > Callorhinus > Callorhinus ursinus. Next base: position 72,680,355 of record NW_027397072.1, read on the forward strand.
GCAGGGTTAAGAGCAATCAGTGATGGATGATAATGAAGCACGCCGGGGTAAGCAGTAGTAAGTGAAGGGACCAGGAGAGGGCACCTCAAAATATGTCACATTGCCATAAAGATTATTTTGAGCTGAAGATAGCTGAGAATCAGCAGATGTGGGAAGAGTTCTCTGTTCCCGCCTGAATTCACCTAAAAGTAGGGCATCCATTTCCCTAGTGAAGGTGTCCCCCTCTCCTGGATCAGGAGTAACTCTTATCATCAGAGACAGAGAATCAGCACCGAGATGATCTGCATACACAAAACTTGCTAAAATAACTGGTATCTTCTGGTTGTTTCCCCCATATATTTCCTAGTCACTACCCTACAATTTATCATCCCTTCAAGCCCAAACCCTCTTTCCTTTGTTAAAATGGTATTTAAGTTCCGGAGTCAAACACTTCTCTGAATTTTACTTCTTTTCTGGGACTGCTTATGCATGCAAATATTAATAAAAATGGTGTGCCTTTTCTCCTGTTAACCTGTCTTTTGTTAGTTTAATTTGCAGGCCCCCAGATACTTAACCTAAGAAAGGTTTTTCCCTCAAGCCACGACGCCCTAGGCCTGAAAGGGCAAGGAAAAGAGCCCTTCCTGGAACCAACTGGGGGAGACCTGCAGCTGTAGGAAGAAGTGTCCACAAAGCTGTGGTCTCAGGTAGAGGAAACACAGCCACTGCCAACCCCCAGACCAGTGGTGGGGAGGGAGGGAGGCCACTCCCTTCCCCCTCTATCTCTTGCTAGTGACCCTCCCCTCCTGACTGATCTGAATCCAAAGCCAGAGGACAAGGGAGCCCTGGTGAAGCAGTCAGCGTGCGGGCACCGAGTAGGGAGGAGTCGGGTGGAGAATACATATGGAGGGAAGAAGGGGAATGAGCCGCACAGGCCCCTGAGTGTGGACTCTCTAAAGTTCTGTAGGGCCCTGGGCTGCGTGCAGAGAGCCGAATGAGTCCTACCAGTGACACCTTCGGGGGCCAAACACACACACACAAAAGAGTATGACAAGTCAGCTGGGTCCAGTCAGCAGAGGGGCCCCTGGAAAGACACCCTTACGACCACCCCAAGATCTTCTGGCCTCTGTGGTCCTCAGAGGAAAGGGCCAGCAGGTGGGCTTCCTTAGGGCCTGGGGTGGAAGCCACTCTGGGTGCCTTGGGGCTGTTTTTGTCCAGGCCAGCCTCCTCAGCAGCCCTGAGAAAGGGAGGCCCACGTGGACTGTTTGTGACCTTCAGGACATGACATATCCTGCCACCGAGTAGGACACAGTGAAAATCTGGGGGAGAAATGAGTCTCCAAGGGAGAACATACGGACCCTCTAAACACCAAGCAGAGGTACTAAAAAGCAGATTTACACAAAAGGTAACTCATAGAACTCCACCCTGGAAAAGGACTCCCCGAAACTGGTTTTAACCATAAGCTCTGCTCGGGTGCTGCCTTCGGTTAGGATTTGACTCCCCGATTGTTGGAGTGGGCAGGGGGGTCAGGGGACCCGGTGGGCAGCAGGGAAAAGCGGAAAAAATTTCCGCAGTTCCTCCTTTGGGCCCTGTAAGATTTAGGAGCTTGAGGATCTGCTCTTTGCAAAGGACAGCCGCCTGGGGGCGATAGAGCGGCCGGCCCAGAGCGGGGAGCGGACGTCCAGTCCAGTCGAATAGATTGAAAGCGCTCGCAGGTGGCTTCTGAGCCTGGCCCGCCCCGTTTCCCCCAGTCCCTGGGTGCACTCGGCTCTCGGTAGAGGTCAGAACCCAGAATAGATGTCCTCCGCTAAAGGCCCAGGCCCCACCGCGGGGTCTGGGCTGCTGGGGCTGCAGGGCGGCGCGCGGCCACCAGGGGTCACTCTTCGCCAGTCGCTCAAACTAGGGACTGTGTGCGGGCTTTACCCCGACCTCCTCCGGGACCGCCGCTCCCTGCGTTCCCAGGCCTGGCCCCCCATACACTGATTCAGTGCCAGTACCCCACAACCCTTGTCTTGCGCCCGTGCGTCAGGGAAGGGGTGTTCAATGAAGTAGGGTCACCAGGTAAAATACAGAAGGCCTAATTAAATTTGAATTTCAGATAAACAACATTTTTTGAGTTAAGTATGTCCTACACAAGTTTTGCTAAATTTGGCGACCTAGTGTGGAGTCAGACCCTTGCATTTAGATTCCAACCTCACCACTCACTGAGTGACAGGAGCAACTCTCCTCACTTTTCTGAGCCTCAGTTTCCTTATGTATAAAATGGGCAATGCTACTTACTCACGGAGTAATGTGAAGTCTGTTGTTTCAGCTAAGGGTGCAATACACCGTAGCATGTTCACATTTCTCAGAAGCTATTGGTTCTTGACTTAGAGATGCAGTATCTTCTAGTTAAAAGCTGACCAGAAAAAGGAGATTTGCCAGAGACCAAAGACAGCAGGAGGGGAGAGGCAGGGGCAGGAGGCTGAAGTGCACCCCCGGGGTGAGAACTGAGCCCATCTACACCCACCAGGCTTACAATCCACCTTAACATGACTTTACCCGTCCAGTGTCTTTATTAACTGACTTTACTATCATAGGAAACTCTTGCCAAAGATGGTAAAAGTTTCAAAAAATTTTATTGTTCATTCCAGGAAATTCCTGGAAGGCTCATTTAAATTTAAATCCCCCCTTGGGGCGCCTGGGTGGCTCAGTCGGTTAAGTGTCTGCCTTCCGCTCAGGTTGAGATCCCAGGGTCTTGGGATGGAGTCCTGAATCGGGCTCCTTGCTCAGCAGGGAGCCTGCTTCTCCCTCTGCCTCTGCCTCTCCTCCTGCTTGTTCTCTCTCTCTCTCTCTCTCTCTCTCTCAAATAACTAAATAAAATCTTTAAAATTAATTAATTAATTAATTAATTTAAATCCCCCCTCCCCAACCCGGAAACATTTTTGGTTTTCACTACTGTAGAGGGAAGGGCTACTGGCATATAGTAGGTACTGGCCAGGGATTCTGTTGATATCTTACGATGCACAGGACAACCACAGAGAATTATTTAGCCTAAAAGGTCAAAAATGCCAAGGTTAAGAAACTTCTGATTTAAATGAACATCAAACTGTTCGATTCTTCAATAGGGAACATCAAGAGACACTTCACTTCCCAAGACTCTTCAAAATCTTTGCCTCCAAACCCTCGCCTTGCTGTGTCCATCCATCCTAAACTCCTGTAATGTGACTCTCTCACCCAGTTCTAATCAAGTCCCTGCACTGAAATATCCACTGAATTAAACCAGCCTTGGCCCTTTCTCCTCCAAGATGCTCCTAAGACCAGAGACTTAGGAAACTATGGGCTATAGCTTAAAGCCTAGTTGGCTGTTTGTGATTGGTAGTGTTCGGCCTTGCCACGTTGAGAACAAACTTAACTTCGACCATTCTGATGGTCATTTCAAGAGCAGGTGTCCCACAGGCACCTCCCCTGCATCACCTGGTTGTAAGCCATGCTGCTCAGGGGTCTCCGTTCCTGTGTGGGAGGATGAGGAGGGTAGGGATCCAGCCCTGCTCTGGGGACAGGTCCAACACCCCCTCCTCCCCGAATGGGCACACCCCATCATCGCAGCCTCCCATCTACCCCTTGGGCCTGCCCCCATGTTCAGACTGTGCAGACCCACCCAGATTCAGACTGACATACAGGAGACCTGGGTTCTCTCTCTTTCTCACTCTCCAATTAACCCTGGGGGGAGAGGTCTGGAGGTCTTTCTGTATCTGATGAGACACGAAGTGCAAGGCACTCCAAAGATGACAGACGAAAGGAATGGCCCCCATCCTTCAAGTGAGTTCCAACTCCCTGGCCTGGCTCATTTAAAGATGATTGAAAGAGAAAAGAAAGGAAGAAGTAAAAAAGAGGAAGCACCCATTCTCAACAACAGAAGCACCTGGTTCCTGACACCTGTTAACATTGGGCGTGTTTCCTTGTAGCCTTTTCCTTATGCATGTAACCTAGGATCATAGCCCCTGGACAGTGTCACCTTCTTTTCCCACATAGGGCCTGTATAAGAAAACCCAAATCAAAGTCTGCAAAGACCTCAAGGTTACAAAGTTGAAACCTAAGGACAACCAATCACAAATGGCCAACTAGGCTTTAAGCTATAGCCAATCAATAGTTTCCTTATTTTGCTTCTGCCTTTTCTCTATCACGTCTCTCCCGAGTTCCCATCCATGGAGTCTCCAACAACTTCCAGCTTGGTGCTTCCAAATTCCAATCAAGTTTTACTCAAATAAACTCTTAAAATTTTTAAATATGCCTCAGCTTATCTTTTTTTTAAAAGATTTTTTTATTTATTTGAGAGAGAGAGCAGAGCGAGCGAGAACACGAGTGGGGGGAGAGAGGCAGATGGAGAGGGGGAAGCAGACTCCCCACTGAGCAGGGAGCCCAACACAGGACTCAATCCCAGGACTCTGGGATTATGATCTGAGCCAAAGGCAGATGCTTAACCAACTGAGCCACCCAGACGTCCCTCAGTCTATCTTTTAACAAGGTCAATGGCTTCAAAATATTACATCAAGTAGATATAACCTAGTGTTTACTTAAGAATTCTCCTATGACTGGATACTGGTTTCTATTTTTCACTATTGTAAATAATACTGCAATGAATATCTTTGAGCAGAAGGCCCACTTTCCCCTTCCTCCAGTTACTGGTGTGTGATCAAGCACACCAGTGAATAGTTTGCTTCTTGAGTGCAGTGAAGCACTCACTTATGTGTCCTTTTTACCCCAGTCCTTAGTCAAGAGCTTAGCACACAGCACATATTCAAAACCTGTTGGCTGATTGGGTGATGGTCATGAGGTTGTCCTGCAGGTCTCTACCCTCCTAGTCCCTGTGTGACTTTTGCCTTTATTTGGCTGCAACAAGCCATATGATCCCCTTCTCACAAGACTTTGGTTTGACTCACATCACCTCCCCAGGTTGTCTTATCCTTTATCCACATCACTGATGCTTGATTCTGCCTGGACATTGAAGTCATCTGGGGAGCTTTAAGGAAAGATGGCTCTGGATTTGTCTCTGTAGAGTCTAATTGCTCTGGGGGTGGGGTCCAGGGAGGGTGCTTTTTAAAAAGCTCAGCAAATGATTATAAGAGCAACCACAGGTGAGAACTCCTGAATTAAATGGTCCTTGAGGTCCCTTCCAGCTTTCATGACCTGTGATCTTTGATCGGGTCAGGTCAATGAAGCAGAGACTCTATCAGATTGCTCTGGGGAAATAGAGTATATTAATAATTATTTCTAGGGGCACCTGGGTGGCTCAGTTGGTTAAGCGACTGCCTTCGGCTCAGGTCATGATCCCAGGGTCCTGGGATCGAGCCCCACATCGGGCTCCCTGCTCAGCGGGAAGCCTGCTTCTCCCTCTCCCACTCCCCCTGCTTGTGTTCCCTCTCTCGCTGTCTCTCTCTCTCTGTCAATTAAATAAATAAAATCTTAAAAAAAAAATTATTTATAGGAGTATACAGTTAAACTCTGGGAATCTCAAGGGCAAAAATTCATAATCCTTCTCCATCTTCCGGAAATATCCTGGCTCTCCATCACCCCCTTCAAAGATGGCAGGCCAACCCAGCCTCTGATTATTTTACATTTCACAGATGGAGAAGGCCTGAAGGCCATCAGGGGTCCAGCTGCTGGTGGAATCTGGAGGGGGAGCCCTGTGTTTTTAACAATTCTGCTTATGGTGCCTTGGTCTATTGAATATTTTAAGCAGAGGGAATTTGAGAAAGGACAATTGCAAGAGGGATTGCCTGAACTTCCCCTCACAGAAAACCCTCATGTGAGAGGTGCCCTGCCTCTACCAGGAGGCAAGGAACATTCCTATCTCCAAAGATGGAGGGACAGCCAGGAGGAATTGGAACAAACTATTGTTGCTCACTATCGCCCAGCTGACTACCCGCGCTGCCTTATCACATTTTCCCACGACTTTCCACTCTTCGTCAAACCCGGCATAAAGACACTCTGGCCTGAGTGCTTCTTCAGGCCCTCATTTCCTTCTGAGGGCTCTTCTGTCCTGTAAAATTTATGTCGAATTAATTTGTATGCTTTTCTCTTGTGAATCTGCCTTGGGTTACAGAGCCCCAGTAGAGAACCTAGAAGAGCTGTCTCTCCTCCCCTGGGATCCCACCGCCATGACTTTGATTCTTGAAGGTTTTCCTTGTGTCATTAATGGCAGAAACGCCGGAAAGGGGTCTCAGGCTCCCACTGTGGACTTCCCGAGCCTTAGGCAGTAAGCTGCGAAGACAGGAGGGTACCAGGGATTAGGAGGGAGTTAGTGGAGGGCAGAAATGGGGGAATGCAGCTGTTGAGGAGGCAGCAGGAGGGGAGCAGGCCGGGGGAGGAGGCCGTGCCTGTCAGCAGAGGGCCAGAGCCATTCAAGTCAAACAGTAAGTGAGTTTTTCTAACAGCTCATTCCCTGATTCAGTAGTGAAATATTGCCTGGATGTACTCGAATCACCTTCAGGGGATTGTGAGACACCCCCAAAGAGATTAAAGTAATTTCCCTAGAGATTCCCATGATTTCAGGATAGCTCAATAAGGAATGAAAAAATAAAACAGTGCCATACAGGAGAAAACAATTATTTCTTCCTGCTTGTAGGCAGACACAGGACACTGTGGAGGCAGGGCCATTAGGAATACAGCCTGCAGGAGGATGGAAGATTACTACGGGCCTCCACACTGGGCCTTCTTGAGCTACCGAATTTCTGAGAAAGTGAGAGAAGGGGGGTGGGGAGCAGTACCTCCTGTGGTTGGGGTCCAGACTTGCTCTCTCCCCAACTCAGGATGAAATGCAAACTTCCTATCTGCATAAAGGGCCCTAAAGTCTTTCTGAAATGACCCGGGGCACAGAAGACTGGAAATGAAGCACATCATCTGCACTATCAGTTCTCTTTTCTTACCTTTAGAACATTTGCCAAGGGGCACCTGGGTGGCTCAGACAGTGAAGCAGTTAAGAGTCTGACTTTGGCTCAGGTCATGATCTCAGGGCCCTGGGACCAAGCCCTGCATTGGGCTCTGTGCTCAGTGGGGAGTCTGCTTGTCCCTCTGCCCCCCCCACTCATGCTTGCTCTCTCTCTCTCTCTCTCTCAAATAAATAAATAAAATCTTGGGGTAGCTGGGTGGCTCAGTCGTTAAGCGTCTGCCTTCGGCTCAGGTCTTGATCCCAGGGTCTTTCGCTTGAGTCACGCATCGGGCTCCCTGCTCCGCTGGAAGCCTGCTTCTCCCTCTCCCACTCCCCCTGCTTGTGTTCCCTC
>NW_027397072.1:72687692-72757373 GCF_003265705.2 Callorhinus ursinus
TCTCTCTGTCAAATCAATCAATAAAATCTTTAAAAAAAAATAAAAAATTAAAAAATAAATAAAATCTTTTTATTTATTGATTGATTTGACAGAGAGAGACACAGCGAGAGAGGGAACACAAGCAGGGGGAGTGGGAGAGGGAGAAGCAGGCTTCCTACGGAGCAGGGAGCCCGATGCGTGACTCAAGCGAAAGACCCTGGGATCAAGACCTGAGCCGAAGGCAGACGCTTAACGACTGAGCCACCCAGGCACCCCTAAATAAATAAAATCTTTAAGGATAAAAAAAAAACAATGGCCCAAATTTCAAACTTTTAACTATAACAGATTGAATAGCCTCACGTTTACACTCAGATGCAGTTTCATATGCATATGCTTACCTTCCAAAAGAGTGAGATGTTTGCTTCCTGTTTCTTTCTTTCTTTTTTTTTTAAGAATTTATTTAGGGCGCCTGGGTGGCTCAGTTGGTTAAGCGACTGTCTTCGGCTCAGGTCATGATCCTGGAGTCTCAGGATCGAGTCCCACATCGGGCTCCCCGCTCAGTGGGGAGTCTGCTTCTCCCTTTGACCCTTTTCCCTCTCGTGCTCGCTCTCTCTCATTCTCTCTTGCTCAAATAAATAAATAAAATCTTTAAAAAAAAGATTTTATTTATTTATTTGACAGAGAGAGACACAGCGAGAGAGGGAACACAAGCAGGGGGAGTGGGAGAGGGAGAAGCAGACTCCCCTATTTCCTGTTTCATAAAGGAAATGAAATGGGCTAAATAAGAAATACTTCCCCCACGGAAATAAAACACTACTTGCTCATTGCAAAGATCATTTTTATGTCTTCTACATAGCGGGGAACACTTGCCGAAACTAAACCCATAGACGTCTCAACAGCTTTATTTGCTCATTCTATTTTGGGCTCCATTATGGAAGCAATCTCTGTTGGCAGACATTGTTCAACCAATAATTTTTTGAGCGATTAAAGTTTTTTCTTCTCCTTAATGCAATAGAACTGAGCGCATCCCTCTCTCAGGATAATCTGGAGCTGGGGCAGGGGCGGGTGGGTAAGAGGGAGATAATCGTGTTCCCAAATGGATTTTGTGTTGATTCAAAATATATAAAAGAGGAGTGCCTGGGTGGCTCAGTCGGTTAAGCAACTGCCTTCAGCTCAGGTCATGATCCCAGGGTCCTGGGATCGAGCCCCAAGACAGGCTTCCTGCTCAGTGGTGAGTCTGCTTCTCTCTCTCTCCCTCTGCCCCCCCCCTGCTTGTCTCTCTCTCTCTCAAATAAAATTAAAAAATTATATATATTTAAAACTTTATGGATTACTCTTCACCTACAGGTTTCTAGAAAGATTTGAGACTTGAGGGACACAGAAAGCTTCCCAATGGCCGTGCTGATATTCCCGTAGTCCCACTGGTATCCTCGTTGAACTAACGCACTGTTTCTCTCAATATTCAGAACTGTATCCTGAGGACTTATTAAGGATTTGGGCTAGTGTGGGTGATTTTTAAGGAGTATGCAAAGAAGTGGGGCTTTGCTCTGAATGAGACAGTGTCAGAAAGCAGAGGTAAATTCTGTCACTGGGAATCTTTATATCTCTGATCTAGAAGACAGGAGGAATGGCATGGAAACTAAAGCTGTCATTGGTAAAGCAGCAACCACTGGTATTAGATAAATTAGAGAGATGTTTGGTCATTTTTGTGGCTTGGCCAATGATGTTGTTTTGTCTGTGTTCTGACATGATTAAGGGATGAACGGTCTTGTTTGGTGGTCATGCTCTGACTCAGCTCACAAAGTGGCCTTATCTGATGTTGATGTTCTGTGAGAGCATCTATGTTCAACAACAGAACACCACAGCCTAGCTCTGGGGGCCAGGCCAGCCCCTGGCTCTCGGGCGCTGCTTTTCTCTTTCTCATTATTGCTATTAATAATGGGATATTGGTAGTGTTCAGGTTCATTTCTCAGTTTAGAGAACCAAAGGGATGGGTCCTAAAACAGGTAAGCACTGGCAGAGGAGGAAGCCCATGCACTCAATCTGTAGGAAGGTACGTGAGAAATTAGGGCAGGCTGCGAACAGCCCATGTGCCTTAAATGACCCCAGTCATGACATCACTGTATAGCCATTGGTGGACGTGATTGTGGCTTTGAATTATCAAGGGAAAGTTGTGTCCCCCCCCTTTTTTTTTACAGTAATCTCTACACCCAACGTGGGGCTGAAACTCACAACCCTGAGATCAAGAGTTTCATGCTCTTCTGACTGAGCCAACCAGGCACCCCAAGGTTGAGTTCTTTTAAAGAAGGCAGTTAAAAAGCAATCAATTTTAGAACTATGATTGTAAACATTATTAAAATATTTAGGAAAAAAGTATTCAGCATTGGAGTAGAGATAGTGCCCTAGCTTTCAGCCTTCCCATTCCAGTGGGAAAGGTCTGAATAACCCTCTGGGGGGGTCCCTGGTAGATCAGGGACACGGGGCTTTCTTTGCACACAACTCCTGGTCCTATGATGGAAGCAGTTCCCGCTGGTGAGGAGCCCCTGATGGATCCAGACAGATATGCCAGGCTGATGGAGAAAGGACAGAAGCAGTCCAACAGGAGAGGCACAGGCCTTGCTTGCTTGTTGTAGGGGGTTCCATGACTTTGTCTCGGCCTTCAGCCTCGGTGGGGTGGGACACAGTAGGGAGAGCTCAGCTTGGCCTTTCACTACCAGCCCAAATCATTCGGCTCACAAAGCCACTCTTCTGCAAAATGTTGTAACAAGAGCGAGCTCAGCTCAGGCGAAACAGCAAAGAGTAGCTGTACATTGAACTTCCAGGAGCACCATAGCCATGTGATAAGCTGGCCATTAAATAGCTTAAAAACCTGAGACATTGTCCTGGAAAGAAAAATCCGTAGTTCAGTGGTTGTGGAATGTTAGCATGAGTGAGGAGAGAAGGGGAAAGACTGAGGTACGTAAAGACAATACAATTAATGGCGAACACTTATCAAGGGCTTCCTCTGTGCCAGGTACTGTTCTGTTTTCCACATGATATTACTGTCCTCACAACAGTCCCGTGAAATAGGTATTACCATTTCCTTCACTTTACAGAACAGGAAATTGAGGCCCAGGGAGGTCAGGTAACTTCCCCAAGTTCTCGTGAGACACGGAGCTAGGATTTGAACCTGAGCCATCAGGTCCCAGAGGCTTGTTCTAACTGTCTCCCTTAGACTAGAACCACATCTTGATAAATCATGAACAGTGGTGTGGATTCTGATCAGGCAGGGCCTGTAAGCCCATGGGTTCCATAGACAAAGGTGGAATCTGCAGGTGGATTCTAAGATTTATGGGAAAAAGCAAAAGAACCAGAATAGCCCAAACAATTCCGAACAAGAACAATGTTGGAGAGCCCACACCACCTCATTTCCAATTTTACCATAAGGTATAGGAGTCAAGACAGTGTGGTATCAGAAAAAGGAGACACATGTAGATCAGTAGAACAGAAGAGAGAGTCTAGAAGGAGATCCACATACATATGGTCAATTGATTTTTGACAACGATGCAAAGGTAATTCAATGGAAAAAGTGTAGGCTTTTCAAGGAATAGCACTGGAACAATTAGATATCTATATGCATAAAAATTAGACTTGATCCATACTTGGTACCCTATAAAAACTGACTTGAACAGATCATAGACACAAATATAAAACTTCTAGGAGGAAACATTGCGGCTTTGCGTTACTCTGAGATTTCTGAGATATGATGTGAAAATCATAACCCTTAAAAGGAAAAAATTAATAAGCTGGGCTTCATCAAAATTAAGAATTTCTTTTATTCTAAAGAGACTGTTAAAAGAATGAAAAGACAAGCCATGACCTGGGAGAGAATGTTTGCAAAATGTATATCTGATAAAGAAATCCAGAAAATACAAAGAACTCACAAAACTCAATAATAAAAAGCCAATTTAACTTTTAAAAATGGGTAGAGTATTTGAACAGATACTTCCCCAAAGCCAATATATGGATGGCAAAAAAAGCACATGCAAAAAGGTTCAACATAATTAGTCATTAGGGACATGCAAACTTAAACCACAGTGAGATCCACTACACCTCAATTAGAATGTCTAAAACTAAAAACCCAGAAACGCAAGCTCAGTGAGGATGCAAAGCAACCAGAATGCTCGTACATTGCTGGTAGGAATGCAAAATGACACAGCCTTTTCAGAAAAACAGTTTGGCAGTTTTGTATAAAGTTAAACATTTACCATACAACCCAGAAAACACACACCTAGCTTTTTATCCAAGAGAAATGAAACTTATAGCAGTTTTATTCACAATTGCCAAAAACTAGAAATCCAAATACTCCTCTAATAGAGCACAAATAAATAAAAGGAACACATCCATACAACAAAAATGTTATTCAGCAATAAAAAGGAATGAACTCTTGATGTTTGGGAAAGTATGGATGAATCTTAATTGCCTTATGCTAAGTGAAAGAAGCCAGACTCAAGGCGACATACTGTGTGTTTCCATTTATATGACATTTGGGAAAAAGCAAAACTATAGGGACAGGAAACAGATCAACAGTTGCCAGGGACTGGGTTGGGGGGAAAGTTGACAACAAAGGGACACGGAATTTTTTTGTGGCTGAAGGAACTATTCTATTTTTTTATTGTGATGAATGACTATAGTCAAAGCTCACAATACTAAACACCAGAAAGGGTGAATTTTACTGTATGTAAATTATACCTTAATTTTTTAAAAGGAAGGAGGAAAGGAGGTTGCAACAGCTTGTGGGTATAGGGGAGCAAAATTTGCAACTCCAAAATGTGTCTTTTTGGCATATAAATTATTTTAGGCTGATTATTTAAAAAAAAAAAAAAAACCACCAGAAGTTTTAAGAAGTTTTTCTTTTTGTCTGCCCCCCAACTGCCCAAAAGATTTAGATGGAGGATCTGCTCCAGAAAAGGAGCTATCACATAGATAACTATAGTATATGAACTGGGGTGGTAGACAGGGAGGAACCTAGCAAAGTCTGTTACTGTTACAATAGTTCCCATTGTTTCCGGATGGCACAGCAAACATTTGTTTACCAGGCATTTGTTCTTTTTCATTTTTTGTGAATTGTCTTCCTTCCCTTTCAAGTCCCAGACCCCCACCCTCTCCTCCTTAGCTCTGGATGGTAGATAAGCCTCAAATGCCTGACTGCCTGTGGGCCTCATAAACTCAGGGAGTTCTCATATGTACTATATGTAATTAAATTTGTATTTTCTCCTGTTGACTTGTCTCATGTCAGTTTAATTCTCAGATCAGCCAAAAGAACCTTGAAAGGTAGAGAAAAATTTTCCTCCCCATTATGGAGCACTGACCAGAGTTGGCAAATTCTATGAGGGATCTCTCAAGAATGTGGCTGGTGTTCTTAGAAGCTCCATCGACTATATATTTCCAGGTCAGAGAAACCTTCCAAATTCCAGACCCTTTACTGCCTGCTAATTGGTGACTTAAAACCTGAAGGTAGCTGGACTCCTCTGAGGCTCTGGTCCACATGGGGAAAATGCTAAGGGCATAAGAATACAAGCCGGCGTCTAGCTCACTGAGCAAGCAGCCAGGCCAGCTGACCCCCCTGTCTCTCAGCATTTCTCCAACCCATTCTGGTTTCTTTGGGTGATGCCTTCCTTTTCCAAGTGGCCTAGGGAGCTGTCAATCATGATGACATTTACTGATCCTACCCCCACCCCAGGAACAGATGCATGAGCCAGGGTGACATAGCCAACTACTCCTTTCTGCAGGCCACCATCATTCATTCAGGGAGGGCACAGGACCCAGGCAAGGCCAAAGAGCACCTTCCTGGAGACTGCTAGATAGATGTTGGGAGAGAGAATTTCTCTCTTCGTGGAGGTTACAAAATCGGGAATATTTAGAATGAAGGCTACTGGTGGTCATCTTGCCTGGAGGAGGGAACCAACAGAGCAAAGAGACAAGGCCAGGCCCTGATAACATGCTCCGAGCCCCTGGATCCAGTCATGCAGGAAGCAAGAACCACCCCTGAGCTTCCCAATTACTGAACCATTAAATCCTCTTTCCTCTTGACTACTTTCTCTCTACCTGAGAGTCTTCACTGACACACAGGTAAATATTACCCTGCGGTCAGGCACTTCTGAGAATTACATTCACATGAGTTCAACCAATGGTAACCGACACCTGCTTTATGCCAGACACTGGGGACACAGGGTCCAGGAAGACACAGTTCTTGCCCTGGAGGAACTCACAGTTTCATGGAGGAGACAGACAGCTAAATGGTAAGTGTCAGATAAAGGTTAGCTAATGTGAGAAGCTATGAACCCAGAAGCCTAGCACTCACCCCAGCCTGGGGTTTATTATTTTTTTTTATTTTTTAGATTTTTTTTTTTATTTATTTATTTGAGAGAGAGAGAGAATGAGAGATAGAAAGCACGAGAGGGAAGAGGGTCAGAGGGAGAAGCAGACTCCCTGCTGAGCAGGAAGCCCGATGTGGGACTCGATCCCAGGACTCCAGGATCATGACCTGAGCCGAAGGCAGTCGCTTAACCAACTGAGCCACCCAGGCGCCCCCAGCCTGGGGTTTAAACAGGGCATCTTGCAGATGCCTGCCAAGTTGAGGGTTTAAGCATCATCGAGGTGGAAAGGGCAGAGGAAGGGTCTTTTGAGCAGAGGCTTGAGCAGAGCCCTGACAGGGTGGAACAGCATGATGTGTGCAGAGAAACACAAACCTTTGGGTTTTCCTAGAGGAGTGTCCAGCAAAACTCTCTGTGTTGATGGAAATGTTCTATGTCTATGTTGTCCATTATGTAAGCTCTAGCTATTAAGCACTTGAAATGTGGATAGTGCAACTGGGAAGCTGAATTTTTCATTTCATTTCATTTTAATTCAAATTTAAAGAGCTGAATGCAGCTGGTGGCTCCCATCCTAGACAGCACAGCAGCTCTAGGCAGTGCAGTCAGGCAGGAGAGGTAGGAGACAAAGCTGGCCACGAGAGCTCAGCAAAGGGCCATGGAGGCCACATGAAGGGTTGTGGACTTTAACCTGTAGGCAGTAGGAAGTCTTTGGAGGGTTGCAAACCGAAAAGCAACTTGGGTCATGGCACTGGCCCCAGGGACTGGGGGTGGAGCAGAGGAAGGCTGGGGTTAGAAGGGTATACCTATAGCTTGAGGGAGAAGTTATGAGACTCTGAAACATGGCAAATGTAAAAGGGCTATTGGGAAGGGCACTGATTCCAGAGGCTTTTAGGAGATAGAATCAGCAGGACCAGTGGTCTCTTGGCTTAAAAGGGTAGAACTGCATCTCCTTCTTGGGAAGGTTTACAAGAAAGATGGACTCTTGGGTGGTGGACCTGGGACAGGGCCTGGGATAGGATGTTGCAGCAGCTGCCAGATTCCCAGCTTCCCCTTCCCTTTAAGGCAGGCTCTGTCAAGGTCAAAGACGCAGGCTGAAGAGACATCATAACCGGCTGTTGCTTCTCCTTAACTTGAAGGATCACAGCAGCTTTGAAAACTACTGAGTCAGATTGTAAATATTGACACCAATTTCCACATTACCAATTGCAGGAGTGGGAAGGCTCCCAAAAAGACAGAGAGGCAGTTAAAGCCTTTGGTAATTAAAATAACACCTGAATAATGCAGTAAAGTCAAAGTATCATTGAGACTCAGGAGACTGCCTGCTCATGGGGCCTCCTCGGGTAGAATGAGTGGGGAGCAGGCTTCTTTTACCTTCAAGACAGGACTGTGGCCTGGATTTCAGGGTGGGAATGGGAGCCTTGAACCTAGGATTGATTGATTGATTGATTTTTGTAATCAAAGAGATTATCCTCTCTCTGAGATGTGCTGTTAAGAGTCCATCCATCCCTGGTTTCCCATGATTTGTTCATTCACTCATCAAATATTTATTACGCAACAGCTATGTGCCAAACCCTCTTCTGGAAGCCCCGGGGTCACTGGGACCAAAACCACAGACCTTGATTTGAAGGAGCTCTGAGTTTTGTGGGACAATTATTATTTTTTTAATAAAGATTTTATTTATTTATTTGACAGAAAGAGAGACAGTGAGAGAGGAACACAAGCAGGGGGAGTGGGAGAGGGAGAAGCAGGCTTCCTGCTGAGTGGGGAGCCCGATGTGGGGCTCGATCCTAGGACCCTGGGATCATGACCTGAGCCGAAGGCAGCCTGGGTGGCTCAGGCGCCCCTCTAGAACACTTTCACATCAAAATGTATTCTGGGACCCACAGCAACAAGCCATTCACAGGAGGCCACCTGGGTATCCCACAATTCACCTCAGTTCTGACACTGTCTACCTAGAGACAGCATCAGATGCCGCAGGCTGAGGGCTCCGTCCCACAAGACTGCCCCCCACACTTCAGACATGAGTTGCAAGTTCAGGCTGTTGCCTGTGCTTCTGACCGACTGGCCATAGACTGGAGATTCCAACAACCCCTCCTCGGACTCGAGACTGCAGTCACAAGTTACCTGCACTTCTGACTGAGGTTCTCAAAACTCCCTGCTCCCGTTTGATGAATTTGCTAGAGAGGCTCACAGAACTTAGAGAAACACTTTACTTACTAGGTTACCAGTTTATGATGAAAGGATAGAAGTCAGGAACAGCCAGATGGGAGAGATGGAAAGGGCATGGAGCTTCCCTGTTATTTCAGGGCCACTCTTCCCAAATCCCCACATGTTCACCAACCCGGAAGCTCTCTGAACCCCAAGCTACTGGGATTTTGATGGAAGCTTCATTACATAGGCATGATCAATCCTCAACTCTACTTTCAGTCCCTCTCCCTTCTCAAGAGAATGAGGGGTGGGGGTGAGGCTGGAAATTCCAAGCTTCTAATCACAGCTTGCCCTTTCCATCCAGGAGCCCACCCTGAATCACCTTATTAAAACAAAATTCACTCCTGTCACCCAGGAAATGATAAGGGTTTCAGGAGCTCTGTGCCAGGCACCGGGGGCAGGGACCAACATAGATTTTCTATTATATCACACCGCCTATTGGTTCATTTGGTCCTGCCTGATGATGAGCTCTTTGATGTTAAAGACTGTGTTTTATTCATTTTTCTGTTCTCCTCAGGGCTTGCTTCCCTTGAACCATGCAGGACATACAGATTCTCCATAGATATTTGTTAAAATGAGTTGAGTTGATTTAAACAATCCCAATGATTTGGTAACACTGGGAGTTTAAAAGTTGTTATTTCCATGGTACAGAAGATAAAACAGGCAGAGAGAGTTAGGTGACTGCGTGTATCTAGAGGTTTTCGCAGAGCAAGAATTTGGACCCTGTGTTTGAGCCCTTCTGCCACTGGGGCAGGACAGACAACACCCCTGAGGGGGTTCTTCAAGTGCCCCACAGGGGCAAGCTGCTGCTGAGCTTCCTCTGTCTACTTGGTTGAATTCTGTGATCTTATAATTGTCCAAAAATTTCTCCCTTCACCCTATCCCTTGCTTTTATCTGAAGTGAAACTTGGGGGCAAGGAGTCATTCTGTAGAAGCCAAGATTTCTAGGCAATGGAGCTTATCCCTTTAAGCCTCAGACAGTTTACAGGGTCTCTATCTTCCTGAAATGCAGTGTCTGGTGTCCGTCTTCTCCATCCAAGAACCCCCGAGCCCGAGGAGAATGTAGCCCTTTGTACTAAAACATGGGCCTTGGTTACAGATGTCAGCGGCTGGGCTTTGGGACAATTCCAGATGCCTTCGTGACACCTGAGCTGATGCGCCGAGCGGTGAACGACCTGGACTTGTCTGAGGTGGTTATATTGTTCTGTTTTTTTCTTAAATAAATGTTTCTGTCTGTCCCCTTCAATGGTTAGGCTGTCATCTGTCACTCTGTGACGCTGAGGGTAGGCTACTGCCTGAATAACAGTCCTTTCCCCTCGTAATCTCCTACCTCTTTTCCCCTATGGGCTTGGAAACCTTTTAACCAAACGTGGCGGAAAGCTGGCAAGGGAGAAAAAAACATTTCCTGTGCCAACTTAGGTCCAGGAGTCAGGGGCCTGCAAATTAACTGACAGTAGACAGATTAAGAGGAGAAAAGAAAACAAGTTTTATTCACATGCATGTGGGAGCACTCAGATGAACAGGCTCGCTGACCAGCTACAAATAGGGGTTCATATACTCACTTAATAGGGGAAAGGAGTTCTATGGGGAGAACAGATGGGCCTTTTATAGGGAAGACAAATGGACTTTTAGGGAAACAAAGGGAAGGTGGGACGATTGTAAGTGTTTGTTTATGTAATTTCTCTTCTGGTCAGAGTGACTGGTCTTCTGCCTGGAGAAGGGGATTTATGGCAACTTCACTCTCCAAAGGGTTCTGTCTTTAGGTCAGATAAGGGAAGTTCCAAAAAGGCTTCTTTCTGCATCTGCTGCATCTCAAATGTCTTCAGCTTAAAATAAATCTCCACCCCAGTTCTGCAGGGCCAACTGAGTCCCCACAAAGGGAAAACAGGCTCTGCGTGAGGATGGAAGAAACGCATGAGCTTCAGCAACATCTATGATAATACCTCAGGGTCAATAAAAACAAGTTCTTTTTTTAAAGATTTTATTTATTTGACAGAGACACGGCGAGAGAGGGAACACAAGCAGGGGGGAGTGGGAGAGGGAGAAGCAGGCTTCCCGTTGAGCAGGGAGCCTGATGCAGGGCATCATGGCCCAAGGTGAAGGCAGATGCTTAACGACTGGGCCACCCAGGTGCCCCAAAAGTTCTGATTCTTAGCTGTGTCCTGGTTGTCAGCTGGATAATGGCTACGGGAGGTGTCTGTACAGAGATAAGCTGTGGATCGCATTTCCAGAGGCCGATCCTCTGAAGTCCAGTTGTTTAGAGCTGGGACATGTGCTTCCATCAGCTCCAAGAGGTGCTTGAAAGATTGGCAGTGTGGTGACCATGGAGGGATCCTGGGAGGGTCAAGTCCTAAAATTCTACCACTCAGGCTTCATTCCTTAGGTTGAAGTTTCCCCCCATCCTCCAGACAGTAACAGGTGAGAGTTCTCTCAAAATTCGAAGGATAAAATGACACAAAATCATAAAGATAAAAAGGGCATACAAGGGTCTCTGGGGAAAAATAAGTCTTCCTCCCATCTCTAACCTGCACACCTGTCCCACGAATAACAAGTTTCTAGTTTCTAAGTGTATATGTGTTTTTATTTTTACACAAATGATGAAATGCCATATGCATTGTTTGGCATCCTATTTCCACTTTCACTTTAAACAATACACATTTGAGAGGTACATATCAGTACTTAAAAAATTTTCACGTTCTTGTCATGGATGCAATGGTATTTCATTGCATGGAAGTGCCATTATTTATTTAACCAGCCTCCTGGTGAAGTTATTCCTCTTATGGCTGCGAATGGCCTGACAATGAGTAGCCTTGTACAGAGGTTGTTGCACACATGCTAAAACACACCAGTAAGAATAGATTCTTAGAAGTGAAATTGCTGGCTAAAGGGTATGAGAACTTTTCCATTCAAAACTGGAGTGTCAGGGGTGCCTGGGTGGCTCAGTTGGTTAAGCATCCGACTCTTAATTTTGACTCAGGTCAGGATCTCAGGGTCCTTGGATGAAGCCCCACCTCCAACTCTGCCCTGAGTGTGGAGTCTGCTTGAGATTCTCTCTCTCTCCCTCTGCCTCTTCACCCCCTCCTCCCTCTAAAGAGAAAAAGAGAACAAGTGCGTTCTCCCCCCTCCTGCCCCTAAAGAGAAAAAGAAAAAAAAAAAAAAGGAGTGTCAAGTGCGCTGCCAAGGTGGGCAGATGAGAACGCTGCCTGAACAGTCTCATGAGAATTCACCTTCTACTAGGAGGAGACAACCTACACAAACCTCCCTTTACACGACAGTTTGGATTACTACACAATAGGCTTTCAAAACGTGTGGAATTCATTGAAATGAACAGTGCCAAAGAAACTTGAGTGCTTTGTAAGGGAAGAGAGCCAGATCCGCGATCCTCAGCTCCCCATCCAGACCCCATTCAGACCCCACAAGCTCCGCCCCCTCAAGGCTCTCACGTGTTGCCCCTGCACACCTCCCCCTCGGCTTCCATTTCCTCTGTCTTCTCCCCTCCTGGTTTCACTTCCTTCCCCTCCCTCCTGAGCCCCGATGTATCATTTCAGCTACTTGTCAAAGCCTTCAACTCTAATCACTTTTTCCTGCTACCTCTCCCTGTCCTTTCCTCCAGGTTATAGAGAAATGCTGGAAAAAAATCTCAGTTTGAGGGAGCTCACAGACCTGAGGTGGTGAGGTTCAGTTGGGTCCATGGCATGGCCTGACAATCCTTCCAGGATTCTCCTGTCTCTGTGTCCTCTACGCTGACCACGCCCAACTCCTCCATCTGGGCTCTGGGTCTTCCTTCTTCTCATTTCCCCAGGGTTCCTTTTCTTATATATTTTCCACGATTTCCTCTTTGTTTATTCTTTCTTCACAGTTTACACACCTGGCATCTAATAGATGCTCAATAAATCTTTTTCTAAAATCAGGTTTATTAAAGTATCATTTATGAAAAACAGGCACATTTTCTAGTTTCATGCAATATGCTCCCTTGTCTCTAGGTTCTTTCACTCACCATACTATTTCTGAGATGTATCCATGTTGTTTCATATATTAACTTTTTGTTCCTTTAAAAAAAAATTTTTGTTCCTTTAAAAATTTAATGTAACACAATGTTACATTAGTTTCGGGTGTATTTTGTTCCTTTTTAATGTTGAGTAGTATTCCATCCTATGGATATACCATAATCTATTTGTCCTTTGATCTGTTGAAGGACAGCTGGGTTATTTCCAGGTTTTGGCTAGTAGCAGTATGGTAGCTGTGAGCATTTGGCCACAAGTAATTTCATTACTAGGAGTGGAATTGCTGGATCATAGAGTAGGTATATGTCTAACTTTATAAGAAACTGCCAAACTGTTTTGCACAGTGCTTATATCATTTTACATTCCCATGAGCAGTTATGAAAATTCCAGTTGCTCTACATCTTTGCTAACACTTGTTATTGTCAGTCCTTTAAGTTTTAGTCATTCTAGTGGCTGTGAATGATCTATGTCATTGTGGTTTTGTACTGTTGATATTTTCATGTGCTTATTGGCCATCTGTATAGCTTTCCTTGTGGGGGGTGCCTGGATGGCTCAGTCGTTAAGCATCTGCCTTCGTCTCAGGTCATGATCCCAGGGTCCTGGGATCGAGCCTGGCATCGGTCTCCCTGCTCCATGGGAAGCCTGCTTCTCCCTCTCCTACTCCCCCTGCTTGTGTTCCCTCTCTCGCTGTGTCTCTCTCTGTCAAATAAATAAATAAAATCTTTAAAAAAAGAAGTACTGTATATCTTTCCTTGTGAAGTGTCTGTTCAAGTCTTTTCATTATTTCTTGTGTTTCTTTAAGTTGATGTGTGAATTCTTTATAGAATCAATATGTCTTTCATTAGAATATGAGTTACAAATATACAGTAGGATATAGACATAACCTGGTCCATGGCTTGCTTTTTCATGTTCTTGATGATATCTTTTAATGAACAGAAGGTTTTAATTGTGGAGAAGTCCAATTTATCAATCTTTTTTTTTTAATTTATCAATCTTTATAGTTACTGCTGAGTCCTGCCTAAGAAATTTTGGGTAGCCCAAGAGCATGAAGATTTTCTTCTATGCTTTCTTCTAGACACTTTATTTTTTTATTTTTTATTTTTTTAAAGATTTTACTTATTTATTTGACAGAGAGAGAGACAGTGAGAGAGGGAACACAAGCAGGGGGAATGGGAGAGGGAGAAGTAGGCTTCCCGCAGAGCAGGGAGCCCGATGCAGGGCTGGATCCTAGGACCGTGGGATCATGACCTGAGACGAAGGCAGACGCTTAACGACTGAGACACCCAGGCGCCCCTCTTCTGGACACCTTATACTTCAAGCTTTTCCCTATAGGTCCATAAACCATCTCAAATTAATTTTTAAGTCCGATGGTAAGTTAATTTTTCCCCTATATGTTTACTCAGTTGTTACGGTGCAATTTTGTAAAAAAAAAAAGTTTCCTTTCCTTTTGAATTGCTTTGAGTCCTTTGTCAAAAATCAGTTGTTTGCTTCCCATCTTGAAGTGTAATTCTATTTGGCTTTTTAAAAATAGTTTCCATTTCAGGGGCACCTGGCTGGCTCAGTCAGTAGAGCATATGACTCTTGATCTCAGGATTGTAAGTTTGAGCTCCACGTTGGGTGCAGAGACTATTTCAAAATAAAATCTTAAAGTTTCCATTTCTCTGCTAAGATTTCCTATTTGTTTATTCATTATGTTTGTCTTTTCCTTTACATCCTTAAACATATTCATAATAGCTATTTTAAAGTCCTTGGCTGCTGTGCAAATTATCAATTTACTGCCTTTTAGTGCTAAATCAACTTTTCATGAGCTGTGCTATGATAACGAACCAGACCCTTTAAGTATTTCTCTTTCGCAGTAACTACAATGTTAATGTTGTCAGTAGAGGAAGCTGGAGGGACTTATTAGGAGGAAAGAGCTTCTCCTGGTTCCACTGCTTCTGTTTTTGTTTTTTTGCTATTGTTGCATGACTGCCAACCGCGTGTCCAAAGCACATAGTCCCTCAGCAAACTCGCAGGCCTGGCTCCAGTCCACGAACTACCTCACTATAGTATTTCTGATGTCAACAACATGAATACCAAGCCTTAGGCTGTGTTGTCAGCAAGTGGGTTCCCTACATCTTGACTCCCTCCAGGCACCCATCTACTATAGCCTTGGCCCACCTGTACCCCAGGTGGTTGCTTCCCATGGCCCTCCTGACATGGACACCATGCAATCCAGGTCTCACTCTGCCCTGCTGCTAAGTTGGTTCCCAATGCCTTGACTCCCTCTGCATTCCTACCCACCAGCTTTGGTCCACTTGAGCCCTAGAGGCAAGTATTTCCTACTTCCCCACCCACTGTGGGGCAGCCCAGAGAATTTTTCCACCTTTGGGTAGATTGAGATTAGATCTGAATCTTGATTTTGGGAAGGGACCCCTGTCTCAAGTTGTTTCTTCTTTAGTCCTTCCTCAAGCACTAGGTTATTCCTTAGAATACCCCTCTACCCCCACATTTTACGTTTATGGTTTCTCTCCTGTTATAGTTAATAATTCTTTATATTAAATATTCTCTGTTCAAATTACTGGTTTCTCTCTCCTGATCAGATCCTTGACTGGTATATCTGCTAATTTCATCATCTCTGTCACCTTGAGGTCTGTTTCTATTGACTGATTTTCCTTTGAATTACAGTCCACATTTCCTTCTTTGAACGTGTAGTAATTTTTTTGTTGTATGCTGAACACTGTATGTAAGAGACCGGGATGATGAAATCATGTCGTATCAAAGAGTTGCACGAAGTAGAGATGTTTGTTCTGGAGAAGATGAGGGGGGGTTGCAGTGGGTATCTTTTCATATTGGAAGGCAGCTGTGGCAGAGGATAAAACTAAGTTCAATGAAAGGAAAAGAAAGCAGCATGAATATTAGCATAGACATGAGGAAGCATTCTCTGTGCATCAGAACTTTTGCCTGAAGACATAGTGCCGGTGGTGAAGTAGAGGCTGGATCACTGTTTACTGGGGATTTGTGCATCCACATGGCCAGAGGAGGGGTTCCAGGGCACCTCTGCAGAGCTCTGTGCCAACAACATAGGCTTTGCAGTCGGTTAGGTTTGATCTGAGTTCCAATTTTACCACCGACCAGCAGGTCACCTAACTTCTCCGTGCCTCAGTTTCCTCATCTATAAACAAAGATGATACTGCGTAGTCTCTAAGGATTATTATAGGGATTAAAAGAGAAAGCCCCAGCATTCCTTGCCCAGACTGTAACCAGCATCCTGATGCTCTCACAAATAGCTGTGACTCTGGCTCAGTTGTGCCTTTGGGGCCTTCAACAACCTTTCACCTGGTGAAGTTAATTACCTATTCCATTCCCTCTCCTGACTTCTTCAAATGTCATTGCCTGCCCAACTTCTTCAATATCATAGGAAAAAAAAAAAGACAAAATTTCCTCAACTTAAACTTTCATCCAACCCCTTCAATTTCATAGGTAAATCCTTCTACAGCCTCTGACTTCTCCTACCTCCTACTTCCATACCCCCAAAATGTGTTCTGTGTACATATCTGAGGTTGTATTTATCATGTTATTTTGATCTTTTAAACTTTTATAATTATTAATATATGTGACATGGACTGAATGTTTGTGTCCCCCAAAATTCATATGTTGAAATCTTAATCTCCGAGGGGATGGGATTAAGTGGTGAGGCCTCTGAGAGACGGTTAGGCCAAAGGGTAGAGCCTGCAAATGGGATTAATGCCCTTATATTTTTTTTGCCTTCTTTTTTACTCATTTTATTTAAGTTCAATTAGTTAACATAGAATGTATCATTAGTTTTAGATGTAGAGTTCAGTAATTCATCAGTTGCATATAACACCCAGTGCTCATTACATCATGTGCCCTTTTTGATGCCCATCACCCAGTTACCCCATCGCCCCCCACCTCCCCGATTAATGCCCTTACAGATGAGATCCCAGAGAACTCTCTTGTCCCTTCTGCCATGCAAAGTCACAGCAAGAAGACAGTCATCTATGAATCAGGAAGCAGACTCTCACCAGATACCAAACCTACTGTTGTCTTGACCTTGGACTTCTCAACCTCCAGAACAGTGAGAAATAACTTTCTGTTGTGTATAAGCTACCCAGTCTATGGAATTCTATTATAGCAGCCCAAATGGGTGAGGATAATATGTTTATGACTGAAACATTCAAGAAATGAAAAAGGGTACAAGTGAGAAGTTATAGTTCTCTTCCCTCATTGATCCAGTGCCGCCCAAGAGAGAACCATTTTAATTTTCTTGTGTCTTTTTTTTTTTTTTTTTAAGATTTTATTGATTTATTTGACAGAGAGAGAGAGAGGAGAGGGCAGGGAGCCTGATGTGGGGCTCAATCCCAGGACGCTGGGATCATGACTTGAGCTGAAGGCAGAGGCTCGACCCACTGAGCCACCCTTTTCTTGTGTCTTTTTCCATGAAATATATGCATAGGCAAGTATGTGCACCTATACACACATACCACCTGTCTGTCTTTTTTGTTTTTATGTAATGGCACCTTGCTCTATGAACGGTTGCATCCAGTGCTTTTTCCACCTCATGTGTCTTGTACATCTTTGCAGATAAGTACCTGAAGAAAGGCTTCATTCTTTTTTTTTTTTTTTTTTTTTTTAGTGGGGGAAGCAGTAGAGGGAGAGGGGGAAGAGGGATGGAGAGAGAGGGAGAGAGAGAATCCCATTAAGGCTCCATGCCCAGCATGGAGCCCATAGGGCTCAGTTTCACAACCCTGAGATCATGACCTGAGCTGAAATCAAGAGTCGGTCGCTTCACTGACTGAGCCACCCAGGCGCCCCAAGAAAGGCCTCATTCTTTTCAACAGTTGCTCGGTGTTCCTCTGTGTGGATGCAACAAGGGTTGTTACTTCAGTCCTCTCTCGCTGGCCATTTAACTTGGTGTGGTGTGTTGCCTTTCACCATGGGGCTAAGTTGTATTTTCCTTTGTACAGGACTGTGTTTTCAACCTAACCGAGGCCGACACAGGCGGCATTTCATTTTTGGTTGTACATCTGGCAACCGGCTCTGCCCTTGGCATGTTGTAAAAGCAATGAATTGAGTTCTGTTCCATCGGATTGCTCCTACAAAGACCTGGCCCAAGACCCTTCCCCAGGGGGACCACCAGCAAAGATGTGTCCCCCCAATTTTTTTTTAAAGATTTTATTTATTTATTTGAGAGAGAGAGAATGAGAGACAGCATGAGGGGGAGGAGAGTCAGAGGGAGAAGCAGACTCCCCGCTGAGCAGGGAGCCCGATGCGGGACTCGATCCCGGGACTCCAGGATCATGACCTGAGCCGAAGGCAGTCGCTCAATGAACTGAGCCACCCAGGCGCCCGTGTCCCCCTAATTTAATATGTTACCTAATCCTCATCTGGTTCAGCTGGCAGGCTTACTCCTTCAGAGGCTGCCACCTCTCTCTTATCTCCTGGATCCTCTGAGGCACCATGGAAATGTGGTCTCAAAAGATCCCTCTCCTGGGAGCCCAACCCCTCTCTGTTGCCCAGGGTCAGCTGTTCCCTAGCCCCTGCTTTAGGGAACCAGGGCTCAGTGGACTCTTGCCAGTCGGGTCCTGCTCCTCCCAGCATCGCTTCCCAGGAGGAGGCAGCAGCTCATCTTCCCCTGAATTCAAGCCCCTGGCACAGATAAGCCCCTGGGAAGCATTTGCTGAAGCTTCCCAGGCCTTTCTCTGCATGAATATTTAACACTTCTGCAGTAAACTAGATTGTTAAGGCAAGGAAGGGGAGTCGTCTATGCCATACTGCTACATGCTGGCAAGGAGTCTGGGGTGTGAAGGTGGTGGTGAGGATGGGCCTCTCATCCCTTCCCACCCAATGCAGAAATCATGTCCCTCGCCCGAGCACCCAAGCTGCCCCAGCCATTTGGGTGGCTGTCACCAGGCCAGAGGCATTCCTGCTCACCGGTCCACCTTTACGGTGCTCCAAAAGGTCATCCTAGATTTCTGCTCTGTCATTTCAGTCCCTGCCTCTGCTTCGGTCCCAATCATGAATGCAAGGGCCCAGCTCGGAGGTCCTGCGATCCAGCCACCACACTGTACAGAGGAGGAAATAAGAACCAGGGAGATGGAGGGACCGTTCAAGGTCACACCTGGAGAGCAGGTGTGAACGCTCACTGAGGGATCCAGACTCACAGAAGTGGGCCTTGTCCACCCCCCGACCTCAGCCAGAGAGGGTCTCTGAAGCTGCTGCTGCGTTCCTCCCCCTTCCCTGAGCCCAGGGTCATGGAGACCCCTACAACTTACACAAAACGCCCTGTGTGCCAGTCCCTGCCAGAAGTGCTTTACATATGTTTATTTATACATATACATATATACATGATATATAGATTCTCAACACCCTATGAATTACATTGCCTATTTTATAGAGGAAGAAACTGAGGCCTGGACAGCATAAGTATCCGCCCAAGGCCACACAGCAACAGAGCTGAGATTCAAGCCCAGGCAGTGTGGCTTCAAAGTCTGTGTTCTTAACTTCAGCACCATCCTTCCCCTCAAACTAACTAACTATGCCAGAGTTTATAGGCAATATTTCATGTAATCCCCCTTACAGCTCTGTGAAGAAGAAAATACTCTCACTGAACCCCTTTTATAAGCCTCTCCGGGCTTAGAAAGGCCAGATAAACTGATGAAGGTCACTTAGCTGGCGGAGTCGAGAACGAAGGAAACCAGAATGTGCCACCCCAAAATATGTCACTTCGGCATAAGGATTATTTTGAGCTGAAGGCAATTAAGAAACAACAGATGCAGAAAAAAACAAAAAAGCTGTCTGCCCTCCCCCTAGCTAGCTGAAGGCAGTATATTAATTTCCATTTGTAAAAGTGTCTCTCTCTTCCACACAAGGACGAGGAAGACAGCGCGGAGATTCTTGGTCCCTGGAGACAATGCTAGACTCTTACCAGCCCAAGGCATCCAAGACATCAAGACGAATCTACATAACAAACCTTTCTAAGACAGCTTTATTTTTTTTTGGAGAGCGAGCGCACGGGCGCGCGCACACGTGTGTGTGCTTGCTTGCGCGCACTGAGGGGAGGGATTGGGGGAAGGGGCAGAGGGAGAGGGAGAGAGAGAGAATCTCAAGCAGGCTCCATGCTCTGTGCAGAGCCCAACATGGGGCTCAGTCTTGTGACCCTGAGATCATGACTTGAGCCAAAACCAAGAGTCCAATGCTCAACTGACTGCGCCACCCAGGCGCCCCTAAAATAACTTAAAAAAAAAAAAAAACCTCTTATCTTCTATTAGCTTCCTTCCATATATTTATCTTCTCACAGTTTGCCACCCCTAAAAGCCTAACCTCCCCTTTTTTTGCCATGTCACTTCTTTACAAATTTATTGTTCTTCGTTGAGATGATATATAAGCCCCAAGTTCTAACCATCCCCTCGAGTGACTCATCACTGAGTTTTGCCCGTGAATTATGCATTCTGCATGAATTAATAAACTGTGGGTTTTTTTTCTTGTTAAACTGTCCTTTGTCAGTTTGATTTCTAGGGCTCCAGCCATAGAACCTAGGAGAATAGGGAAAAAGATTTTCCCTCCCCTATAAGACTAAACCCGTATCTGTCAACTACAAGGCGAGCCCTCATAGTGTCTCATAAAAAATACTCAATAAATGGACAATGAATGTATGCATGGCCCTGTATTAGTCTACTCAGGCTGCCACAATTGAATGGCTTAAACAAAAGAAATTAATTTTTTCACAGTTCTAGAGGCTGGGAAGTCCAAGATCAATGTGCTGGCTGATTCAGTTCCTGGTAAGAGTTCTCTTTCTGGCTTGCAGATGGCAACTATCTTGCTGTGTTCTCACATGGTAGAGAGTGCTCTGGTATTTCTTCCTCTTCTTATAATGACACCAGCTTTATTGGATTAGGGTCCACCCTTATGACCTCACTGAACCTTAATTACCTTGTAAAGGCTTTATTTGGGAGGAGAGCACAATTCAGTAATAGTAGGTACGTCCTTTTCCTTTCCTCCTGGGAAAAAGTAATAATAATGACAAAATAACAAGAAAATTGAAGGTCAACCTATGGGCATTGAGAATGGTTGTTGGGTCCTTCGCTTGGCTGGTCATGGGAAACCACCAAAGTGGAGAAAACCACCAGCCAGTTTCCATGAGTGTTGATGGTGTTGTGGTTTCTGGACATAGTGAAGCCTTGGCCATTGTTGTGGCCACAACAGGCTTTCAGGTTAAAGGAAGGAAGGAAGGAAGGAAGAAGGAAGGAAGGAAGAAGGAAGGAAGGAAGGAAGGAAGGAAGGTAGGTTGGTTCCCAGAAGGAAGCTGAGTTGCCACAGAAAATGGAATGATCATGGACTAATAGTGTCTGAATGATTATGCTGGTTGTGCCCCATCTGTCTGTACACTTTTCACATCAGTAGATCTGTTCATAGCTCTACTTTTCCAAGTGGGGAACATGTCTCAGCCCTGAGACAGTCACCTGCCAGAATCCTGTATGTTGTCCAAATCCTGCTAGAATCCAGTCTCTTCACTCTTTGCACCTAGAGCATGCCGCAGGGAGGATGAGATTCTCTGAAGTAGGTGTATTACTAAAACTTGACTTACAATTATAGAATCATAATATCCTTTTTGGGGTTCCTGGGTGGTTCAGTCTGTTAAGCAACCAATTCTTGATCTCAGAGTCCTGAGTTCAAGCCCCTCAGTGGGCTCCATGCTGGGCGTGGAGCCTACTTAAAAATAAATAAATAAACAAATAAAAATACTAAATAATAATAATTATACAATAATTATTATTGGGCACCTGGGTGGGTCAGTTGGTTAAGTGTCTGCCTTCAGCTCAGGTCATGATCCCAGGGTCCTATGATCGAGTCCCTTTGGGCTCCCTGCTCAGCGGGGCATCTGCTTCTCCCTTTCCCTCTGCCTGCCACTCCCCTTGCTTGTGTATGCATGCTCTCTCTCTCTTTCTCTGTGAAATAAATAAATAAAATCTTTAAAAAATAACAACTATTATTATTATTTTTTCCTTTCTACTTCTACCTAAAATTATATGTGTGTCCTGCTGGGGGAGAAAACTAGCTGCAAAAGGCAGTCAAAAATATTTGCACAATAACCAATCTGTTTATTTTTTTATTTTAATTTTTTTTTTGAGAGAGAGAGAGTGCATGGGTGGGGAGAAGGGGCAGAGGGAGAGGGAGAGAGAGAATCCTAAGCAGGCTCCACATCCAGGGCGGAACCCAATGCCGGGATCAATCTCATGACCCGGAGATCTTGAGTTGAGCTGAAACCAAGAGTCAGATGCTTAACCAACTGAGCCACCCAGGCACCCCAATAACCAATCTTTTTAAAAAGGCACATATATTTTTAAAAAGTAATTCCTGCAGAAATAATAATTATTTGGAAAATTTCCTGCAGAGCAGCCAGGGTTTGCTGGAATAACTTACAAAATCAGAGGAAGCAATGGTGGATAAAACCACCAGAACAGAATAGATACTTCCCATCCCAAATCCCAGAGCATAAAGACTAGTCCCAGTCACTTAGAACTAATTTCCTGGCTTGTGGAAAGCTCCCAGGATTCAGGAATCCACAGGTGAATGAATCACAGATGATGATTTAAAGGGGTAGGGATAGGTTCTGACAGAGAACAGAAGCTAAAGTGTGAAACAGGCTACAGGGGCGCCTGGGTGGCTCAGTCGTTAAGTGTCTGCCTTCGGCTCAGGTCATGATCCCAGGGTCCTGGGATCGAGCCCCGCATGGGGCCCCCTGCTCTGCAGGAAACCTGCTTCTCCCTCTCCCACTCCCCCTGCTTGTGTTCCCTCTCTCCCTGTCTCTCTCTCTGTCAAATAAATAGATAAATAAAATCTTAAAAAAAGAAAGAAAGAAAGAAAGAAAGAGGCTGCAAAGAGGAATTAGCACCTTCACTGAACCAAGAAGGAGGGAGGATCCCCCCAAAACAGAGGCAGTCCTTCCTGCAGAAGACCTTCCCTGATTCTTAGCCCATGCTTTGTTTCTACTGCCCCATTCCCCAGGAACAGATCTCTCACCAAATTATCCACCTTGAATTACAGTTGTCTGCTGGTGGATGGGTCATGTCCCGTGGATGGATGAGTGCATAAGCAGACCAGAATGTCCTCATCTTTTATCCCAGTACCTAGCACACACTAGGCACTCAATATAAGTTGGTTGAATTAATGCTGATAGAGAGAAAAGGAATGAAGTGGGCAACAACATGGCGGGACTTTTTCTGGATGAGATGCAGCATCTGAAAGTCACAATTCTGGCACAGGGTTAGAGGGTCAGGTTTGCTGCTCCTGCTGTGGTTGTGCTTCTAAATGAAGGCCACAAGGTCACCAAATAAAAACAATATAATAATAAAAGCCCCTTTCTCTCCTATATCTTCAAGAAAACAGAGCCCTTATGATGGAAGGGACCTTCATGTGGATCTCAATCAGGCTATATTATTTGGAAAGTGGGGAAGGTGGGACCCAGGGAACTGAAGGGACTTGCCCTGGTCCCATGAGAAGTCAGCAAAGTCAGAGAGGAAAAATTCCCTTTCCTTTGCTCATCTCAGGTTCACTGGCTGCAGCCTTGTAAATGAAACTGACAAAAGATACATTAACAAGAGAAAAACAAGCAGTTTATTTTTTGTCTTTAAATTTTTATTGTTATGTTAATCATACATTACATCATTAGTTTTTGATGTAGTGTTCCATGATTCATTGTTTGTGCATAACACCCAGTGCTCCTTGCAGAACGTGCCCTCTTTAATACCCGTCACCAGGCTAACCCATCCCCCCACCCCCCTCCCCTCTAGAACCCTCAGTTTGTTTTTCAGAGTCCATCGTCTCTCATGGTTCATCTCCCCCTCCGACTTACTCCCCTTCATTCTTCCCCTCCTGCTATCTTCTTCTTTTTCTTAACATATATTGCACTATTTGTTTCAGAAGTACAGATCCACGATACAACAGTCTTGCACAATTCACAGCGCTCACCATAGCACATACCCTCCCCAATGTCTATCACCCAGCCACCCCATCCCTCCCACCCCCCACCACTCCAGCAACCCTCAGTTTGTTTCCTGAGATTAAGAATTCCTCATATCAGTGAGGTCATATGATACATGTCTTTCTCTGATTGACTTATTTCACTCAGCATAACACCCTCCAGTTCCATCCAATCGTTGCAAATGGCAAGATCTCATTCCTTTTGATGGCTGCATAATATTTCATTGTGTGTGTGTGTGTGTGTGTGTATATATATATATATATATATACCACTTCTTCTTTATCCATTCATCTGTCGATGGACATCTTGGCTCTTTCCACAGTTTGGCTATTGTGGACATTGCTGCTATAAACATCGGGGTACACGTACCCCTTCGGATCCCTACATTTGTATCCTTGGGGTAAATACCCAGCAGTGCAATTGCTGGATCGTATGGTAGCTCTATTTTCAACTTTTTGAGGAAGCTCCGTACTGTTTTCCAGAGAGGTTGCACCAGCTTGCATTCCCCCCAACAGTGTAGGAGGGTTCCCCTTTCTCCGCATCCCCGCCAACATCTGTCGTTTCCTGACTTGTTAATTTTAGCCATTCTGACTGGTGTGAGGTGGTATCTCATTGAGGTTTTGATTTGGATTTCCCTGATGCCGAGCGATGTTGAGCACTTTTTCATGTGTCTGTTGGCCATTTGGATGTCTTCTTTGGAAAAATGTCTGTTCATGTCTTCTGCCCGTTTCTTGATTGGATTATGGATTTTGGATACTAGCCCTTTATCTGATATGTCATTTGCAAATATTTTCTCCCATTCTGTCGGTTGTCTTTTGGTTTTGTGGACTGTTTCTTTTTGCCGTGCAAAATCTTTTTATCTTGATGAAATCCCAATAGTTCATTTTTGCCCTTGCTTCCCTGGCCTTTGGCGATGTTTCTAGGAAGAAGTTGCTGCGGCTGAGGTCGAAGAGGTTGCTGCCTGTGTTCTCCTTTAGGATTTTGATGGACTCCTATCTCACATTTAGGTCTTTCAACCATTTTGAGTCTATTTTTGTGTGTGGTGTAAGGAAATGGTCCAGTTTCATTCTTCTGCATGTGGCTGTCCAATTGTCCCAACACCATTTGTTGAAGAGACTGTCTTTTTTCCACTGGACATTCTTTCCTGCTTTGTCAATTTGAGTTGACCACAGAGTTGAGGGTCCATTTCTGGGCTCTCTATTCTGTTCCATTTGTCTGTTTTTGTGCCAGTACCATACTGTCTTGATGATGACAGCTTTGTAATAGAGCTGGAAGTCCGGAATTGTGGTGCCACCAGCTTTGCTTTTCTTTTTCAACATTCCTCTGGCTATTCGGGGTCTTTTCTGGTTCCATACAAATTTTAGGATGATTTGTTCCATTTCTTTGAAAAAAGTGGATGGTATTTTGATGGGGATTGCATTGAATGTGTAGATTGCTCTAGGTAGCATTGACATCTTCATAATATTCTTCCAATCCATGAGCATGGAACGTTTTTCCATTTCTTTATGTCTTCCTCCATTTCTTTCATGAGTATTTTATAGTTTTTTGAGTACAGATCCTTTGCCTCTTTGGTTAGATTTATTCCTAGGTATCTTATGGTTTTGGGTGCCATTGTAAATGGGATCGACTCCTTAATTTCTCTCTCTTCTGTCTTGTTGTTGGTGTATAGGGATGCCACTGATTTCTGTGCATTGATTTTATATCCTGCCACTTTACTGAATTCCTTTATGAGTTCTAGCAGTTTTGGGGTGGAGTCTTTTGGGTTTTCCACATACAGTATCATATCATCTGCAAAGAGTGAGAGTTTGACTTCTTCTTTGCCAATTTGGATGCCTTTGATTTCTCTTTGTTGTCTGATTGCTGTGGCTAGGACTTCTAATATTATGTTGAATAGCAGTGGTGAGAGTGGACATCCCTGCCGCATTCCTGACCTTAGGGGGAAAGCTCTCAGTGTTTCCCCATTGAGAATGATATTCGCTGTAGGTTTTTCATAGATGGCTTTTATGATATTGAGGTAGGTACCCTCTATCCCTATACTCTGAAGAGTTTTGATCAAGAAAGGATGCTGTACTTTGTCAAATGCTTTTTCTGCATCTATTGAGAGGATCATATGATTCTTGTTCTTTCTTTTGTTAACGTATCATATCACGTTGATTGATTTGTGGATGTTGAACCCACCTTGCAGCACAGGGATAAATCCCACTTGGTCGTGGTGAATAATCCTTTTAATGTACAGTTGGATCCTATTGGCTAGTATTTTGGTGAGAATTTTTGCATCCATGTTCATCAAGGATATTGGTCTGTAATTCTCCTTTTGGACGGGGTCTTTGTCTGGTTTGGGGATGAAGGTAATAGTGGCCTCATAAAAAGAGTTTGGAAGTTTTCTTTCCATTTCTATTTTTTGGAACAGTTTCAGGAGAATAAGTATTAATTCTTCTTCAAATGTTTGGTAGAATTCCCCTGGAAAGCCATCTGGCCCTGGGCTTTTGTTTGTTGGGAGATTCTTGATGACTGCTTCAATTTCCTTAGTGGATGTAGGTCTGTTCAGGTTTTCTATTTCTTCCTGGTTCAGTTTTGGTAGTTGATACATCTCTAGGAATGCATCCATTTCTTCCAGGTTCTCTAATTTGCTGGCATAGAGTTGCTCATAATATGTTCTTATAATTGTTTGTATTCCTTTGGTGTTGGTTGTGATCTCTCCTCTTTCATTCATGATTTTGTTGATTTGAGTCATTTCTCTTTTCTTTTTGATAAGTCTGGCCAGGGGTTTATCAATCTTGTTAATTCTTTCAAGGAACCAGCTCCTAGTTTCGTTGATCTGTTCTACTGTTCTTTTGGTTTCTAGTTCATTGATTTCTGCTCTGATCTTTATTATTTCTCTTCTCCTGCTGGGTTTAGGCTTTATTTGCTGTTTTTTCTCTAGCTCCTTTAGGTGTAGGGTTAGGTTGTGTATTTGAGACCTTTCTTGTTTCTTGAGAAAGGCTTGTATTGCCATATACTTTCCTCTTAGGACTGCCTTTGCTGCATCCCAAAGATTTTGGACAGTTGTGTTTTCATTTTCATTGGTTTCCAAGAATTTTTTTTAATTCTTCTTTAATTTCCTGGTTGACACATTCATTCTTCAGTAGGATGCTCTTTAGCCTCCATGTATTTGAGTTGTTTCCAACTTTCTTCTTGTGACTGAGTTCTAGTTTCAAAGCATTGTGGTCTGAAAATATGCAGGGAATGATCCCAATCTTTTGGTACCGGTTGAGACCTGATTTGTGACCTAGGATGTGATCTGTTCTGGAGAATGTTCCATGGGCACTAGAGAAGAATGTGTATTCCGTTGCTTTGGGGTGGAATGTTCTGAATATGTCCGTGAAGTCCATTTGGTCCAGTGTGTCATTTAAAGTCTTTATTTCCTTGTTGATCTTTTGCTTAGATGATCTGTCCGTTTCAGTGAGGGGGGTGTTAAAGTCCCCCACTATTATTGTATTGTTGTCAATGTGTTTCTTTGCTTTTGTTATTAATTGCCTTATATAATTGGCTGCTCCCATGTTAGGGGCATAGATATTTACAATTGTTAGATCGTCTTGTTGGATAGACCCTTTAAGTAAGACATAGTGTCCTTCCTCATCTCTTATTACAGTCTTTGGTTTAAAATCTAATTTGTCTGATACAAGGATTGCCACCCCAGCTTTCTTTTGGTGTCCATTAGCATGGTAAATGGTTTTCCACCCCCTCACTTTCAATATGGGGGTGTCTTTGGGTCTAAAATGAGTCTCTTGCAGACAGCATATCGATGGGTCGTGTTTTTTAATCCAATCTGATAGCCTGTGTCTTTTGATTGGGGCATTTAGCCCATTTACATTCAGGGTAACTATTGAAAGGTATGAATTTAGTGCCATTGTATTGCCTGTAAGGTGACTGTTATGTTTATTGTCTGTGTTCTTTTCTGGTCTATGTTGCTTTTAGGCTCTCTCTTTGCTTAGAGGACCCCTTTCAATATTTCTTGTAGGGCTGGTTTTGTGTTTGCAAATTCTTTCAGTTTTTGTTTGTCCTGGAATCTTTTTATCTCTCCTTCTATTTTCAATGACAGCCTAGCTGGATATAGTATTCTTGGCTGCATATTTTTCTCATTTAGTGCTCTGAATATATCATGCCAGTCCTTTCTGGCCTGCCAGGTCTCTGTGGATAGGTCTGTTGCCAGTCTAATGTTTCTACCATTGTAGGTTACATATCTCTTCTCCCGAGCTGCTTTCAGGATTTTCTCTTTGTCTCTGAGACTTGTAAGTTTTACTATTAGATGTTGGGGTGTTGACCTATTTTTATTGATTTTGAGAGGGGTTCTCTGTGCCTCCTGGATTTTGATGCCTGTTTCCTTCCCCACATTAGGGAAGTTCTCTGCTATAATTTGCTGCAATATACCTTCTGCCCTCTCTCTCTCTCTCTTCTTCTTCTGTGATCCCAATTATTCTAATGTTTTGTCTTATGGTATCGCTTATCTTTCGAATTCTGCCCTCGTGATCCAGTAGTTGTTTATCTCTCTTTTTCTCAGCTTCTTTATTTTCCACCATTTGGTCTTCTATATCACTGATTCTCTCTTCTGCCTCATTTATCCTAGCAGTTAGTGCCCCCATTTTTGATTGCACCTCATAAATAGCCTTTTTTATTTCGACTTGGTTAGATTTTAGTTCTTTTATTTCTCCAGAAAGGGTTTCTCTAATAACTTCCATGCTTTTTTCAAGTCCAGCTAGTATCTTTAAAATCATGATTCTGAACTCTAGATCCGACGTCGTACTAATAATGTCCGTACTGAGTAGGTCTCTGGCAGTTGGTACTACCTCTTGTTCTTTTTGTTGAGGTGATTTTTTCCGTCTTGTCATTTTGTTCAGAGGAGAATAGATGAATGAGAGAACAAAATGCTAACAGGGTAACAAGGTCCCCAGAAAATATACTCTAAACAAATCAGAAAAGACCTGAAACCAGGGGAAAAGGGAAAGAAAGAAAAAAGAAAAAGAAAAAGATAAAAACAAACAAAAACAGAACAAAACAAAAAAAAACAGAATATGATCAGATATGATCAGGCTGGTGCATAGATCAGTGCCACACACTAGATTTTGGGTGTATTTTGGTCTGTGAGAAGAAAGTGCCTCCCAAAATTTTAAAGAAAGAAAAACTTACATACGTACAAAAATAAGGGTTGATACAGTAAAGGGATAGAATATGACTGTAAAGATGAAAATTATAAAAAAATTTATAAAAGGAATTGATAAGAAGTTGTTTGAAAAAAGAAAGAAGAGGATTTAAAAAAAAGAAAAAAGAAGAAAAAAGGGAAGAGAATGTGATCAGGCAGGAGACTAGAACAAAGCCATACACTAGAGATTTAGGGTATATCTTGATCTGTTAGAAGAAACTGTATCTCAAAATTTTTAAGAGAGAACAACTTATATATGTATGCCAAAAATAAGGATAATTACTATGAAGGGATAGAATATGACTCTAAAAATGAAAAATAAAAATGTTTTTTTAAAAAAGGGATTGATAAGATGTTGGTTGAAAAAAGTTAAAAAAAATTAACTTTGAAAGACTAAAGAATCATGGTAAAAAAAGCCATGAATTCTATGTGCAGTATTCCCCTAGCGCTGGAGTTTTGCCATTCTCATTGATTGGTAAACTTGGTCTTGGCTGGCGGTTCTTGCTGATCTTCTGGGGGAGGGGTCTGTTGCTGTGGTTCCCAAATGTCTTTGCCGGAGGCGGAATTGCCCCGCCCTTATCCATCCGGGCTAAGTAATCTGCTCCGGTTTGCTCTCGGGAGCTTTTGTTCCCTGCACGCTTTCGGTACAGCTTTGGAGGATGAGAGTGAAAATGGAGGCCTCCCAATCTCCACCCCAGAGGAGCCGAGAACTCGGGGCCCCACTCCTCAGTGCACCCCCAGAGAAAAGCAGTCAATTCCCATCTCCCTGGTCTCCGGCCGCACTCTGTGCTCACCCGGCCTGTGACTGAGCGTTTCTATCTCTCGCACCCGACTTGGTGTGGAGTCTCCAAACCCAGCAGATCCCTGCGGTGTGCTCCCGCGCCACTCCTCCCGGGGGAGGAAGGGGAGTCTCCCCGGATCTGGCGCTTGTTGGGTCCCCGCTGGAAGAGCCGGGGCCCGACTGTGCCGTGGATCATGGTTTATGGCAATCCCGAGCTGAGAGCCCGCGCCTCGGCTCTGTCTCTGCAGCCGGCTTCCCTGCTCTGATGTCTGGGAGCTCTGCCACACTCAGGCAGCCCCGGTCTTTCTGTGACCCCGAGGGTCCTGAGACCACACTGTCCTGCGAGGGATCCACCCCCCGCTTAGCCACTGGAGCGACGTCCCTCAGTGGAGCTGACTTCTAAAAGTTCTGATTTTGTGCTCCACGGCTCTATCACTTGCCAGAAGTGGCCGACGGAGGCCCCCTCCCCCGCCGTCTATCCTCCCGAATATCGCCTCGGATTCACTTCTCTGCACGTCCTACCTTCCAGAAAGTGGTCGCTTTTCTGTTCAGAGTTGTTGCTATTCTTTTCTTCGATCTCCTGTTGAGTTCATAGGTGTTCAGAATGGTTTGATCCCTATCCAGCTGAATTCCTGAGACCAGACAAAATCCAGGTCTCCTACTCCTCCACTATCTTGTTCCGCCCCCCCAAACAAGCAGTTTATGAACACATGCAATGCACACCATGTGGGAGAAACCTCAGCGATGAGTAACTCAAAGTGGTGGTTAAAACTTGGACTTATTCAGCATCTTAACAAAAGTACAATCAATTTGTAGTAAGGTGGCAAGACAAAGGACTTTGACCTTCTATGGGTGGCAAATTTAGGGAAGATAAATATATGGGGGAACTAATGGAACATAAGGGCTAATTAGTATAATTTATTATGTCAATTCCTCTGGTGCCATCTCCAGACTGATAAGGGTCTAGAGTTGCAGGCATGCCCAGAAGAAGAGGAAGGGGAGGCCCATGAGGAGCCAGACAGTGGGGAAGGCTCCAAGTTCTACGAGAATGACTCCAACTGTGGGCAGGATCAACTCTCCCAGGATGGTAGCAGCTATGAGAACCGTCAGGATGGGGCTTTGGGTCCTGAGGATGAAGACTCCTTCTCCAGTGCAGCTGAGTCTTACGAGAATGAGGATGAAGAGCTGGTCCAACCAGTCACTAGGACAGTAGACTTCCTGAGCCCCCATGGGTCAGCTTGGGACCCCAGCAGGGAGGCAACCTCTCTTGGCTCCCAGTCCTATGAGGATATGAGAGGGATCTGGTATGCAGCCCCCCAGCTCTGCTCCATTAGGGCCCAGCCTGGTCCCAATCATGAGGAAGATGCAGACTCAAATGAGAACATGGATAATCCCAAATGGCCAGAACCAGCGAGGGGAGGAGGGGACCACATGGGCACCTGGAGCACTAGGTGATTCCCTCTAGCCTGGGCCTCCTTAGACCCCTGAGGTCTATACCTGATTCTGAAATCTGGGACCCTAAGCAGACAGTGTCAACCTCTAGAGCAGCACTGTCTTGGATGTGAGATGTATCTGTGTGTGTGTATGTGTGTGTGTGTGTGTGTGTGTGTACCAATGAAACTTCGACTTCCCTTGGGCTCCCCCAATAAACTCAATGACTTCTTCCAAAACAACAACAACAACAAGTCTCAACTTGGACTAGCCACATTTCAAGTGCTCAGCAGCCACAGATGGGGAGTAGCTACCATATTGGACAACAGAGGAAAAGTAAGAGGCCACCACTGTCCTACCCAGTAATACCAGTACTACGAGCCTGATATAGTGTCTGAAAGTGCATCATGAGCTACTCTTATGGCCTGAAGCATCATCTTCAGAAGGCCCCAGGTACCTGCAGATGCACCACCCAGGAGGGTTAAAA
Source organism: Callorhinus ursinus (assembly GCF_003265705.2). NCBI lineage: Eukaryota > Metazoa > Chordata > Mammalia > Carnivora > Otariidae > Callorhinus > Callorhinus ursinus. Next base: position 72,719,102 of record NW_027397072.1, read on the forward strand.
CATCAATCCAGTAGATTATGCTACTAGCACCCCACCCACTTGGGGCCACAATGACTTGGAGGCAGAGAAAGGGCTGCTATGACTTTTTTTTGCCCTACCCTCAGTTATCTAGAAAGCACTAGGTCCTTAAATGCAATGCTTTCCTTTTAAATTCTCTAAGCCCAGTTGGCCACTTTGAAAGCTCCGTGCTTCTGGTTCAGTAAAGTTTGTCTCCTGCCCTCTTAAGGATATCACCCAAGCAGTCTTGGATGGTGGGCCCAGGCCTGTGCAGAACTACAGTGGCCTAAACCCCACCTTCCTTTCTGGACCCTCTCCTTGCTTCCTCCCCATGTCTTAGCCCATCAGCAGCCTCTGGGGTCCTATTCCTGTAGGATTTTGCTATTAAATCCCTTAATTTGGGATCCAAGCCAGTGCGAGCTGCCCGAGCAGCACAACCTTAAGCCAGAAATACAATTCAAGATGAAGATATTAGAAAGCTGCTTCTTGAAAAGACTCAGCTGCCAGAAGCAGCCTCATTTTCTCATTCATCTCTCTCTACCCCAAAAAGTAGGTTATCAAAGTTGTAAGAACTTACATTGTTTCCAAGGGATACAGTAAAGCTATTTTTGTATTGAATGACTGGAAAATCCCTATGTAAACACTTTAATTTTTCTTAAATTAGCAGTTGTGTAAAAAACAAACAAACAAACAAAAAAACCCCAAAGGATTTCGCAGAGCCAGCAGTTTCAAAGTTTTGGGGTTGATCAGTAAAATTTTAAAATAAAACAAAATAACAACAAAAAAAGAAACAAACAGGGAGCCTGGGTGGCTCAGTTGGTTAAGCGTCTGCCTTCGGCTCAGGTCATGATCTTGGGGTCCTGGGATTAAGCCCCACATCGGGCTCTCCACTCAACAGGGAGTCTGCTTCTCCTCTCCCCCAACTCCTGCTCACTCTCTCTATTAAATAAATAAAATATTTTAAGAAAAAAAGGGGGGCACCCGGGTGGCTCAGTCATTAAGCATCTGCCTTCGGCTCGGGTCATGGTCCCAGGGTCCTGGGATCCAGCCCCGCATCGGGCTCCCTGCTCAGTGGGGGGCCTGCTTCTCCCTCTCCCACTCCCCCTGCTTGTGTTCCTACTCTTGCTATCTCTCTCTCTCTGTCAAATGAATAAACAAAATCTTTAAAAAAAAAAACAAACCTTTAGGTGACCAAAGGCATGTTAAGAAAAATGTTCCAAAACTTGGAACTAAGGAAAAGGGATCGTTACTGTCTTTCCTTTTTGAATCATGCCAGCTGAATGTAGGATATTATTATTATTATCATTATTTTAAAGATTTTATTTAATTATTTGACAGAAAGAGAGAGAGAGTACAAGCAGGGGGAGCAGCAGAGGGAGGGGGAGAAGCAGATTCTCCACTGAGCAGAGAGATTGATGTGGGGCTCCATCTCAAAACCCTGGGATCATGACCTGAGCCGAAAGTAGACACTTAACTGAGCCACCCAGGTGCCCCTGAATGTAGGATATTAAACAATTTTGTATCTAAATTAGCAAACTTTTGCAAACATTCTTCCTCTTCACTGCCCTAAAGATTTCACTCTCTCCAATTCTCTTTGGACTAGCCTTACCATCTTGCTGGTTGCCTCATGAGGTAAATAAATATTTGACATTTGCTCATTTTTTTATTTGCATGAGATTAATGTTTTTAACTTTTTGAAAATTATACTTTCTCAGTAAGATTGGCAAATTATGTCAAGTAGAATTTATACCATATATATAAAAATTTATACCATTTACTATGCCTGTAAAAGTAAAAATATTTAATAGAGAAAAGCAGGAAAACTACAATGGGATGGGGTGTAGGACAGTATTTAAATGGGGGGCGCCTGGGTGGCTCAGTCGTTAAGCGTCTGCCTTCGGCTCAGGTCATGGTCCCAGGGTCCTGGGATCGAGCCCCACATCGGGCTCCCTGCTCGGCGGGAAGCCTGCTTCTCCCTCTCCCACTCCCCCTGCTTGTGTTCCCTCTCTCGCTGTGTCTCTCTCTGTCAAATAAATAAAATCTTTAAAAAATAAATAAATAAATAAATAAATGGGCAGTGTCCAGGTTGTTGGTTCCCTGAATGGTGGCTAATGAATGAAAAACCTTCAGGTACTTACTTTTCAAAAACAGCTTTGTTGGGGCACCTGGATGGCTCTGATGGTTAAGCATCTGCCTTCGGCTCGGGTCATGATCCCAGGGTCCTGGGATGGAGCCCCACGTCACGTCAGGCTCCCTGCTCGGCAGGGAGCCTACTTCTCCCTCTCCCTCTGCTGTTCCCCCTGCTTGTGCTCTCTTGCTCTCTCTGTCAAATAAATAAATCTTTAAAAACAAAACAAAACAACAGTTTTGTTGAGGTATAATCGACATACAATAAACTAAATATATTTGAAGTGTTCAAATTGGTAAGTTTCCTACATATACCCCCCTGAAGCCATTGCTTGGGTTCTATATAGTCCCTTGGCATATTCAATATTTTAAATGGAAAGAGTTGGCAAAAATGTCACCTTTCTCCCCTGAAATGGGTCATAAAACCCTCATGTGAGGAGTGTCCTCCTTATACTGGAGGAAAGGGGCATACTTGTCTCTGAAGACAAGGAGATGCCAAGAAAAATCCTAACACACAGGCCTTGTTAAGTTTCCCCCAGTTTACTACACTTAGCTCATTCTCTTTAACCTACTAGAGTCTTCCATGACTGCCCACTCTTCATCAAACCTAGCAGAAAAATACTCAGGCCTGTTTCTTTGGGTCTTCATTTCCTTATGAAGGCTCCTGAGTCATATAAAATTTATATTAAATAAATTTTTTTATTGGTCTTTGTCAGTTAAATTTATAGACCCAGCCAGGGACCCTACAAATATTCAAGGAAAACTTTTTCCTCCCCTACACCATTATCATAAGCAAGAAACATATACATTACCCTGTACATTTTATAAGCAACAGAACTTGAGAAAGAGAGCGGTCATTTATTTTGGGGGGACCACGTAAAAGGTGCGTGCTGAGAGACTTGAGTAGGAAGACCATCTTTAATGAGCACCTCCATTGTTTAATGAGCACCTCCTGTTTACCAGGCCCTGAGCAAAACCTAGGCAGAAGGTTGTGCCTTCTGAGTTCCTGAGTACATAGAGGCTCAGGACTCACCCAGCAGGAGGCCAGCCCTTGGGCCTCCCACCCATGCCTTCTCCTCCATCCACAGTCGGAGAGGGTCAGATATGGTGCAGCTGAGACCTTCTGGGTAACAGTGGTGCTGAGGATGAAAAACTTCTGCTGGAATTACCCCTTTTCTGATAAAAAGGACCCTTTAGTCTCAGAAACAAGATGGAAATGGTATGCTTGTCTAGAAAAGCTGTCCCCAGGGACAGCTTCCCCACTCCCGAGCAAGTTTGTTCTAATAAAAATAGAGGCAGCAGTTACTGGACACATTCATTTCCCTAACAGATTGTCTTTGATCCCAAGGCTGGGCCTTTGCTGTTCTACCCCAGAAGGAATCATGCTGGCACTGGCGTGGATGCTTAGGAGAGCCGACTGAGAGTGGGCAAGCCTGGGAAGAAGTGAGGAGGATGCCCAGAGTCATGCAGGGCAGGATGGAGAACCCTGGGCGTTCTCCTGAACCAGCTGGGGAAGAAGGAAGAGAGAAAGGGGACGGAATGAGGGAAGGATTTCTCTGTAATGATAGTCTCAACGGAAGCTGAGCAATGCATAAGATTTTGCTGGATTGGTACTACCTTTCTTTTGAGAGAGTAAATGAAAAGTGTTTCAGTTTCTCTCTCCCAAGCATACAAGGTGTTCAGAGAGAAGGACTAGTGGTACCCAGCTGCATCATCAGACTTCCACTGGGGAGGGTTACCAGTGGATAAAGATAACAGGGTAAGAACCCTGGGGCTGTGACGACTGGAGGTGGGAGCAGAGTGTGGGACCCCTGGGGCCAGGGGTGGGCCTATAGTAACTAGGCAACGTGAGGGGAGGTGGGCAGTCCTAGAAGGCTGGAACTGCAGGGAATCCAAGCATACTTGGTGTTAAAATATATATTTGGAACCCGTATAAAGCCAAGAAGATGACAGTGAAGGGATCTAGAATATGTCATTGTAAGTTTTGTGTGTGTGTTTTCTGAGCTCCTCTTATCTGCCTAAAAGCAGAGCCTCCTCCTAAAAATCAACTGTCATAAATCCTCTCCTCCGGGAATTTGCAATCAGGGCTAAGAAATCACCTAAATAGACATCGTCACGAAGCTCTCATCCATCTCCTATCTGTTCTCCCGAGGGCCCCCTTATCTTTCCTAAAAGTCATTTGTTTCTTCATAAAGGCCCTTTTTCCTCATCCCTTCCCCTATTAGGATGGCATATAAGCCCCAAATTCTCACTTCTTTGAGTCACATTTTTCTATGAAATCCCACATTTGTACATGAATAAAAATGTTTTTTTTTTCTTCCTAATCTGCCACTTGCAAGTTTAATTCACAGGCCCCCAGTGACTAAACCAAAGAGGACAGAGTAAAAGTTTTTCTTTCCTGATGATTGCATGTTCTCTTAAAGATTAATTATTTTTGGGCCGCCCGGGTGGCTCAGTCAGTTGAGCATCTGCCTTTGGCTCAGGTCATGATCCCGGGGTCCTGGGATCAGGCCCCACATCCGGCTCCCTGCTCCGCGGGGAGTCTGCTTCTCCCTCTGCTGCTACCCCTGCTTGTGCTCTCTCTCTCTCTCTCTCTCACATGCTTTCTCTCTCTCTCAAATAAACAAATAAAATCTTTTTTTAAAACAGCGAGAGAGAGTACAAGCAGGGAGGAGAGGGAGAAACAGGCTCCCTACTGATTAGGGAGCCCGGCGTGGGGCTCAATTCCAGGACCCTGGGACCATGACCTGAGCTTCTGAAGGCAGACCCTCAACTGACTGAGCCACCCAGGTGCCCCAAATAAATAAAATCTTTTTTAAAAAGATTATTTTTTATTTTTTTAAGATATTATTTTTAAGTAATCTCCACATCCAACATGGGGCTTGAACCCACAACCCCAAAATCAATTTTGCATGCTGTAATGATTAAGTCAGCCAGGTACTCCTAAAGATTAATTTTTAAACAGAACGTACCATTGTTTGGCTTTGCTAATTATTATTATTTTTTAAAGATTTTATTTATTTATTTATTTATTTATTTATTTATTTTATTTGAGAGAGAGAGAATGAGAGATAGAGAGCATGAGAGGGAAGAGGGTCAGAGGGGAAGCAGACTCCCCACCGAGCGGGGACCCCGATGCGGGACTCGAATCCGGGACTCCAGGATCATGACCTGAGCCGAAGGCAGTCACTTAACCAACTGAGCCACCCAGGCGCCCTTTGCTAATTATTATTAAGGGCTCATATTCTGTGAAGTTGCACGTTAACCTGAAGATTTGTGTCTAGTAGAATGCATATGATATATATATAATGCAGCAGTCTTATTCTAACATTTCTTTATTAAATTGTCTATAAATACCCAAATTCATATTTTGAGATAACTGTAGATTCACATGCAATTGTAAGAAATAATGGAGATTCCACATATTCTTTCCCCAATTTCTCCCAATGGTAACATCGTGCAAAACTAGAGTGTACTATCACAACCAAGATAATGACACTGATGTAGCCAAGATGCAGAACAAATCCATCAGCACAAAATCCCTCATCTTTTTTTATAGCCACACCCACCACCCTCCTCTCTCTACCTTGCCTGCCCTGACCTCTAGAATGTTCTTTTACTCAGCCTTACCATCTCACTTCTCCCCCCATTAATTAAAGAGTTGAATGAAATCTTTAGCCCATGTCCATTTCATATCTGAATGAATGTTTTTAAATCTAAAATTTTGAGAATTGCTTTGATACTGGGAAGCCTCAAATTTTGAAGCTGGGTGTTAAACACCTTTGGGGTCATTCCCTCTTTGGCATGCCCCTTTCTCCGCAGGCAGATCCAAGTCTACCCCATCACTGACTTCTTTGGGGAATTCGACTTAGCCTGACCTCCCCTGGGCAGGGCCCCACAGCTTTTACACTGCCAACCATTCAGATGGCGCAGCTCTCCGCCATTCAACACACATAGTTCCAGAGGGAGATTTCTCTTCTGTGGCTTCTCACAAACTGCCTTTTATTGCATTTTTCAGGAGTTAGCCTCCTAGAGTGCTACACTAGAGTCTGTCCATCTCTGCTCCTCCCTAGCACCAAGGCCTTGTCTGGAGAGGGCTTCACACAAAAGGAACTCTAATTTCTTTTGTAGAATTTCTGGAACAGGGAGGTGAAAAAACTTTGTGAGATTCCCTCAAAATACACGCAGGATACTGCCCAGGACCTATCCAGGATCCAGATTACTGGACCGAGAAAGAGAATCTGCCTTTGGACACAAGCTTCCCATGTCAGAAGGAAGGTTTCCAGGTGATCACCCAGCTTGTGCCTCTTCCTTGGTGTTGCTCCCACTCAGTCCATGGTAAGTCCAAGTCATACACCAGGTGAGACCATTGAGGAGCAGAGAAACTATGTGGAAGCAAAGAGTGGAGAGTGGGAGGAAGGCTCCCTAGGAGGTGGCAGGGAAAGCCTAGTTCCTAATCTCCCCAGTCCAGGCCTCAGGGGGCTTTCCCACTGCCTGTTTTCTAGTCCCTGAATGCCTGAGAGGTTGACAGCCCTACGCCCTCCTCATTCAGAGTGGGTATCCGTCTCATGAGGCCAGACACATCTAATACACCTCGCCTGTTTAGAACACAGCTATCAGTGTCTAGAAGGGCTTCCCTAACTGTTCCAAATGCACGAACCTAAGATGACTCATGTTTGGGGCAGCAAGCATGGCAGATTGTGGTCCAGCACCACTCCGTGTCTGTTTGCAGCCCTGGCTGCTCCTGAAGGGGCTCCACCTGGAATTCCGAACAGGATGGCAGGAGAGAGAGAAAATTACAAGCAGAGGCAACACTCCAGAGATGGTCAGGGAGCAAAAAGAGGCTTCTGCTCTGAGATGGCTTACAATCAGTCACAATTTTCCAGAGCGGCTGAACCTGATCAGTGCTGTGGTGAATGGATACTGTCCCTCATATTTCAGACTCTTGAAACTGATATGATTCAGTTCTATGTATGGAGGCTCAAATACAATTACATCTCTTTGATCTTGTAGGGGAGTAAAATTTCCCATAGAATGTGTCTCTTCGGCATGTGGAATATTTTAGGCTGATCATCTTTTTTTAAAGATTTACTTATTTAAGAGAGAGAGTGTACATGTGCATGGAGGGAGGGGCAGAGAGACAGGGAGAAAGAATCCCCCAGCAGACTCCCTGCTGAGCATGGAGCCCAATGCAGGGACTCGATCTCATGACCCTGAGATCACAACCTGGGTTGAAACCAAGAGCCAGCCCCTTAACTGACTGAGCCATCCAGGTGCCCTTTGGCTGATTTTTTTTTTTTTTTTAAGATTTTATTTATTTATTTGCCAGAGAGAGAGCTAGAGAGAGCACAAGCAGGGGGAACAGCAGGCAGAAAGAGAAGTAGGCTCCCCGCTGAGCAGGGAGCCCAATGCGGGACTCAATCCCAGGACCCTGGGGTCATGACCTGAGCAGAAGGCAGACGCTTAACTGACTGAGCTACCCAGGCGCCCCATGCTGATTATTTTTAAGAAACAGAAGGCTCAGGAAGAAACTCTGACTTTCCCCTTAACTGCCTAAAAGAATTTAGATGGAGTACCTGCTCCAGGAAGGGAGCTGTCATGTAGATAACTATGTGAATGATATGAACTGGGGTGATAGACAGGGAAGAACCTAGCAAAGTCTGTTTGTTAGTTCCTCTCCATGCCCCACCATTTCTGGATGGCACAGCAAACATTAGTTTACCAGACATTTATTCTTTTTCATCTTCTGTGAATTATCTTCCTTCCTTTTCAAGACCCAGACCCCCACCCCCTCCTCCTTAGCTCTGGATGGCAGACAAGCCTCAATTGTCTGACTGCCTATTGGTCTCATATCCTTAGGGAGCCCCAGTATGTATGTGATTAAATTTGATGTTTTCCTGTTAATCTGTCTCATGTCAGTTTAATTCTTAGACCAGCCAAAAGAATCTTGAAGGGTAAAGGAAAATTTTATTCCCCAACAATCTATCTGATTTTTCAAATCTATCTTCCCAGCTCTCACTTGCTCTCATTAGCAGAAAATCCATTATTCTCCTCTAGAGGCTTCTGACTCATATTACTACAAGTGCTGATTGGCATCGCTGTTGAAGGCAGTCCTGTGCAGATCACTAGAGCTTGCCCCCTGCTGCAGGCTCACACCCTATGTGCCCACACCCTGCTTCCCTGGTTGATCTCACTACATTACAGAATCTCTGTAATGATCTCTTCCTTGTTCCCAAATTGCTTTGCTGCACGGACTTGTCTGGGTCCAAGGGGTCTTCCAGCCTCAGTCCCTGTGGCCCCTGTTGACACCTCACAGAAGCCTTGGTGTCCTTTGCTGCCAGCGGACCTTGGTCCAGCAGCTATGTTCAGAAGCTACATCAGACGGTAGGATTGGGGGTACCATGACCTTCCATTCCAGAATGCCCTTCTCCTCCTGCAAAGGAGAAGGCTTTACGACCAGGCTCTGTATATAAAAGGAGAGGGCAGCCAATCTTCCAGTAGTACCAGAAGGGCCTACAGGTCTTACTTTGCTATAACAAAAGGAGTCCCTCAGGCAACTTCCCAGAACAAAAAAGACTAGTTCCAAGGTGGCTTCGATGCCCCTACACAGAGAAGAAATTGGAATCACTTTTTTAAATGAAATTTCACATGTTGAGTTAGTTCCACACATAGCTGTAAGAAATAATATAGACAGATCCCATGAGAAATCCCACATACCCATCATCCAGTGTCCCCCCATAGAAACCTCTTGTAAAACTAGGCTACAACACCACAAACAGGATATTGACATGATACAGTCAAGAGGCAGAATAGTTGCAAGCCACAAGGATCCCTCTTGTTGCTCTTTTATGGCCACACCCACACCCACCCACACCCTTGTCTTCCCACAACCACTAATCTCTAATAGTTTGTCACTTTGAGAATGCCATATAAATGATGATAGTATGTAACTTTTGGGGATTGGATTTTTTTCAATCAGCATCATCCCCTGGAGATTCATTTAACTTGCTGTGTGTATCAACAGTTTGTTCCTTTTTCTCATAGAGTATTATTCCACGGTGTGGATACACCAGTTTATTTAACCATTCACATGTTTTGTTTGTTTGTTTTAAGATTTTATTTACTTATTTGTCAGAGAGAGAGAGCACAAGCAGGGGGAGCGGCAGGCAGAGGGAGAGGGAGAAGCAGTCTCCCTGCTGAGCAGGGAGACCGATGCAGGGCTTGATCCCAGGACCCTGGGATCATGACCTGAGTGAAAGGCAGATGCTTAACTGACTGAGCCACCCAGGCATCCCTAACCATTCACATCTTTAAGGTCATCTAAATCCTGTACAGTTTTGGCTACTACAAATAAAGCTGCTCTAAAAACAGTACAGGATTTTGTGTGAACGTAAGTTTCCATTTCTTTGAAATAAATGCCCAAGAATACAAATGCTGGGTTGTATGGTTATTGCATATTTAATTTTACAAGAAACTGCCAAACTCTTTTCCCAGAGTGATGGTACCATTCTACACTTCCCCCAGCATGTATCCATGATCTGGTTTCTCCTCATCTTCTCCAGCATTTGTTGTTATTGCTATATTTTTATATTGGCTATTCTGAAAGGTGAGCATGCTATCCCCCTGTGGCTTTAGGTTTCATGTCCCTAATGACTAACAATATTGAACTTCTTTTCATGTGCATATTTGCTCTCCACTCTCTTTGGTGAAATGTCTCTTCATGCTTTTTGCTCATTTCCTAATTGGACTGTGTATTTTTTTTTTTTAACTGAGTTTGAAGAGTTCTTTATGTATTCTAGAAACTTGCCCTTTCTTGGGCATGGGATTTGCAAATACTTTCTCTCTGTCACTTGTCTTTTCATTCTCTGAACAAGGTCTTTCACAGAGAAAAACTTTTTCATTTTAATGAGGTCCAATGAATCAATATTTTCTTTTATGAATCATGCTTTGGGGGTCAAGTCTAAGAACTCTGCCTGGCCCTAGATCCAAATTTTATAGTTTTATTTCATAAACAGAAGTCCTTGACCCCATGGAGGCCAAGGACAGACCTCTCTGAAATGTACCACTTTGGCATACTGGTTATTTTAAAGTTACTTAAGAAACAGCTAGTGTGATGGGGCGCCTGGGCGGCTCAGCCGGTTAAGCGTCTGCCTTCGGCTCAGGTCATGGTCCCAGGGTCCTGGGATCGAGCCCCCGCATCGGGCTCCTTGCTCCGCGGGAAGCCTGCTTCTCCCTCTCGCACTCCCCCTGCTTGTGTTCCCTCTCTCGCTGTGTCTCTCTCTCTGTCAAATAAATAAATGACATCTAAAAAATAAAAAAATAAAATAAAATTCCCTACTAACTGAAGCTCCTGAACGTAAGTTTCCTTTGTCCTGTTAGTTCCCCACGAACTTGCTTCTTTGTCTAAAGCACATAAAAGCTGTCTGCCTTGGTCATTTCTCTAGGTCTCAATTTTATTATTGGACCTCCAAGCCCAGGTCATTAAACTGTTTTTCTCTTGTTAATCTGACTCATGTCAATTTAAGTCTTAGACCTGCTAGAAAGCTCTTGAAGTGCAGAGGAAAATTCTTCCTCTCCAACAATTCATTTTGAATTAAAAACTTGTCTCCCAAGTCCCGGTGTTAACACTACTGAACTGGACGTCCCCTCCCAGTCCTTGTACTCTGGGACCGAATTCTTTGCCCAGGAAATCAGAACCCTGTTACCTCAGCACCAGTTCCTCTCCTGCTTGCTCAGGCAGCACTGCTGGTGGCAAATGGTGTGGCTGTGAGCTCCTAAGGCTGCGTCTTCTAGTATTTTTGGATCCCCAAGTACTCAGCTGACGTAAAGATCTAGTGAATGCACGAATGCATGACAGACACGGGCAGGGAATGCTGCTCCTGAGGACAAGACTTTAGAGGACCAGGGGTGGCAAATGGGGGCCCACCAGAGGCTCCCACAATTCAGCTTTTACAGTGAGATCAGCTCAGTTCTCAAGTTACTCCTACCAGGTCCTTGCTCGTGTGTGTGTGTGTGCGCGTGCGTGCGTGTGTGTGTGTGTGTGTGTGTGTGTGTGAGAGAGAGAGAGAGACAGAGAGAGAGAGAGATTCCAGGCATTTTCCTGAGCCAAGAGGATCAAGGCAAACAAGGAAAGTGCCTGCAAGTACTCCATAGATACTAGGCTAATGAAAGAGGTGACAGGAAGGGGAGGAGAACCACGAAGGGGCTTTTCTGGGTTTCTGGCACCCAGATCACCCCCAGTGGTCCCTGCAAATTTGTATGCAATGCACTGAATGATGTCCTCCCCAAAACTCACATGCTAAATCCCTAACCCCCGGTGTGACTGTATTTGAGATCAGGCCTTTCGGAGGTGATTCAGGTTAACTAAGGTTGGGGCCCTAACCTGATAGAACTGGGGGTCTCAGAAGACGAAGAGATCCCTTCTGGCCCACACACCGAGGAAAAGCCGTGTGAGGACATAGCAAGAAGGTGGCCATCTGCAAGCCAGGAAGAGAGCTCTCACCAGGAATGGAACTGGCTAACACCTTGATCTAGGACTTCCAGCCTCCAGAACTGGGAGAAAATAAATCCCTGTTGCTGAAGCCACCCAGTCCACGGCATTTTCTTATGGCAGCCCGAGCTGACTAAGACAGATTTTGGTACACAGAGTGGGGTGCTGCTGTAACAAATATCTAAAAATGTGGAAGCAGCTTTGGAACAGGGTAATGAGTTTTCAGATGCATGCAAGAAAAGCCTAGACTGTCCTGGAGGGACTATTGATAGCAATATGGGCGTGAAAGCCTGCGCCTGGCTGGCTCCCTGCACAGGTCTGCCCGCCTTGGTCATAGCTCTCAGACCTGCCGCAACACAGGACTCAGGCCATCAGCGGACCTGGGCAGCACCACTCATCCAAAATCTCCGTATGTCAGGGTGGTGTCGGGATAGAAGGGCCGGGAAGCCTTTCCCGGAAGTAGACAGCCCAATGCCCCCACCCCCACCACCCTTGCAAGACAGCATTCACTTCCATCCACCCCAGGGCTCCCGAACCTCACTCTTGGACTCCATGGTTTTTACATCTGTGTTCCACCTTCCACATTACCACTGAGTATACTAATTTTTTTTAAAGATTTTATTTATTTATTTGACAGAGAGAGACACAACGAGAGAGGGAACACACACAGAGGGATTGGGAGAGGGAGAAGCAGGCTTCCCGCTGAGCAGGGAGCCCGATGCGGGGCTCGATCCCAGGACCCTGGGATCATGACCTGAACCGAAGGCAGACGCTTAACCGACTGAGCCACCCAGGTGCCCCTATTTATCCCTTTTTTTAAGGGTCTTTCTCCCCTCACTAGAAAATGAGCTCCAATAACGTAAGGTGTGTATTTTTCACTGCTGTATCCCACAGCTAGATGAAAGCCTAGCTTAGGAAAGGTACAGTGAACATACTTGAATGATGGAATAAATGGAAACATGTTACACACACATATGCACACAGAGCTGGGAGGGAGTGGGAGGGAAGCCAGGTGAGGTTTGTAGCCCCAGGGCCACAAAATGCCCCAAATGGGTCTTCCCCACACTGGTGTTGGGCCTGAGTCCCTGGTCCAGCCTCCTCATCCCCTCCTGGGGTCCCCTGTGTCACCTTCTTATCTCAGTGTACCCCAGGCCACAGCTATTTTAAGAAAACTGATCTTCAAAAGCAAAGGGGTCAGAATCTTTATCCTCTGCTTCCCACGAGGCTTGTGCAATGGTCACCTTAGAATTTGCTGTCCAAACTGGCACATGAGCGGAAAGGGGGCGCTGTTCAGAAACCATCAGCGCAGTGGGCATGGGCTGGACGTACTGCCACCCTCCCCACCCTCCCTTTGCAGGGAGGCTCACTCCTACCCTCTAGCAGTCAAGTGAGAGCTCCTAAGCATAGAGACAGTGAACTCTTGCCTAGCAGAACAAAAGACAAAAACAAAACACACTGCCTTACAGCTTTTACCCAGAACAGGGAGCAGCGGAGGTGCTTCCCACTACCACGCTGGTAGGGAGCACTGGGCAATCTTACAATAGAAGGCTTTCTAGCTAAAAGGGAAAATGATGTTTTTAATGTCCTCACTAGCTAGAGCTAAATCAAATTGACCTCTGAAGCTAAAATATAAAAATATTTACTGGATCAGAGCAGAGATATACAAAGTTTTCTGGTGAGCAAATAGCTCCCAGGTTCCCAAAATACCCTAATTGAAAGAATCAACACGTCTAAAGAAGAAATCCACAGATCAGAAGCGCTGTGTGTGACGAGAGAACCACAAAAGCAATTGGTTTTCTGCAGATGTATCCCTGGGGCTGAGGTCTTCAGACTTTGAGCCTCAGAAGAATCACCTGGAGACTTGGTTAAACTTGCAGGTCCTTGAGCCCAGGGCCAGAGATGGTGAATTCTCAAGTCTGGAGTGGTGCCCAGAAATTCACGGTTGTAGCAGACACACATCCAGATGATTGTGGTCCTGGAATGGCTGTGTGACATCGTGGCCTTATAATGGGCTATCTGCTGATTCCAGCCATTATGCTCGTTGACCACTGTCCACCTACTCAGAGTCCAGTGCTCACTAAGCAACCTCTGGTGACCTCTCGGCTTTCCTTTTGCTTGTCTTACCGGTCAGTCTTTGTGGGCCTGGCTACTGTGTGATGTTCTATAGAAACCGATCACCTCTGGGTACGCAAGCAATGAATTTCTGAGCCTGAGAAATGAAGCATCAGATGGGATGGGAAGCCCTTGCAAAGGCCTTGCCACCCATTGCCCTTAGCATGGGCCACTTCCCTCAGTTGGAAGAGCAGGCCTTCCTCAGTTTGCCAGTCTTAAAGCTTCCTGGAGGAAAACCTCGATGTTGTTAGATAAGATATCTGCCAGTCAGTCAGTCGGTGAGTCCCCACTGTTAGGGAGGAAAAATTTGCCCTCTACCCTCTTATGTTCAGTAATTGGAAACTTGTTAAACTGACAAAAGACATATGAACAAGAGAAAAGACAGATTTTTTATTCATTTACCTAGATTAGGGAGTTCACAGCAAAATGGGACTCAAGGAGATGGTTAGAACCTGGGGCTTATACACCGTCTTGAGAGAGGATGGGGAGGGGCGGGGGGCACTACTAGGGAAGAAGTGACTTTTAGGAAAAATAAATGGGCCCTTCGGAGAATGAATGGGGGAATTGATAGTTTTATGACAATGTCTGTTTAGATGGTTTCTTATCCCGGTGCTGACTTGTGCTGACTTCTTAACTTTCGTGATAAAAGTCAATCTTCCCTGTTTTGAAGCTCCTGGAAGAGGGGATTTATGACAGTTGAATTCTTTTGGGAGACTGCTTTTAGGAAGCTAAAGGAAGTTCAAAAAAAGCTCCTTCCTGCAGCTGTTAATTCTCAAATGTCTTCAGCTCAAAATAATCCTCATGCCACTGTGGTGAAGGGTAGCAGAATTTGCCACCCCAAAATATGCCGCTTTGGTATATTGATTATTTTTTTAGTGGTATGCACTTGAAAACCGGCACAGACAGGGAGAGGCTTTCTCTGAACTGCCCTTCTCTGCTTAACGACAGATCCTCCAGAAGGAGTTCTGCTGTCATCATAGCTCTCCTCCCGGTTTCACCAACCTGGTCAGGTTGACTCCTCACAGGAGAGGGGCCTGAAAGTCTGCACCACATCCAGACAACCTTTGTCACAGACTACCATACCTCCCAACGACTCTTCCTCTGGGGCCAGTCATCTTCCCTAAAAATCATTCACTCTCTCTCGTGAGGCCTGCTTTCCTCCCTCCCCTTCCCAATTTGGAAGGCATTTAATTCTGAATTCTAAAGCCACCTCTTTGAGTTACTCATTTTTTCCTGGGTATCTCCCATGTACACATGAGGTCTACATGTTAATACATTTGTTTATTTTTCTCTTGTTAATCTGTCTTATTCCAGGGGTCTTAGCCAAGAGCTCAGAAGGGTAGAGGAAAAATTATTTTCCTTCCCCTACAGTGGCACATTCTGGACCTTTTCACCATCAAGCTGAGTTGGGCTCTGGGCCTGAGGGAGAGAAATAGGGATGAGTTGGCACAGAGGGAGGAGACTACATGCCCTCAGCCCTACAGGAGCCCCAGCTCCGGTGGGGATGTCACTATCTTCATGTTGAGGGAACTCCTGGCCATACTCCGGAGCCATAAGTCAATCTCTTAGGAGGTGATGGGGGGGAGGGGGCAGTTATAATAAAGGCAGAGACTATTATATGTAATAAACATACGGTAACAGCCACCAATGCATGAGTGCTAACTATTTGTCAAAGACCTTAAATGCTCTATGCGATTTTTGTTTGATTTTCATAAAACTGTTTTTCAGGTAAGGAAACCGTTTTTCAAGGCTCTGAGCGGTTGAGTAATGCGCCCAAAGTCACACAGCAAGTAAGGGAGAGGCAGGGACTTGAAACCCAAGCATCCTTACTCCGTCTCACTGAAGGAGAAAATCTTGAGCCCACTTTGTTCCTCTTCCTATAAAAACAACCCTCTTGGTAACAAGAAGGTGTGAGGAGAATTGTAAACGAGCGCTAGGATGTTCCACATCTTTTTAGATTGAATTAGTCATAAAATTAGCCTCCTCAAGAAACCTGAGCTCCTCTCCATGCCTCCAAACGCATACACACCCACTTTTCCCACTGTCAGTATGTCTGGGGGTATGAAGAACTTGCTGGAATTTCAAGGAATGCAAGGCTCCAGGTCAGGACTCACTTGAGGCACTGCAGACTGTTGGAGGACCTGAAGACACCCTGAGTGAGGGCCTAAAACACCTGCTCAAAGGCCTCCAAAAAGCTTTCCTTAGAGGCAAGGCACTGGTTCTCAGGTGGAGTCTGGGCAAGAGCTGGGTGGAGGGGGTGTGTGTTCCTGGGCTATTCACGGTATTTCAGAAAACCCAAGTGAAAACTTAATTTCCCCGAGATGAGGCTCTAGTGCTAAGTCAAGTCCCAGTTCCTTCATTTTCCGCTGGAATGACATCATCTGTGTGACAATCTTGCTCATCTCATACTCAGCAGAAGCTTGGACTGGTGACTACAATGACTTCTGGGTAATCAAACTTGGAAGCAAACTGATCACTAGAAAAAGTCCAGTTTGCCTTCTAGAGGCATCCTTGGTGGAAGAAAGGCTGGGAACACCACTAGTCACGGGACTCCGCAGGTCCTGGGTAGAAGGCAGCGCTCCCCATTTCCACCTCCTTCCTTCCTCCCTGTCTGCCTTCCATGCTTCCCCAGTGAACAGAAGCGGCACCCAGGTGCCCTAGGCCAGTGTCCAAGGCATACTGAATGACCTCAAGTAAAAGCTCTTTCTTTCCCCAGTGATATCCCTACAAAGCCGCCGTACATGGTTGACATAGTGAGGTTCACATGAAAATAAGAACACTTCTGTCTTGTACTTTCAGGGGCAGAAAATCCTTAGCAGCTGGCCTCGGGAGTGCAAAGATGTTCTCTGGACTTGGAGATGGGGGGTGGGGGGTCGTATTCCAGTAGCTCACGGTCCCGCATCTCAGATCACTGACATCAGGAAGGTTTCTGGGAAGCAGGAAGGAAAGGGCATGAGGGCCCCCTTGGGCAGTTCTACCATGAATCCAGCCTGGCTCAGCTGCTGGATGGTGTTGCACTTGGCTCCTGGTTCCTCTGGCACAGAGCAAAAGGAAGAGTCCAAGACTTCTGCTCAGAGGGAAGAGGGGGTTGTTCAACAAGTGAGAGCCCAGCAGGCCAAGCCAGAGCAGATGCTAAGGGAGGAGATGGTCTTCCTGCCCTGGCCAGCTCATTGCCGCTGGTGTGGGAGTCGAACTTTAGGAATGACAATAACACATTTAGAGAAGCAGCTGTGGCAGGTTAGGACTGCTGGTTTGACCCGCATTAAGGAACAAACCGGGGCCCGCCGGGCCTCTCTGTGCAGTAATTGGGAGTGGCCTTTCATAAGGTCCAGGGGTACAAAGAGACTCCAAAGGTGAAGCCAGGTTTATTCCCCTGTGAATAAGGAAAGGGGGTTTGAACCACCACCTGATACAATTAAGTTAAACACAGAGAGGTACCAGGGGCCATTCAATAGGGTGCTGGTCTCTTGGCTTAGAGGCACCAGCCCTCGTCTCAATGGTGATCAAAGCTTGCTACAACCCTAGCCCACCAGCCAGATGAACCTCACCCCCTAGCCAGGCCACTTCTCATCTTGCCTCAGGCTAGAATGCTCACCAGCTTGGCCTGTGATTCTCTAACTCCTACCCTTCCGGAGGCCAAGTTTAGGCAGCCCGGCTTCTAAGATGCTCTTGAGAGCAGACACTTGTTTGCCGGCCTATCAGTTCAGATTAGGCTGAGAGAGCAGCCGTAAGGAGCCAACTAAAAATGTATTTCTCTCTCTCATTCAAGAAGACAGGAGGCGGCAGTCGGGCTGACAGAGCCCTCCAGGAGCCAGGGGCTCAGAGTTCTTCTAGATCGGCCATCTACCGTCTCAGGGTGTGGCCTACCATGGTTTTCAGGTTCCAGGCAAAGGCCAGAGGGCAAGACTGGAAGAAGGGGTGACGAGTACAAGCTGGCTGTCCTTTACAGATTGCTCTGGGAGCTGCCCTAACTCTTCTGTCCGCATCTCATTGGCCAGACCTTAGTCCTCCGGCCTCCAGCTGTGGCACAAGGAGCTGGGGAGTACGGTCTCCATTCTGGATAACCCTGCACTCAGCCAAAAGCAGGGCTCTGTCACCTCAGAAAAAG
This sequence comes from Callorhinus ursinus, assembly GCF_003265705.2. NCBI lineage: Eukaryota > Metazoa > Chordata > Mammalia > Carnivora > Otariidae > Callorhinus > Callorhinus ursinus. The sequence continues at coordinate 72,736,936 of NW_027397072.1, forward strand.
AGGAAATGGATAATGGGGACAAACAATTGAGGCAGAGATCCAGTTTGTCCGGAGGCGGCTCCTTCTCCCACAGGACTCAGGAAAGATGTCAGCTCTAGAGCCTCTTCGCTCCCCCAATCTTGAGGGCATCACCCCACTCTTTCCACACCCCTTGTATCCAAAATGGAACCCCTCTCATCATCTCCACTGCCACCACCCTGCTCCAAACCACTGCCGGCTTCCTCTACCACAAACACAGGAAAAGATGCCCAACATCATTAGTCATCCAGGAAGTAAAAATTAAAATCACAATGAGATACTACCGTACACCCACTCGAACGGCTAACTTAAAAAGACCAGTAATACCAAGCATTGACAGGAATGTGGAACAGGCGCCCTCTCACACACTGCTGGTGGGAAGACAAAATGTCCGCCACTTTGGACACTGGTTTGGCAGTTTCTCTTAAATTAAGCACACACTTATCAACTCTGTGGTACCAACCTGTCTCCCGCCTTCCACCCTTGGGCCCTATAGACTATTCTTAGTACAGAGTAATCCCTTAGAGCCAGCATCTGAGCACGAGTCTCCTCTGCCCCTAACCTTTCACTGGTATCCCTTGAAGAGAAGATGGCCACTTGGACTGATGAGGGAACAGAAGGCAAGCCGAGGACAAAGCAGAAGCTGACACCCTACATCCGCCCCCTCCCCCCCCCCACCATGGGGTATATGTGACATTCCTCAGGCACTCCTGGCTGCCCTAAAGGAAAAACAAATGGTTAACTGACAGAGATTACAGTCCTGAAGGACAGGAGTCTCCCTCAGTTTACAAATGTCCTGGTGATTTACAAGGAAGAAGCTTTCTTATCAATAGCCTAACTTCCAGAGACCCATAACTCAGTTTCCTGAAGCCCTAAGATCACCCACCCCTCCATAAAATTAAGGTAGCCCGAGGCAGAAGGAAATGTAAACAAAATTGAATTTCTTCTAAACCTAAAGCCCATTGACATGGACGTGTGATAGGAGGAAGGTAACATTCCTCCAGGACACTCCCAGCTGTCTTCAGGTCAGTGCCTCATTAGAGGGGGGAGCAGCCTTGGCTTGACAATAACCAGGCCTCCACTCTCCTGAGAGTCTTTAGCATACGATAGTCCTTTTGGACACCCCCTTTTTCCTTACCTCCCCCAACCCCATAGTACATAATCAGCCACCGCTCACAGCCCCAGGGCAGCAGCTCTTTCTGCCCACGGGGCCTGTCCCCATGCTTTCAGAAACCACCATTCTGCACCAAAGACGCCTCAAGAATTCTTTCTTGGTCATCGGCTCCAGATCCCACCCCATCGACCCTCACCCATACTCCAAAACCCCATCACCCTGGCCATTTGCCCCCCCCTCCCCTTCTGGCCACACTGGTAACTGCCAGCAAACTGAGTGTTGGGTCGAAGATTCTTTTCCCTACTGCTGCCCAGAGTAACTGCCTTTACAAAGGACATTTCCCCCGTCACAATCCCTGGCCAAGAAAGAGTCCACGCTCCAACTGTGTTTCTCAGAAACTCCTGGCAGGCTCCTGGCTCAGATCTTTCCATCTCCTCCGTCCCTCCCTCCCTCCACCAGACAACCTTAGGGGCTCCTCCCTTTGACCGTGACCAAAGCATCCCATCCTGTTTAAAATCACAATCCCTTCCTTACCCCATCCCGCAGCTCTGCCTGATTTCCCTAGGGGCCCTCCTCGCCTTCTAATTCTCTGTGGCTTTCTTATTGTCTCTTCCCACCGGGGTGGCAGGAATTTTTATCGTCAGTGCTACATCCCGGGGCCTGACCCCTGGCTCGCAGGAGGGAACTCTTCCTGAATGAACTGAGAGGCCTCTTGGGGTGGATGGCTCATCTCCTCCCCGAACCCCTCCTGCCTCCTTCAAGCCTCACACACTGGTTTTTCTTGCATCCTTCCAGTGTGTCCCCTCTTCCTCCCACACTCTGGTGGCGAGGTCCTTTAGGGTGGGGACCATGTCTCCACCTACTCCGGTGTGCTGTGGGTGCCCAGTAAGTGCTCCATTCACGTTTTGTGGGAGGGCACACTGTAGCTTATGACAGACTGACAGCTGGCCCTACCCCAAGCCTTGGATGCCTCTGCTGAGAAAGTCCCCTAGACCAGGACAGTAACGTCAGTCGGTCATTTCCCAGGAACGGGTTCTTAAGTAGAAGAGAAATTGAAAAGGAAAAGCCAGTTAGGATCAGGGAGATCGCTGCTCTGTTGCGCCCATTTGTCCCTTAGCTGAAGTGGCTTTTTGACTGGCCTCTCTCTGAGTTGGAACAGAAGCTGATGGAAGGCCCGTTTTCTTACTTCGCAAAGAGCGCTGTTAGTCGGAACAGTGGGAACAGTGAGAGTTCAGCCTTCAGCTCTGCATTTATATAAAAGTGCCCTTGGGGATGAACGTGCAACTGTTATCCTGACCAGAGTCTTTTCCGGGAAGGATAAACCCAAGATGAGCGGTTAATGCTCGAATCCCGAGGAAATGATCTCCATACCGTGCTATTTCTGGCTCAAGACCATCTGCAAAAGGGGCCTGTGCGTTCAAAATGGAAAGAAAATGAGAGAGTGGGCTCTTTTTTGAGGGGGTGGGGGGAATGCTTTTTAAAGCAGTTAACCTGATGAGGAGGCACTTTGGGGTGGAAAGAAAAAAAAAATCTTGTGTTCCAGTTTAACGTTCTGTTACTTACCGGTTATGTGATGCGTGCAAGCCACACGGCCTCTGTCAGCCTTGATTTCCTCATTCATAAATGGAGGCAATGATTTCTTCTACCCACCTCCTGGGACTACTGCGTCTATTAAATTAGATTGCATACAGGACGGTAGACAGAGAAAGTAGAGAGCCCTCTACAAATGTCGGATGTAACACTGGTCTAGCAAAGTCGCCCTGTGCCACTCCACCCTCCAGGAACCCCAGCCTGCTTGGGGAGAGGGCACAGGACAAAGTACAGCCCAAGTGTGAACTGGGATAATCCAGTCCCCTGAGGCACCTCAAGATGGCTTTGAATCCCCCCTCCACAGCTGGCCCTGCCTAGCGTTTTCTGCATTCTTGGGGTGGGGGGCAGAGTTTGCAACCTCACTTGGTAGGGGGAATTAGGAGGCAGTCTGGCCCAGGCGTTAGAAAGAGAGGCTCTGCTCTCACACTGCTGGTGGGAATGCAAGCTGGTGCAGCCTCTCTGGAAAACAGTACAGAGGTTCCTCAAATAGTTGAAAATAGAGCTACCCTGTGACCCAACAATTGCACTCCTGGGTATTTACCCCAAAGATACAAATGTAGGGATCCCAAGGGGCAGCTGCACCCCAATGTTTATAGCAGCAATGTCCACAATAGCCAAACCATGGAAAGAGCCTCGATGTCCATTGACAGAGGAATGGATAAAGAAGATGTGGTAGGGGCGCCTGGGTGGCTCAGTTGGTTAAGCGACTGCCTTCAGCTCAGGTCATGATCCTGGAGTCCTGGGATCGAGTCCCACATCGGGCTCCCTGCTCAGCGGGGAGTCTGCTTCTCCCTCTGACCCTCTTCCATCTCGTGCTCTCTATCTCTCATTCTCTCTCAAATAAATAAATAAAATCTTTAAAAAAAAAAAAAAGAAGATGTGGTATAGGGGCTCCTGGGTGGCTCAGTCGTTAAGCGTCTGCCTTCGGCTCAGGTCATGATCCCAGGGTCCTGGGACAGAGTACCACATTGGGCTCCCTGCTTGGCAGGAAGCCTGCTTCTCCCTCTCCCACTCCCCCTGCTGTGTTCCCTCTCTCGCTGTGTCTCTCTCTGTCAAATAAATAAATAAAATCTTTAAAAAAGAGAGAGAGAGAGAAACAAAACAGAGGAGCATAGGGGAAGAGAGGGAAAAATAAAACAAGATGAAACCAGAGAGGGAGACAAACCAGAGACTCTTTTTTTTTTTTAAAGATTTTATTTATTTATTTGAGAGAGTGAGAGAATGAGAGATAGAGAGCACGAGAGGGAAGAGGGTCAGAGGGAGAAGCAGACTCCCCGCTGAGCAGGGAGCCCGACGCGGGACTCGATCCCGGGACTCCAGGATCATGACCTGAGCCGAAGGCAGTCGCTGAACCAACTGAGCCACCCAGGCGCCCCAAACCAGAGACTCTTAATCATAGGAAACAAACTGAGGGTTGCTGGAGGGGAGGGGGTGGGGGATGGGGTGACTGGGTGCTGGACATTAAGGAGGACGCGTGAGGTAATGAGCACTTAAGCACTGGGTGTTATATAAGACTGATGAATCACTGAACTCTACCTCTGAAACTAATAATACACTGTATGTTAATTAGTTGAATTTAAAGAAACAAACAAACAAAAAAAAGAGGGGCTCTGGACTCAGATGGCCTGGGTTGGAGCGCTAATGCGCCAGCTGTGTGATCTTGGGCAAGGGATATGACAACTCTGTGCCTCGGTTTCCTCGTCTGCAAAATGAGGATAATGGCATATACCTCACTGGATTATCGTGAGGACTGATGAAGATTCTTGGCTTGACCAAACTTTAGTCAGACTCCTGAATCTTCCTGTGGGCCCACCTGTGCACTTCCTTGTAAAATCCATTTTTAGCAAGACCCCTACTACTTCAGTTTAACCAGAACCTCTCCCCTCGATATCTCCTCACCCCCAATATCTGATCAAATTCCTCGCCCTCCCTCTCCTCTGGGTGTCGTCTCCTGAGTCCCTTTTCCCCTATTGTGATAGTCCCCAATAAAATCTGTTTTTACCCCTTCCACGACTGCCCCACTCTAGCTTTTCTGGGGCAGGTTTAAGTGAAGTTAAGGGCAAAGTGCTCAAGCCCCGCGGAGCAGCAGTCCAGGCTGTAGGCCACCTCCCCATCCCAAACGTGTGCTGGCCCTACCCTGTGCCAACCGCAGAACACGGCCACTCTCCTTGGCTTATTTTAAACCAAACGAAGACAAAAACGGAAGTAGAAAGGCTGTTTCGGTCCTAGCAAAAGTCACTGAAGTACTGAAAGAGGTGGAGGAAATGTATACAAACACACGCTTTAAAATTTAGACAGCCTAACCTTTTAAACAAAAAGTCCCAATTGTGGGGGCGCCTGGGTGGCTCAGATGGTTAAGCATCTGCCTTTGGCTCAGGTCATGATCCCAGGGTCCTGGGATCCAGCCCCGAATCGGGCTCGCTGCTCAGCCAGGAGTCTGCTTCTCCCTCTCCCTCTGCCCCTCCCCCTACTCGTGCTCTCTCTCTCGCGCGCGCGCTCTCTCTCTCTCTCTGTCAAGTAAATAAATAAAATCTTAAAAAAAAAAAAAGTCCCAATTGTGCATCTACCAACTTGGCTCCTGCCACATCACTGGGTCTCCCTCCCTCCCTTTCCGTGAGCAAATGGCTTGCCTTGGGAAAGTAATTCTGCCCTCACTTCCTTGAGTTGCAGCCCTCCAGGTCCTGCCCAGGGCCTATCTTCTCACAGCCAAATGGCCCATAGACAGCACAAAGGCAGTTCCCTCCCTGAGCAGGATTCTGGGGCTGCCATGAAGATGACCCGTACTGTTTTCTTTCTTTTTTTTTTTTCTTTCAAAGATTTGATTTATTTATTTGAGAGAGAGAATGAGAGATAGAAATCACGAGAGGGAAGAGGGTCAGAGGGAGAAGCAGACTCCCCGCCGAGCAGGGAGCCCGACGTGGGACTCGATGCCGGGACTCCAGGATCATGACCTGAGCCGAAGGCAGTCTCTCAACCAACTGAGCCACTCAGGCGCCCCTCCCGTACTGTTTTCTTAGTCTACTACAGACCCAAGGAGGAGGAGACTGGTACTGGGGTCATGAGTGGTTGACTGCTGGAGGAGAAAGGGGGAGCTCGCTGACAGAGACCCAGGGAAAGGCTGGGGAAGAACACCTGGGGAGGGGGGTGGCAAGAGACAGGGAGGAGGAGGGAGCATGAAGTCTTCTTTCACCACCCCACCCCCCCCACCACCCCGCAGGGACAGACAGGAGTCCCAAAGACACCCAGAGACTGGGAGAAAGGCTGCTTTGCTTCGGCTCCGGGCCTCCCCTGCACCCCCAGGGCTGGCTTGGTTCAGGAAGCCAGAAGCACCCTCTCCTCCCCAGCTTTTCAGAGCTGGCCTTACCCACAGGCAAAGCAGGTGGCTACTCATGCTGTGTGGTGTGAGCACCCCTAGAAAGATCCCATATTAGCTTCCTAGGGCTGCTGTAATAAATGACCAGCAGCCTAGAGGCCCGAAGTCCAAAACGACTCTTCAGGAGCCAAAATCAAGGTTCCCTTTGGAGGCTCTGGGGGAGAGTCTGTTTCCTGCCTCTTCCAGCTTCTGGAAGCTCTTGTGCTCCCTTTCTCACTTCAGCTGACCTCTTACTTCTGTCCTCACTTCTCCTCTCCTTCTATTGTCACATCTCCTTCTGCTTCCATCTTACAAGGATACTTGGCATTTACAGTTAGGGTGCACTTGGGGAATCTGGGATCATCCCCACCACAAGATCATCTGCCAAGTCCCTTTTCCCACATAAAGTAATAGATTCACAGTTTCCAGGAATTCAGACATCTTTGGGGGCCATTAATAAGCCTACTGCAGACACCCCTCCTAGAAACAACCTCAAACGCATTTCTTGCCCTCAAACATCTCAACAACTAGTTTTGGGGTCAGTGTGTACATGTTGACCCCACTTTGCAGTTGTGGGGCTGGGAGATGCCAAGCAGCTTGTCTGAGCATCTCTTCAAACCCTGAGAACTCATTGGGGTAATGGGTTGGGCACAGCCCAAAGGAGGTCCCATCCCAGCTGCTTATCCAGGGCCCAGACTGTAACTTGCAAAGGTCAGGGGTCACACCTCTCCCTGAGGTGTCCTCCCCACTCCCACTGCTCAGCCCTGCTCTAAGGGCGACCAATTTTGCCGTGTGATCTTGAACAAGTCACTAAACCTCATGAGTCTGTTGCTACTTCTGAAAAATAGAGCTCAGACCACATCATCTCCTGGGAGCCCTTTCAGAAGCTCGGGGGTCGGGGCACCTGGCTGGCTCAGTCGTTAAGCTTCTGCCTTTGGCTCAGGTCATGATCCCAGGGTCCTGGGATCGAGCCCCACATCGGGCTCCCTGCTCACCTGCTTCTCCCTCTCCCATTCCCCCTGCTTGTGTTCCCTCTCTCGCTCTGTCTCTCTCTCTGTCAAATAAATAAATAAAATCTTAAAAAAAAAAAAAAAAAAAAGCAGCAGCTCTGGGGTCTAGGATCCTTACACACAGTCCTGCCCCTGGCTGATGGCAGATGGGGAGAGGAGCCTGACTGCAGGACCAGAGGCTGCTGGTCCGAACCGGCCTGACTGGGGCTGGTTCTGTTTTCAGAGCTAAAGACAGGCCGGCCTCACAAGCAACAGGAATCAGGAAACCCAGGTTCTAGCCTCCGGTCTTCTCACGCCTCTGGGACTTCATGAAAGTTGCTTTACATCATTGCTTTTACCATCGCAGAGTCTCATTCCCCAAGTATAAAGTATAAAGGAGGAATAAAGAATATCTTCCTCATCTACCTCCTAAGAGTGTCATGAAGATAAAATGATATGCAGTTGGAGAAAGCATATCACAGGTGTCAGAGACAAAAACGGAACAAGTAAGGACATTCATTTTATTCAGGCTACTGCAAGAAGAGTGAGTGCCCTGATGAGACTAGACCATCTCAGGGGTTTGACTTGGGCTTTTCCAGGGAAGAGGGCACAAGGAACAGGAAGCGGGACTTGCAGTTGGAATTGTGTTGCAATCTGGGGAAGTCTCGGCTGAACAGGTAATGTTGATCTGTGTCTAGCTGGTTTCTGGGGGACCAACAGTTCTAATCTTAACCGATCATCATGAGACAAAGAGCTGGGAAGTTGGCAGGGGAAAAAGGGAGAAGGTCTATGTTTGACCTTCACTCAGGCCACAAGATACATGGAGTCTTGCTCTGCATTTCTCTCTCGTAGGCAGGCCTCACCCACCTGTACCCGCTAGGAGCAGCTGGTTTCACTTACCTGGAAAGTCAGTCTCAGCATCGAAAGAATCATCGGCCTGCTATCCAAAAGTAACTGAAAAGCAATGTACATTTTTACTACAGTCATCTGATAAGACACAAAAGGCAGCTTATAACCATAGCATAGAGGACACATTGATGGCTCTTTCTACCATGGCTCAGTTACCCCAAAATTGCTTCCCTCCTTCACACATTCTCAAAACCCAAATTGCAGGGCTCCCCCTGCTCACTTCCTGCCTTTTTCAATACAAATCAATTCAGCCACCCTTAGATATCAATTTCCCCTTCACTCTACACCAGTTTACACTACAACAGCCCAGAAACCTAGGCTGGATATGAATCTAAGTCTGTCTTCTTTTAGGTTCCTGCCCGTTTCCCACTTCCGTCCAAGAGGTCTCCCCGCTTTGCTGTCCAGCAGCCCCCTCCTGTAGGGTGCTCTGTCATGGCTCGACATTGGGACCCCCAGGGTTCTATTCCAGGGTCTCTGGTGATTCATCTGGGGTTCGGGCTGCTGATCCTGATATGCAGCCCATCCTGGAAGAGAGTCCCTGTTACCACTGTCATCTGGGAGGCACCCCTGTCACTGGCCAGTGTCTAGCTTTCCCCACCAGACTGCACTCACTTCCAGGGCAGGTCTTGTGTTCCCTTTACCTTTGAATCCCACCCCACCCCCAAAGCCCATTACCCCATTTGGTCTTACAGACTTTTGGTGATAGAAGAGAATTTAGGAACTTAGGGGTGATCAAAAGCAAAGCTCTTATTTTATAGGGGAAACGGAGACACAAAAAAGTTCAATTCATTAGTAGTCACACAGCCCATGAAAGCAGGTGTCCCACCTCCTGGGGGTTACGATTCCTCCTGAGCCTCTTCCTGGCCCTCCCTCTCTCTTCCCCTCCCCCAAAACTGGGGGAGGGACACAGCTACCCCTCAGATGACTTTGACTGAGGCCCACCCAGCCCTGGCTTCCCTAGGCCCTCTGGGGGACCTGGGGGCCAAACCCTGGGGTATCCCAGCCTGTGGGGCTCCAGCCGCAGGTGGAAGGAGGAAATCCAGGCCCCATGGCTTGTGGAGACCCATTTCCAGGCTAGGCTTGCCATTTCTTTAGCTTTCCCACAGCAGGTAGGAGCCATTGCAATGCCCACAGTCATAAGGGCCCCTTTTTTCCTGAGATCTGTGCTCCCGGCCAGCAATGCCCTTCATGGACGTCACCCCCAGCATGGATTTGAGGGACCCAAGTGCCAAGAAGTAAAGGTTCCTGGCCTGGAACCTATCTCCAGCTACTGGCCCCCAGCTGAGCAGGGGACTTAGTGAGGAGATTCTGTTGGGAGACCTCCCACCCAAGGGGGCCCTAGAGAGCTGCAAGATTCAGGCCCTTGAAGGCAGAGCACATCACAAGTTGAGGGGGAGGCCGTTGTCCGTGGGGCTGGAACCCAGGTAGGAGGTGAGCCAGGAAACCTCTTCAAGGCGACCAAATAATTGATGGTATTAATTTCTTATGGCTGTTGCAACAAATCACCACAAACTTGGAGGCTTAAAACATTAATCTATTGTCCACAGGTCTGAAAGCCAGAAGTCCAAAACCAAGGTATTCTTTGGACCAGGCTCCCTCTGAAGGCTCTTGGGGAAGAAGGTTCTAGAAGGGCTCTCTAGACTGCAGGAAGGCTGAGGTGTGGAGTCACACCTCGGCCTCCAGCTGGCCCGGAACCTCCAGATCTGAGGCACTCAGGCATCAGTCTTGTCCTGGAGTCTCCAAGAAAGGGGGTCTCATTCCCAGAGTGAGCCCTCCAGAACATTAACGGTCGTCCCGCAATAAAAGAGTTCCATGGTCCAATGCACTTGGAAATACTGGATTAAATAAAGCTAACAGGAATCTGCAGACCCTTCGTTTGCTCCCGGGCCTCACCGTTCCCTAAGAGGGCACGGAATGTGTTCCTCTGGAGCCTGAGGTGGAGCTGGTGTTCCCCACGGGAGCCCATCCACGGCGGTAGTCACAAAGCCACCCCTTTTCCTCTGCGTTCTGTCTGCTTCCTTGGTTCTGTCTGACAGACCTCCCCCCTGAAATGAATGACATCCCTCTGGAAAATTACAGCCTGCCTCAGGTGTGCTGGGCGGGGAGGTTCACCTCGGCTCAGGTCATGATCCCAGCGTCCTAGGATTGAGTCCCGCATCAGGCTCCTCGCTCTCCCACTGCTTGTGCTCTCTCTCTGTCAAACAAATAATAAATAAAATCTTTAAAAAAAAAAAAAATGTGCCTCCTGGCTCCAGGCTCCCCTCTACACACCTTCCCTCCTTCATGGCTCCTTCCTCCCAAAGCTCCTGGCGCCCAGCACCTCTGCTGTAAGGAGCCCCACTTCAGAGGCACTGCACCTCTCTGGGAGGGGCCGGCTTCTTTAAACCTCGCGGTGGCCTGAGGGGTTTTAGGAGTAGCAGCTGGAAGAGCGGAGGCTGGCTGGCACTCCTGAAACCCCTTCTCCCTAGTGGCCTCTACTGCGGCTCTCCTCAACCCAGGCATTTGTGAGGCTCACTGACTGCCTCCAGTTCCATGAGGCTCTCGTCCCAAGCATCAGTATTTTATGAAAGCTCCCCAAGTAATTCTACTGCACCACCAGGGTGCAAACCACAGCTCCAAAGCCTGGCTCCTGGAAGGCCAGCCCCCAGGTGCCGATTAGAAACACAGACTCTCAGCCGGCCCCCACCTGCTGCATCAAGGTCTGCATTCCAGCAAGGTCCCCTGGTGCTTCATATTCTGTGGACTATTACTATTACTGTGTCCAAGTAAGATTAATCAGCTGTTTTGATACACTTTTGTGACAAATTCTTGTTTTTGTTTTTAAGGCTTTCACTATGCAAATAAATTTATAACAATTTAAAAAAAAAAAAACAAAAAAAACCCCACAGAGACCTGGGGGCAAGGTGCAGGCTGGCCTGGGCTGGCTCTGCCTCGTGCTCCGGGCCCTGGCCCAGCGGTACAGGCGGGCCGGGAGACTGTGCGGCCTGTGGGGCTCCTTGAATGACGTGTACATGTGAAGTGCAAAGACAGGGAGTGTCAATAAAGATGTAAAACCACAAAAAAAAAAAAAAAAAAATAAGAGACCACTGGTGATCTTAACAGGTTTGGGCTAAAATATCGTAGCTTTGGGGCGCCTGGGTGGCCCAGTCGGTTAAACCCCTGCCTTTGGCTCAGGTCATGATCCCGGGGTCCTGGGATCCGCCTGCATGGGTCGGCGGATTCCCATCGCCTGGGTCGGCATCCTGTTGGGGGGGCGGTGGCAGGGGGGCAGGACCACGCCCTAATCTCCACTCTGCCCCTAACCGATGGAGTCACCCTGGGCACCTCACTGGCCCTCTCTCCGCACCTGGGTGTCCGTAGCTGTAACACGCACAGGCTGGACAAAGTCACCCCTGCCGCCACCGGTTACTGAGGCCTACGCTGTGCAGCCACGGCCGGGCACCTCTGTGCCGCCGAGCTGCACAGTGACCACCGGTGGTCCAGCCCCTCTCACTGGTCGAGCCCCAGGCAGCCAGCCTGGCAGAGAGCCCTGGGCTACCTCTCCCTGTGTCTAACATCCTGTTTTTCTACCGAAGGTCTTTGCTTCCCAGCAAATATCTTCCAAAGGATAAACAGCATTATTTTCATGGTTAAAAGGAGCTATTGTGGCAGCTTAAGGGGTGTGGGTTTCAAATGGATGTGGGGGTGTGCTCCAGGCCTACCATTACCGCTGTTGGAAAGCATGGGAAAGACGGGGCATCAGCCAATAGTCCCCTAAGGGTGTGCTGATCATGAGCGGTAAGCTACAACGTCAGATGGCTCTGCACGGAATCTCCCTATAAAGATCCCAGGAGCCCTGATTCAGGGAAAGACACCACCCCAGCACCCCTCGACAAGGAGGATATCCTTATAGTGACCCAGATCCCAAGACTGGTGTGCAAAGAGTCATGATAGCTGTCTTTCGGCCACCCTACATCTGATGCCCCCTCCTTAGGGTGGAGGGGCCCACTCCCTAAGTCTTTATAGGAGCAGGCTGGCTTCCCATCCTAGAAGCTGAAAAGGCCACCCACTTTCTTCCACCTCCCTTGTGGTTGGGGTGTGGACAGTGACCCAGGTTCCACACACTGGGCATTGGGGCCAGAAGGGACATTTATTCTCAAGTAAGTGTATTATGAGAGCAGACACAGGGGCCATCCCATTGGGCCTACCACAGTGGCTGAAGGTGGGCAATGGGATGACAGTTTGTAGGAACTGGTCACCTCAGCCTCTGGTGTCCTGGGTTCAGCCTGGGCAGTGGTGATACTCCCTGTGGTGCTATTTAGTGTCTGAAGCTGTGGGGTCCTCACCTCCTCATTCCCGGGGAGTGATTTGAGCTCCTGGCTACTTTGTCTTCTACTGGTTCTCACCTGATCTCTGAGCTGCCTGCTTCAAATTTAAGGCAAGTTTCTGAGCACCCCCCCCCGACCCAAAAGAAATTTTCACTAGTTTCTTTCTCTGCTTACATCTGTTATTACTATGAATCTGACTGAATCACAGATTAACTGAGAAAGCACCAGGAAAATATTAGTCGTCCATATTCAAGGCCTCCAGGTAGAAAATCCTAACAGATAGCCCACCCCTAACCCAGCCCAGAAGGCTCCCACAGCAAACTCCCCTGCCCCTCAAGGTCTGCAGGGCCAGACCCCACAGATCTGCCTGCAGCCTGCTCCGGCTGCCCTGGCAGGCCAGGTAAACCCAGAATGAAATATGTTCCTCAAACTTATTTTTCTTTCACAGAGCCAAGGACATAAAATTGGAAATAAAGGGCGCCTGGGTGGCTCAGTTGGTTAAGCGACTGCCTTTGGCTCAGGTCATGATCCTGGAGTCCCGGGATCGAGTTCCGCATCGGGCTCCCTGCTCGGCGGGGAGTCTGCTTCTCCCTCTAACCCTCTTCCCTCTTGTGCTCTCTCTCTCTCTCTCTCTCTCAAATAAATGAATAAATAAAATCTTTAAAAAAAAAAATTGGAAATAAATACACCAGCCAGAGAGCGAAATGGGGTTTTACTCTGATTCAAGGCCACTGTAATTATTAATAAATAGGGTGTGATTGCTGTTGGGGCATGACTTGCAGGGGGCTGTGGAACACTTTTTCCTACCCTTCTGCAAGTCTGGAAAAGAGGGAATGACAAGGATTCCAGTACCCACTGTCCCAGAGAAGGTGAGTGGCTTGCCAAGGTCACCACCCAGAGCAGAGCCAGAGCTAGGAGCCAGGCCTGCAGTCCCCAGCCCCAACCCACCCTGAGGGATCTTGACACAGGCTGTGAATGGAGGCAAGGCTTGAGCCAGGTTTAACAGCAACATAAAAATTCTATGGTCTTGGGAACGCCTGGGTGGCTCAGTCAGTTATGGGTCTGCCTCTGGCTCAGGTCATGATCCCGGGGTCCTGAGATCCAGCCCCACAACGGGCTCCTTGCTCAGCGGAGAGTCTGCTTCTCCCACTGTTTGTGCTCTCTCTCTCTCTCTCTCTGACAAATAAATAAAATCTTAAAAAACAATTATATGGTCTTGAATTGCATTTGAGTGACTCTGCAGCATCCCTAAATACCCTCATCAAGACGGGTTTCACATTTCCACCTGCAGAGCGCTCACCATCTTCAAATAAAGCAGCCAGGCCCTTGGAGGCTGTGCTATTCAGTCCAGGGCCTAGGTGCCCTCCAGAAGGTGTACGGCAGGAGGAAGGAGAACCCGGCCAGGCCACTTCTCGCAACTTACTCTAGAGGTTTACTTCCACTCACACACGACATGATGCACACCAAGGTTATTCACTGTGGCCTTGTTTCCAGGAGTAGGAAACCTAGCCGACAGCCCATGTGTCCATCAGCAGTGCAGGGGGAACATGCCACAGGGCTTGCACACTGTGGGTACTTCCGGCACTGAAAAAATACATGAGCTTGCTCTCTATGACGGAGGTGGAAGGAGCCCCAAAATATATCGTGAGGTGAAAACACCAAGCTGCAAAACTAGGTATAGTAGCTACCATTTGTGCAGAAGAGGGAAAACGCAGATCTAGGACTATATATGTATCTCCGGAGCATACTTCAGACTGAAACATCAGTGGCTTCAAGAGAGGTAGATTGGGTGGCTGGGAGACAGGAGTGGGAGGGAGAATTCTCACAGAATGTCCTTTTGAATCTGGAACTATGACAATGTATTACCTATTAAAAATAAATAAATTCAGAGCACCTGGGTGGCTCAGTTGGTGAAGCATCTGCCTTCGGCTCAGGTCATGATCCCAGGGTCCTAGGATCGAGCCCCATGTTGGGCTCCCTGCTCAGCGGGGAGCCTGCTTCTCCCTCTCCCTCTGCCCCTCCCCCCCCAACTCATTTTCTCTCTCTCTCTGTCAAATAAGTGAATGAAATCTAAAAAGAAAAATAGGTCGCCTGGGTGGCTCAGTCAGTTAAGTGTCTGCCTTTGGCTCAGGTCATGATCTCAGGGTCCCGGGATCAAGTCCCACAACAGGCTCTCTGCTCAGCGGGGAGTCTGCTTCTCCCTCTGCCTCAGCCCCTCCCCACTGCTTGTGTTCTCTCTCTCAAATAAATTTTTAAAAATCTAAAAAATAATAAAAATTAAAAAAAATAATTCATGTCATAGTTTTGTGGTCGCACAGGATGTTTTAAAAAAATAAAAATAAGGACTGAAATGGATTTCAGATGATGGGGTTTCAGCCATCAGTGAGGGGGATATTTGGGGAACTGGAGACCCTCCCAAATCCGGAGGTGGCGGTCTTGTCTGTGAGAGGGAGGGGAAAGAGGGTGGGTCATTCCCCGAGCCTGGGGAGCCCCTTGGAGGGTGGGCCAGGACCACCAGGGGGCAGTCTGCCGATGTCCGGCCGGGGTGGGATGAAGGGCCCAACAGCCCTGCAGGGTGTAGGAGCCTGTGCAGGCGTGACTGTCCTGTTTGCCCAGCTGCACAGGCTTGGCCGCTTCTTCTCAGGGCACAGGATCACCGGGAAGACGCCTTGTCGGAAAGGATCTCCCTGCAGGATCGCCACACCTGGTACCCCACCATGAGGGCTACATCCTCTTGGGTTATGGTGTCGCCCTGTTCCAAGCTCACCTCCAAAATACACATCTTGTGGCTGTGGATCAAGGGGCATCCCAAATACTGCCCCTAACAGCAGTTTACCAAACCTTCTCACCCAGACAGAAGGCGCCCAGGTGACATGATAGCCTCGACAGTAGGCTGAGTAATGCCCTCCCACCAAAAGATTTGTCTGCCAGGAACCTCAGAAGAGGATTTTAAAAAATGGTCTCTTTAAGTACACATAATTAAGGTAAGGATCTCAGGAGGTGATCATTCTGGACTCGGGTGGGCTCTAAATCCAGTGACAGGTGCCCCGATAAGGGAAGAGGTCAAGAGATGGAGAAAACTACAGGAGGATGCGGGCAGAGAACGAGGGGTCCACAAACCAGAGGATGTCAGGGATTGCTGAAGCCACTAGAACCTAGGGGACAGGGATGGGGCTGGTCTCCCCCAGAGCCCCTGGAAGGGACCAACCCTGCCAACGCCTTGATTTTACTTCTGACCTCCAGAATTATGAGAATATAAATTTCTGTTGTTGGAAGCCGCTCAGTTTGTGGTATTTTGTTAAGGCAGCCCTAGGAAATGGAGACGGCCTTTGAGCTTTGTTGGGGAGGAGGAGGGGGCTCGGGGCACAGAGGGTCACCCTCAAGGACTTTGCAAGCTAAGTGCTGGCCCAGCTGCAGCGTGGCCTGTTTGAAGACCCACGTCCAGGAAGGCTGGGTCCCCTTCTGCTCTGGGACGACTGGTTCACAGTTCCCTGGGGCAGGAGCATCCCCCACAGTGGGTGTTTCTTCTCTAATGGGGAAGGTGTGCCTGTCCTGTCGCTAGGAAACAGGGAGCTGGGCCTGCGGGCTCCCAGCCTGGAGCGAAGGCAGATGGTGGCAAGATTAAATAGTGTCTTTCATTTCAACATAGGAAATGTTTTCAATTCTCCTCTCTTCGTGTCTCTAAAAAAAGGCAAGTGGCGGAAATGTCCCGCTGGAAATTTATTAACAAAAGCCCAGGCAGCCCAAAAAAAGCAGACTTTTTTCTTTTCACATGTCTTTCCAACCAGCCTGCAGGCATTTTGAGAGTGGGAGCTCTGCCCTGTGGCCATGACCTGCGAGACACCTCTCTGAGCCTCATTCAGTCCTTGCCGACGTTCGACAAGGGTAGTTCTATTGCTAGCCCATTTCATAGATGGGGAGACGGAGGCCCACAGGACGGAACTAACCAGTTCGTAAGCTGTGAAGCCAGGACCCAATACACAGCAGAGCTGTTGTAAATTATGTGCCCCTTTGTGGTGATGTTTGTCCAAGTACTTGGAAATGATAAGATTATTATCTTCTATCTCATCGTTATTAGCAATAATGAGAACAAAACTGCTGTCTTCTCTGCAAATTAATTTGGGGCAAGGAACTAAGTAGACCAGGAGAGATGAGATGTGGAGGTTAAGACCCTGCAGGTCAAAGTGTATGGGCTGGGTCAGCCTCTTGGCCTCTGTGGGCACAACTTCAGGCTCCGCAAGATCCCGTCTCTCAGGCTGCTCAGCCCAAACCAGTAGCTGGCCGGGGCCGGTGCTCCCCCGGCAGTCTCCCGACGGCTGTGTTCCTGCAGTCGACAGCGGGGAAGGAGGGGATTTCAGGCCCCCTAGGAAGCATGAAGTCAAGTGCCCAGATTGCAGCTGGCTAACTGTGGGGCACAAAGAGAGGTGCTAGATTTTAGATCCATAATGGATGGATGGGGTAGAGGGAGGAGGAGGTGGGCAGACATGTCCCCAAATATCCTCTATTCTTTTCCCAACCTTACCTCCCTCTGTCCTAAAATAAACACTGCTCACCAAGTGAGTTGTTCCTACAATAGTGATCCCTTCAGTGTCTACACCTTCTCTCCTGTCCAAGTCATTTCATAGCCACCGAATCCCGTGGTGCTCAACCCAGGGCTGGGGGGTGGGTGGAGCAGGCACTAACTGCCCCCTCCTTCTGTGCATGGAGAAAGTGAGGTGCAGACCCATCTCTCCACCTCATCCTCCATTTCCCTTTCCTCTATAATAACCCTTAAAACCCTGCCACCTTTCCACGCCTATCACCAAGATCTCATTTCAGGTTCTCGCCAGGCCAAGGCTCATGGCTTTGCCTTCAGTCTCTCCCCAGACTAAGCCACCCTACATGCTGCCCCTAGATTACGCTTCCTAAAGCTGTTTTCATCTGGGTCAGATGCCGTAACACTCACCATTGCTCCTCACTGACAACCCATCAGAAGAGAATCCCACTGCCTGGCTTCCAAGGTCCTCTTCCATTAGTTAGCACCTAACTACATTGTCTTAGTACGTCTACCTGAAACTACAAACGTTCTCTGTTCCATCCACACCATGCTCTCTGATTAATAAATTCATGATGTCCATTTCCTGCCCCAGTGCCTTTGCTTATGCTCCTACATGCCTGCCTTCCCTCCACTTACGGACAATTCTCCAGTAGCTAGTCATTCTTCAGGATACAAAGTGAATCAACCTCTTTCATCAGACCAGAGATTGTCCCTTTCCTTGAATTCATGCTTACACGCAGGGTGCTACACTTCAGCACTTGGTATTCAGCCTTCACAATAGCCCCCCAAGATCCTTACCTGGCGTTCGTGCCCCTGTGTAGTCTTCCTCAGTAAGTGGAGCTGACCTGTACAACCAATAGGAGGTGGCAGAAATGATGTAGCGTGAATCCCAAGGCTCATAAAAGACATTTTGACTTCTAGGTTGTACTCTTTTGAATCACCTGCTCTGAAAGAATTTAACCGCCACATCAGGGTCAGAAGGACACTTATGCGGCCCTATAAAAAGGTCCACGTGGTGAAAAACTGGGGCTACTAAGCAACAACCAGTACTAATAGCAGGCATGTGAGTGAGCCATCTTGGAAATGAATCTTCTTGCCCCAGTCAAGCCTTCAGATGACTACAGTCTTGTCCTCATGAGAGGCCCAGAGGCAGATTGCCCCCAGCTAAATGCCTTCCAAATACCTGACCTACGAAAATAGTGTAAGATTATAAATGTTTGTCTTAAGCTGCTAAATTTGGGGGTAATTTTTTATTTAGTAGTAGACACTAATACAATGTCTTGATCGAGAAATACTTTCTTAAATCTGTTAAAATTCAGGGACTATGATTTTGTTCCTTTTCCTCGCATTTCCCATGACTCCTGTCACAAAAATGGACACTTTAGAACATGCACAGCATGTCCTTCCTTGCTTATTTGTTCAACAAATATTTGCTGAGTATCAATGTGCTGGGCACCGTGTCTACCAAAAAGGACAAAATAGATCAGGTCTCTGCCTGGAAGAGCTGTTCCAGTCATTAAATAATCACAATATATAATTATCATATCAATGCTTTGAAAATAAAATAAAGGTAAAAGAGCTAAGGGACCTCATCTACCTTGGGGGTGGGGAGTGGTTAAGGAAGGCTTCTTCTGGAAGTGACAAAAGGGTAAGTAGCAATCACTTATGGGCAATGGGAGAGGAAGTGAGGAAAGGCATTCCCGGTGTGTGAGGGGCCTTGGCCTGGCAGACTCTGGCAGGAAGCAGAGCGAGCCGGCAGGACATTGGCATGAGACAGGGTCCATGAGGAAGCCCAGGGCCAGATTATCATAAGGAGTCTTATGAGCCACGTTAGAGGTAGTTTTGATTTTATCCTGAATGCATGGGGAAGTCACTGGAAGGGCTTTACACAGGGGATCCATGTCCCTGGCAGGAAGCTAAGAGGATCATGCTTTGGAGATGATGAAGAATAGGGCTGCAATGACATGGCTGGTGGATGGCTCCTGCCATCATCCTTGGCAGCAGAGGACAATGGCTCAGGCTGAGATAGAAGCAGTGGAAATAAAGACAACTGGACAGTAGCAAGAGATGTTTTGGAAGCAGAATGGACAGGAACTGGAGGTGGATGGAACAGGGGAAAGAGGCAGGTGTTGAGACTTACAGGTTAATCGGCTGCAGGTGCAGAACCTTCAGCCGACATTCCACAGAGGCCGCCTGGGCCGGGCCCTTTCCTACCTGGAGTGAGAGCGGACCCCTTCCTCTGGCCCATGACCCCACCTCCACTTCCTAGCGGCTCTCATCAGGCCCCAGCAGCCCTGTTAAGCATCTGCCCGGCGGCTGTGCCAGATCTGTGTGCCCCACAAGGCAGGGAACAATATTCATTTTTGTTCATGGCTGTATGGCCAGGGACCGGCCCAGGGTCTGGTGCTGAATAAGTGCTCAATCAATATCAGATGAAGGAATGTATACCAAATAAATGGGTCAATGAGTGCATATAGGCCCTCCTGCACCCCCCATGTCTGTCCCTTTGATCTTGCTCTGGACATCGAATCTAGCCCCAAGGAGCTCCTGTTAGGGCCTGAGCACTGCAGACTGGCCCAGGGCAGGTGGGAGAATTCAGGAGCCAGAAAGGGCCCAAACCCCAGTCTGTTGGTCTTACCTGCTGCCCCCTCCAGCCCTAGACGCCTTGCCTGGGTTCCGGTCCTGGCCCCAGGGCTCTGCCACGGCACCTCCGAGGTCCTGGCTCATACCCCAAGAACCGCTTCGTACTGACTCTGGACAGCCCTCCGCCACATAGGAGGCAAAGCCTCCAGAGCTCGGGTTCTTATACCTGACTGTGTATCTGAGTCAGCTGGGAGCTTGGTGAAAGTGCAGCTTCCCGGGGCCTTCTCCCGGGGAATGTAACCCAGTAGGTCTCAAGGCCCTCAAACTGCATGCTGAACAAGCACTCCACATGTTGTAGGGGGTTCCTGGATGGCCCTCTGAGAGGCTCCGCTGCAGAGCATTGAGGCCTGGGTCGCGTCGGGACCGCACGGGGCCAAGCTGAGCGTCCTCACAACCTTGGCAACAGGTTGAGTGAGAATCAGGCCTTGCCCAAGGGTCAGGGTCTTCACGGCCATTAGAAAACACGCCTGGGCCAGGCCTGGGCGTGCTGCCATGAAGGGACCTTTCACATCATATCAAACATTAAAACACACCCATACCCCACATTAAATATCTCTTTTTGCTCTAGGTAATTGGAAAGGACTTTTATCCACATTAGCTTTCTAAAACATCCATGCTGTCTTTATTGTCATATGTAAATACATTATATAATAACATAATTTGTATTTATTAGGCATCTATATAACAGTAGAGTTCAATTGTAGGTGCCCACTGACATTTTCTGGATGTTAACATTTACTGATTTCAATTTAGAAATTTCTTTTTAAATCTTTTTTTTTTTTTTAAGATTTTATTCATTTATTTGACGGAGAGAGACACAGCGAGAGAGGGAACACAAGCAGGGGGAATGGGAGAGGGAGAAGCAGGCTTCCTGCGGAGCAGGGAGCCCGATGCGAGGCTCGATCCCAGGACCTAGAATCATGACCTGAGCCGAAGGCAGCCGCTTAACCGACTGAGCCACCCAGGCGCCCCTCTTTTT
>NW_027397072.1:72757773-72776969 GCF_003265705.2 Callorhinus ursinus
CTGCCTTCGGCTCAGGTCATGGTCCCTGGGTCCTGGGATCTGCTCAGTGGGGAGTCTGCTTCTCCCTCTCCCCCTGCCCCCTCCTCCACTTGTGTACTCTCTCTCCTTCTATCTCAAATAAATAAATAAATAAAATAAAATAAAATAAAAGATTTTTAAGTAATCTCTATACCCAACCTGGGGCTCGAACTCACAACTCTGAGATCAAGAGTTGCAAGCTCTTCCAATTGAGCCCGCCAGGCGCCTCTCAATTTAGAATATTTTGTCTCTTGGAGCCATATCTTTTAAATTCGGGTTTCACATATTTTCTATAGGCCCTTAAAAAGCCAGCAGGCCCAGAGCAAGGTGCCCATAAAGAGGCACTGTGCCACCTGAGGCAGTTTTTCCAAAGCCACTGGGTGGGGGGTGGGGGGTGGGGGTCGGGGTTGGGGCAGGGTGGGGGGGGGGGAGCCTCCATGTTGCCAGACAAGCCCCCAGGCGTCATCTCGACACTGCCAGGGTGGGGAACAAGGTAGTGCTGGGCTCAGTGTGGCAGATGTCCACCTGCCACCTGGGCACTAAATATAGCCCATACACAAAGCCCTCTCTGCCTGGGCACCTACAGAGTTGGCTTAATTGGCTAGAATTGCCACAGATAGAAGCTCTCTTAAAATGAACTGAAAACAGGCTTTGCCCCATAATTCTAGGATGCTGAGGTTCATAATTAGACAATGGATTTTTCCTGCCAGCAACAAATATTGCTGGCCTCAGTCATTGATAAATCCTTCAGCTTGATCATCCCTGGTGTTGAGGTCAGTCCCAGTGCAGATGTCGGGGAGTACTTGCTTTCCCCAGTGACAGGACAGAGTAGGACATTCTCCCTCTGTTCCCTAGTGCTATGAACTAAATGTATGTGTCCCCCTAAAATTCACATGCTGAAGCCCTCACTCTCAGTTATCTGGAGATGGGGCCTCGAAGGAAGGAAGCAAGATTAAATGTGTTCATAAGGGGGCCCTGATCAGATAGGACTACTGTCCTCTTAAGAAGAGACACCGGAGAGATCTCTCCCTGTGCCCACCCGAAGGGCTCATGTGAGCCTCCAGTGGGATGGCAGCAGCATATAAGCCAAGAAAAGAGGTCTCCAAATGAATCCTACCTTGCTGGTACCTTGGTCTTTGACTTCTCAGCCTCCAGAGCTGTGAGAAATTTCCGTTGTTCAAGCCCCTCAGCCTGTGGTATTTTATTATGGCAGAGTGAGCTAATTAGCTTCTCCAGTCTGTGAACCATCAGCACCCAGCCTGACTGGAAGCCCACCCCATTGGAGCCTGCATTGTAACAGGAGGGCCAGGTGGTTCAGAAAATCCTGGATCAAGAGTGGGGTATTCTTTTTTTTTTTAAAAGATTTTATTTATTTATTTATTCGAGAGAGAGAGAGAATGAGAGATAGAGAGCACGAGAGGGAAGAGGGTCAGAGGGAGAAGCAGACTCCCTGCCGAGCAGGGAGCCCGATGTGGGACTCGATCCCGGGACTCCAGGATCATGACCCGAGCCGAAGGCAGTCGCTTAACTGACTGAGCCACCCAGGCACCCAAGAGTGGGGTATTCTTTAAAGAAATGCTGTATCACCAAACTTACACTCTTGAAGACACAGAGGATAGTATTTGTTGGAAAACAGGAACGTCAGTGCTCAGAATCAAAATAGGAATATGAGGACATTTTAGAATTACCTTAGCCAATTTACTGTGCTTAGATTTTCTTTCTTATGTATGTCCAAGCATGATATATGATAAACTTCTGTCTACATAAGTCTAAAAGTGCTCTTTCAGGACTTCCTGAAACATTTACATTAAAATTGTAAGTATACATTTTAAATTTTAAAGCATTGTGTTTTGGTTTAACTAGCAGTTATTGGTTTCATTTCTTTCTTGGTGGTACCTAAAATAGTAGTGGACTTTACAATCAATGGCATCTTGGATTAAATGAAAAATAGGTTACTATAAAGCAACAATAATTCAAGCATTATACTACTAGAGTACAACAGATTCATTAATTCATTTATTTAGTCAACAAGTATTTATGACGTACTTGGTATATGCCAGGCATTCTCAGATGCAGAAGAGTGTCAGTAAAAGAAAATAACAAGCTTTTGCCCTCGTGGGGACTTACCTGCTAGCAAGAATAGGTATATAATAAATAAATACACAAATACTGTTGATACTGTTTATAATATTTCAGGGTTGGTAAGGACAGGGTAAGAGGACAGAAGGTGGGGGTGCAGGATAGGGTTTCTATCTGATACAGAGTTTTCAGAGAAGATCTTCCAAGAAGGTGGCATTTGAGTGGAGACCTGAAGAGGTGAAGGAGAGAGGCATGTGTAAAGCTGGGGGAAAGGCATTGTAAGTAGAGGAAAGAGCATGTGCTAAGGTCCTGAGGCAGGAGTTGTCTTGGCATGTTCAAGGAACAGAAGGGGGGCCAGTGTGGCTGGAGCTCAGCAAGAGAGATATGTGGAAGGGGATAAAGGTCTGAGGGGAGGAGCAGGTCAAGTAGGCCTTGGGGACTTTCATGGGACTTTAACAAGAGTCACTGGAGTGTTTTGAGCACAGGAGGATCTGAACTAACTTAGATTTTTAAATCTAAGGGAAGTGGAATCAGGGCTGCTACAGAAAGACCGGTTAGGCAGCTATTGCCATAACCCAGGTGAGAGACAGGGGGGCAGGGATGGGAGGTGGTGGGAGCCGATTGGATTCTGGGTATATCTGAGGGCTGAGCTGACAGGAACCAATGTGAAGAGAGGAGTTAAGACTTGAATATTTTTGAGTTGAGCTTTGGAATGAATGGAGCTTCTGTTTTGAAGGTGGGGAACTTTGTGGGAGAAGCAAGTTCTGAGGAAGATCAGGAGCCTGGATTCAGAAATGTTAAGTCTGAATGCAGATTAAGGCTCTATGTGGAGACTCAGAAGACAGGAGTCTAGAGTTGAGAGAGAGACGTCTGGGCCAGAGAAGTGAGTACTACGTGCCATCCAAACACAGGAGGTATTTGCAGTGAAGCTGGTGAGACCTGCCTGAGAGAGAGAGAAGGGAAAGGTTGTCTCCCTTCCCAGGATAGAGGAGGTGGTGGGTGCTGTGAGACACCCTCCTGCCGAGGGAGGGCAGGAGAGCTGAGCTGAGGCTAAGGAGCGGCCAGCGACATGGGTAAGAACAAGAGGAGACAAGGTTCTCTCCAATCATGTCTCCAGAGGGTGCCTGTGGCAGAGCCATGGA
Source organism: Callorhinus ursinus (assembly GCF_003265705.2). NCBI lineage: Eukaryota > Metazoa > Chordata > Mammalia > Carnivora > Otariidae > Callorhinus > Callorhinus ursinus. The sequence goes on from NW_027397072.1 coordinate 72,761,013, forward strand.
CCGAGCAGAAGTCCCCGAAAGAGACCCCAGCACTTAGAGGAATTCGGGGTTCAGTAAAGGCGGCGTTTCAGGCCAGTGGGGAAAGAGGAATTATTCAGTAAACGGGGCTGCCGTCTGAGGAAAAAAGTGTTGGATGGGATAGATTTCCAATGTGTCCAATTTCTAAGTGTATAAATAAAATTTTAAAACATATACTAGAAGGGAGCCTGGGTGGCTCAGTTGGTTAAGCAACTGCTTTCCGCCCAGGTCATGATCCTGGAGTCCCGGGATCGAGTCCCACATCAGGCTCCCTGCTCGGCGGGGAGTCTGCTTCTCCCTCTGACCCTCTTCCCTCTCGTGCTCTCTATCTCTCATTCTCTCTCTTTCAAATAAATAAATAAAATCTTTAAAAAAAAAATAAAAAAAAAATAAAACATATACTAGAAGAAACCATAGAGAAAAGGTTTTTTTTTTTTTTTTTTTTTTAAGATTTTATCTATTTATTTAGAGATGGAGAGAGAAAGAGTGTGAGTGGCAGGGGAGGGGCACAGTCCAACATGGGGCTGGATCCCATGACCCTGAGATCACGACCTGAGTTGAAATCAAAAATCTGTTGCTTAACTGAGTGAATCACCCAGGCACCCTGAGGAGAGGTTTTTTTTTTAAAGATTTTATTTATTTATTTATTTGAGAGAGAGAGAATGAGAGACAGAGAGCACAAGAGGGAAGAGGGTCAGAGGGAGAAGCGGACTCCCTGCTGAGCAGGGAGCCTGACGCGGGACTCGATCCTGGGACTCGATCCCGGGACTCCAGGATCATGACCTGAGCCAAAGGCAGTCGCTCAACCAACTGAGCCACCCAGGTGCCCCCTGAGGAAAGGTTTTTAAAACAATCCTTTGTTGGTATAAAGCAAAAAAGAGTGATAAATGTGCCTACATAATAATAAAAACTATTTGCATGACCAAAACAATCTCTAAAAAGTCCAAAGACAAGTGTCAGATGGAGAAAAATATTTACTATTTTTTTAAATTTTTTTTAAAGATTTTATTTATTTATTTATTTGAGAGAGAGAATGAGAGACAGAGAGAGCATGAGACGGGGGAGGGTCAGAGGGAGAAGCAGACTCCCCGCCGAGCAGGGAGCCTGATGCGGGACTCGATCCTGGGACTCGATCCCGGGACTCGATCCCGGGACTCCAGGATCATGACCCGAGCCGAAGGCAGTCGCTCAACCGACTGAGCCACCCAGGCGCCCGAAAAATATTTACTATTTATTTCACCTTAATTTCTCTCAGATCTAAATCCATAAAGATAACAACAGTAATAAAAGAACAATAATCAATAAAAACATGGGTAAAAATTGTGCACTGGCCACTCAGGAAAGGGAAATGCAACTGGCTCCAGACTTAGCCACAATAAAACAAATGCAAATGAAAATTATATAAGATGGGGCACCTGGGTGGCTCAGTCATTAAGCATCTGCCTTCGGCTCAGGTCATGATCCCAGGTCCTGGGATCGAGCCCCGCATCGGGCTCCCTGCTCCGCGGGAAGCCCGCTTCTCCCTCTCCCACTCCCCCTGCTTGTGTTCCCTCTCTCGCTGTGTCTCTCTCTGTCAAATAAATAAATAAAATCTTTAAAAAAAAAAAAAAAAAGAAAATTATATAAGAGAACAGTTTTCACCAATTGAATTATTTTTAAAAATTAAAATTTGATAAGACACTGTATTAAGGAGGGTAAGGGCCTCTCATTGCCTCCAGGTGGGAGTATATATAAATTGGTAAGAGCGCTGTGGCGAACAATATGGGCAACATTCATTAAAATTACAAATGTAATTTTAGACACAGCATTTCTTTTCTTTTTTTTTTTTTAAGATTTTATTTACTTATTTGACAGAGAGAGACAGGGAGAGAGCACAAACGGGGAGGGGCGGAGGGAGAGGGAGAAGCAGACTCCCTGCTGAGCAGGGACCCTGGGATCATGACCTGAGCTGAAGGCAGACGCTTAATGGACTGAGCCACTCAGGCGCCCTGGACACAGCATTTCTTCTTTTATGAATATACCTGCCCATGTAGGAAATGATGTATGTACAGGGTTATTCATGTATGATTGATTTTGTTTTTTTATTTTTATTTATTTTTTAAGATTTTACTTATTTTTTTTGACAGAGAGAGACACAGCGAGAGAGGGAACGCAAGCAGGGGGAGTGGGAGAGGGAGAAGCAGGCTTCCTGCTGAGAGGGAGCCCAGCGCAGGGCTCGATATCATGACCTGAGCCGAAGGCAGATGCTTAACGACTGAGCCACCCAGGTGCCTTGATTTTGTTTTTAATGCATTTATTTTGAAAAATCTCACACTTAAAGAAAAATTGCAAGTATGGTTCAAGGAACATTTTCTTTCCTTGAATTAGTTGAGAGTAATTTGCTGACTTCATGACCCCTCTACTGGGTAAATACCTTAGTGTGTATTTCTTTTAAATAATTCTCCTTCATAAAAACATTCTTTTTCATAACCACAACACAGCCATCAAAATTAGGAAATGAACAATCTAGGAAAATACAAGAATAAACCCTGTGGTGGTTGGAGTTAGAAGTACCAGCATGAGCACGTGGTTTTCCATTTACAGAGAGACAGGAATAAATGTGGACCCAAACAGGTGTGTGCGTTCTCTAGCTCTGTCCCCTGACAGCCCCTGGAGGCAGTGACATCCCAATAGCAGTGAGCACATCTAGGGCCCAGAACTGGCTTCTGAACAGCCTTTTCCATACTACCTCCCGGGAATGAGCGCTCCTTGGAGAAACGGCTAATTCCCAAGAGGGGGAGCAAGCCAAGGACAAGATGAGCACAGAAACTTCCTTGAAGACTATGATAATGTTCTGAAGCTATTAACGTGTTTGTTCAGTTCTTTGGCAGTGCTAAAGTTGCTGTAGTAAAAAACATTAATACCCCTTACCATAAATTTAGTGTTCACTATGTGTCAGGCATTTTCAGATATTATTTTGATTCATCCTTACAATAACTCTGAGAAGTAGATTATCCTAACTTGTATGTGAGGAAAACAAAGGCTTACCAGTAACTTGACCTAGCGTCCTTGAACCTGGCTTGAGGTCCCCAAGGGTCTCACACTGACTTCCTTTTCTGGCCCTGCACCCCGTTCTCAGGGGACCCCAGCAACTTTGTCTGGACCACATGACTCTGTGCCCTGGCCTCCATTGGTTGACCAGGAATCCAATGCTGGAACCAAGTGACTCAAATAGAGTCTTGAGGGACATGCAGACATGACTTGAAACTCAAGAATGAGAGACACCGAGACAAAGCTAAGGCAGGTTAGGGGCAACACTCAGAGCAAGGGTCACTGCTGGCTCCTGCTGAGTTGTGGCTATCAGTCCTGCATGTGATCCTTGCTGCAAATTTTCTTTTGTGCTAGAGCTATCCCATATCCTTTCTATTGCTAGCAACCAAACAGCCTTAAGTAAGAATCACATATGGTAGAGGTGGGATTTGAACATTAGACCTCGAAGTCTGGTCAGTCCGTCCGTCTTTCCTCCCTCCCTCCCTCCCTCCCTCCCTCCCTTTCTTTCTTTTTGAGAGAGAGAGAATCCTAAGCCAATTGGATTCTGGGTATATCTGAGCAGTGCTGAGTCCAACTCAGGGCTTGATTTTACGACCCGAGATCACAACCTGAGCCGAAATCAAGTCAGACACTCAACGACTGAGCCACCCAGGGGCCCCAAAGTCTGGTTCTTTTACACTATTCTGCACCACCAATTACACATATCCACAGCTATTCTAACAAGGCGTTTTGTGGGATCATTCCAGGCCCCAATCCATCCGGCCATCCTTCGGGAAGACCATGCAGAGAGGGCGAGCCCCTGGGGTGATGCAGAAAGACCCAACCATCCCGGTGTCCCAGCTGGGGTGTTCCTGCCAAAATGCCAGACATGCGAGTGTAGGCATTATGAATATTTCAACCCCAGCTCCCATCCGGCTGCAACCACCTGAGAGAGCCCCAGGCGAGACCAGCAGGGGAACTACCCAGCTAAGCTCCGGGTAACTTGCGGAATTGTGAGAAATAATAAAATGGTGGTTGTTTTTAGCAACTAGGTTTGGGGATGGTTTCTTATGCAGAGCAGATAACCAAAATAGATGGCTTCTTTGGGAGAGTGGCACTAAGATGAACAGCCAGAGACTGAGTGGGAGTGGGGCTGGGGGGCTGGGGCGTGGCAAGCCAAGGCAGAGGGAGCAGGATGGAGCTTGGTGAGTTTGCAGAGTGACGAGAGGCCCACTGCACAGTGATGGGGAGGGTGGGACCAGTGGGGAGGTGAGAGCGAGGTCCTGCAGGTCTCCGAAGGAGCCTGGCCTGTATTCTAACTGCAGTGGGCACCGCTAAAGGGTCTGAACAGGGGGAGGCATGATTAGATGGGGAGATCTTGATGCCTCTCTGGCTGTTGTGTGGGCTGCTGTGTGTTGAACATTAGACTCAGGGTTAGAGGCAGGGAAGACCGGCTGGAGAGCCGTGGACTAGTGCCCGTGAGAGGCTTGAAGGGGGGTGGTGGGTTTGAAGGGGAGGGAAGTAGAGGAGCTCAATGCATAGTTTGGAGGGAGAATAAACAAAGCTTGGTGATGGATTGGATGTGGGGTATGAATGAGAAGGAAGTGCCAAAACTGACACCCAGGTTCTTGAGTTAACAACTGGGTGGAGGCTGGTGCCATTGACTGTGATGGGGAAAGCCGTGGGAAGACAAGACTTGGGTTTGGGGGGGTGGGGATCAAGAGCTCACTTTTGCACATATTACACTGGCGATGTCAGGGAGACATTAAGTAGAGATGTGAGTCGGCAGTTGAACATACAAGTTTATATTTTAGTGTAATGATCTGGGCTAAGGATATACATTTTAGTGTAATGATCTGGGCTAGGGATATACATGATCTGGGCTAGGGATATACATTTGGGAGTTGCCCACTCAAAGATGATATTTAAAGCCACGAGAAGCAATGATTTTGCCTACAGAGGAAGGAGGGGGAGAGAAGGCTCCACACTAACGTTAGGTGATTGGAGAGGAGGATACCCTGGCAAATAACCTGACTTAGGAGTCAGGACGTCCCTTGCAAGCACAGGAAGCAAGTTCAAGATGTTTCCACATAATAGCTGTTTGGATATTTGAAGACGGGGCAGTGTCCCCGAGTAGATGCCTCTGGATGACACCTTCCATGCCCCTGTGTCTTTCCTCATAAGGCATCATTTAAAGTCCTTCCCCACGGGGGTCCTTCTCCTCTCAAAGTCCTTGTAACAGAGTGTAACTGTCCAGGTGAGACTGAGCAGCCCAGGTGAGACTAGCTAAACAGCATGATAGATACCAAATAAGCAGCGACGTGGGAACAACTAAGGGCAGATGGACCACTCAACGGTTGTTGCTGAGAGATTTTTCATTGCTTTTCCCATCTGTGGAAAAGGGCTGACGGTTTCAGAGAAAGCCCCAGAAACAACTGCATGAACTCAGGCACTCGGTTACTGCCTGACAGCCTCAGTGGCAGAGAACTAGATTGTTTCCCAGGGCAAAAAATAAAAAATCAAATAAATAGTGTAAAACTTCTAACAAGATGTGAGCGTCACAGGCTGCTTGCCTGCTTTATGGGGATAGCTCAAGATGGATTGTTTGGGGAAAGCCAAAACCTATAAATACAGAGCAGAAAAGTTCTCCATCTTTTGCTCATTTACTCCACAAACTTTTTCATTGCTGAGACGCCAAGGCCCAGATAAATATGCAAGCTATGCTGTTGTTTTCCTTCCAAGCCCTGGCTGGGATGGGAGGCCTGCATTCTCCATCCGTGCTGTTCTGATTCACCGTAGGAGTTTTCGGCTTTCGTTACTACACATTGTGCCCAGAAATCTAGAGAGCAGTAAACACGCATACGAGCACATGTGGTCCCACGTGCAGGCGTGGACACATGCACACATGCCCACACATGCGCGTGCGTGCACACACACACACACACACGCACGCGTGCGCACACCAGGCACATACCACCCCCCAACCTCCTAGATGTGGAGTTTGAAACCTGTGTTCAGTATTATTTTGGCAAGAAAGCGTTCTTCGTTCGTCACCTTTCCTTTCTCCTTTTGCAGCTAGCCAGTGTGGATAACATCTTTTGCAGGGATAGACTGGGTCAGCATGACAATGCGGAGGTTCACCCGGTAAAGCCATCAGGGTTATTGAGAACAGGGTTGGTTTGCTTTATGGATGCTCCAGTCTGAAGAGGGAGGGAGACTAGAGAGAGAAGGGACCCTCCCCCATGTGATTATCTGGGTGTTTAAATTTATTATTTGTTTTTTAAAGTTGTATCTATTTAAGTAATCTCTCCACCCAACCTGGGGCTGGAACTGATGACCCCGAGATCAAGAGTCGCACGCTCCTCAGACTGAGCCAGCCAGGCGCCCCCATCTGGGCATTTAAAAAAAAAAAAGGCTTGGCCCTTCCTGGGGGCTCTAGGTAGGGAGTATGTGAGGATAATCATTCTAGAGCAGTGATTCTCCAAGTGTGATCCCCCCACCCAGCTGCAACAGCACCACCTGGAAACGTGTGAGAAATGCAAATTCTCAGGCCCCACCCCAGACCTCCTGAATCAGCCTCTGGGGGTGGAGCCCAGCCATCTGTGGTTCACACGCCCTGCAGGGGATTCTGATTCACGGCTCAGGCTGGAGAAACTCTGCTCTGGAGGATGACTTTCTTTCCTGTAATGAACTATACCTTCATACTCTGTTAAATATTATGTGCATATAATTTTACATTTGGAAAATGTAACACAAATGACAGACTATTTGGGAGGGGGGGGAAGAAGGAGACAACAGCACCTTAGAATCCCAGAGGTAGGGCTTTATGTTCACCAAAGGAAGGCAAGGACTAATAAAGGTTGTGAAACCCTAATTTAGAGAAAAGGAAGACAGTCTCTCTAAGGCAGGCCGTGGGGGCTGGGTGCGGGAGTCCAGACTGCAGGGGAGTGAGAGAAGGCCAGGCACTCATCTCCGCCCCCCAAGGCTAGGTCTGGAGCAGGCTTTTCTTAGGTGAAGTTCTGTTTTTGCCCAGCAGACCTTATGGGCAAGTAGTGTATGTACCTAGGGGGTGGGAAGTAGCCATCACTCACCCCCCACCAGCATCTGGCTCTCAGCCCTAGAGGTGGTCTGGTCTGCAATATACCAGAGACCCCAGAATGCAAAAGGGATTGACTTCTAGTTTTCAGGGACTCTTGGGGTGATTCCTGAGCTACTTCACCCCCTCAACCAGTGGCTCCCAAAGTCAGTGGACCCACCCCAGAGATTCTCATTCCATTGGCTTGGAGTGAGGCTGAGAAATCTGACTTTTAAACAAGACCCCCTTGGGCAGCGGTCGGTTAAGCATCACTCTTTCTTTTTTTCTTAAGATTTTTTTTATTTGTTAGAGAGAGAGAGAGAGAGCACGAGCTGGGGAGGGGCCAGTGGGGTGGGAGAAGCAGATTCCCCGTTGAGCAGGGAGCCCGATGTGGGACTCCATCTCAGGACCCTGGGATCATGCATGACCTGAGCCGACTGAACCACCCAGGTACCCCAAGCATCACTCTTGATTTCGGCTCAGCTCATGATCTCAGTGTCGTGAGATCGAGCCCCACATCAGGCTCCGTGCTCAGCGTGGAGTCTGCTTGTCCCTCTCCCTCCCTCCACTCATGCTCTCTCTGTCTCTCTCTAAAATAAATGAATAAAAGTCTTTAAAAAAAAAAAAAGCCCCTCCCCACCAAGGAATTTTGAGGCAGGGGCTTCGTGGCCCGCACCTAGGATATTAACAGACATTTTTATTTTGGGTAATGGTGCTTGGGGGAAGGCAGGGGTGACACTGAGGAGCCAAGAAGGAAATACGCTTGGGGGCGCCTGGGTGGCTCAGTCATTAAGTGTCTGCCCTGGGCTCGGGTCGTGGCCCCGGGGTCCTGGGATCGAGCCCCACGTTGGGCTCCTGGCTCGGCGGGGAGCCTGCTTCTCCCTCTCCTCCCCGCTCATGCTCTCTCTATCTCTGTCTGTCTCCCTCTCAAATAAATAAAATCTTTGGAAAAAAAAAAAAGAAGGAAATACGCTTGGACACCAGCGTGTCTGACGGGTCCCGTCATCCGGTGTGAACCAGTTACTAAGTAGCAGTGGGACAGAAGGCTGGCCTTCTGTGATGAGGGAACAGAAGGCAAGCTGAGGACAAAGCAGAAGCTGACACCCCCACAACCCCTCTCCCCATGGGGTATATGTGACATTCCTCAGGCACTCCTGGCTGCCCTAAAGGAAAAACAAACGGTTAACTTGTAGAGATCACAGTCCTGCAAGACCTGAGTCTCCCTAAGTTTACAAATGTCCTAGTGATTTACAAGGAAGATGCCTTCTAATCAATAGCCTAACTTCCAGAGACCCATAACTCAGTTTCCTGAATTTCCATAAAATTGAGCGAGGCTGAGGCAGAAGGAAATGTAAATACAATTAAATGTCCTTATAATCTGCAGCCCATTGACAGATAACTGAAGCGGGCAGAGTGTAATGTTCCTCCAGGAAGCTCCCTACTATCTTAATGTTAATGCCTTACTAGAGGGGTAGACAACTTGAACCTGGCAATGGCAAGGCCTCTGGTATCCTGTGAGTCTTCTTTAATACATGAAAGTTCTTTTGAAACCTCCCTTTTTCCTTACCTCCCCCAACCCCATAGTACATAATCAGCCACTACTCACAGCCCCGGGGCAGCAGCTCTTTCTGCCCACGGGGCCTGTCCCCATGCTTTCAGAAACCACCATTCTGCACCAAAGACGCCTCAAGAATTCTTTCTTGGTCGTCGGCTCCAGACCCATCCCAACGACCCTCACCCATACTCCAAAACTTCATCAGCTGGACACAGAAGTCTCCATTTGGGCAATAAATGTCAGGCTCTTAGTTGATCGTTGGGGTGTCCAAGGGTTGCTGAGCCAGTCTGGTTATCAGAGGCATGCTACCTGTTCCTTCTAGAAGGGAGGCGTCACAAGGCCACCACAGCCAGTTCTCTGGGGTGAGAAAGCAGCTTGGGACGGCCTGTAGAACAAATGAAGCCTCTGAACGTCCACCAAGGGTGGGAGAGGCATGTGTGCAGCTCGAGTTTATGGTCGGGTCACTGTAAAGGCGATTCGATGAGTTCTGTCGAGGCTCTCCCAAACACCTGCAGGGCTCTCCAAGAGAGCTTTCGGTGATGGCAGGAATGTTCCGTATCTGCGCTGCCTGCTGAGGCAGCCACCAGCCACACGTGGCCATGGAGAACCTGAGATGTGGCCAGTGTGGCCGAGGAACTGATGCTTAAACTTTAGTTCACTGTAATTTATTTGAATTTGGCTTTCACGACCTCACAGGGCTGTGACCGCGGCGTCGGATGGTCAGCCCCAGCAGGAAGCTCACCTTACCTACCACATCACGGTGCTGGGAGGGAGGCAGCTCACCCAGGGGCCCTCCCTGGGGGAAATGGCTCCTCTTTCCCATCCCAGGGGCTGTCTACCTAGGCGCTGTGTAAGCCAGAGGCTGTGGAGGTGAAGCCTCCTGTCTCCTTCCAGCTTTTTCTCTGCTCAGAGGTAATGACGTCTCCCAGTTATTTCCCAGCAGCCACTCCTGTTCCAGGGCTGTCGGCCTTGCCTGGTTCAAGGTCAAGGGACCTGTCCAAGGCTAGAATACGAGCTCTGCTCTTTAGTTCTGGAAAGCACTTGCGGGGGAGGGGGGGAGCGGGAAGCAGTCTCATGTCCCTTGCTCGGAACACAGGCGAGCTTCGTAACTGCTTCCCTCACGCTGGTCTCCCCATTTCCCACTTAAAGATAAAAAGGGAGATTGAACATAAAATGAAATGGAGCTATTCTCGACGATGACATTTTTAAAAGGCAAGTGCATCATAGACACTGTAAACATCCAGCTGTGGGAAAAAATATGGACCCTCAGCTAGCCCCACAGGGCTGCCCCACACGGTCAAGCAGAATCTCTGGAAATAAAAATCCCTCACACAGGCAGAAAACAGCTTCAATTACCTGAGACAGATTCGGCACATCTCTGCCAAGGTTGGCAAAAGACTTTCATCTTCAACTTCCACCCAGGCTGCACCTGGCGAGGCAAAGGCCTGCAACCCAGGGCCTGCACTCCAGAGCTGCCCGAGGCCAGGGCACAGAGCAGGGTGTAGGCACCGATCTGGGGAGGGATGGCGGCGCTGCTGGGTGTGGGTGAGGGTGAGGGTGTGACCTCGGAGGTCACAGAATGCAGAGCGGAGAAAAAAGGGGCATTGACTCCAGCACTCAGTACCAGGAGGGTCTGCTGACCAAATAGTGACTCCAGAACCCCTGGACAGGCCAGGGGTCGCACATGGGAAGGAGTGCTGAGAACACAGTGACAAGTCCCCCCCCTCCCAGTGTCACCAACCAGCCCCGCTGTCTAGAACTGACAGCAAGCAGTCCCAAGGGGCAGCCCCAGAGGTGAGAGTACCCCGGCTACTACAGCCCAGGAGAGTGACCGCGTGGCTATGGCCCTTACGGTCAGGAGTAGAGCTTCTGACGGCTTAAGGATAAAGAGCAGCAGAAGACCTATGAACAGAGGTCAGTTTGTCATGTAGCTTTGTGAAGGTTGATGATGATGACAAAAATCTCAAGCCCAAGGCTATAGCAAGAGGCAAAGCCTGACATTTGGAATCTCCAGAGCCTGCCTCCTCCACCCTCCTTCTAGAGAGGCTGGGTGCTGGCAGGTCAGCGTCTCAGGGTGTGACTCATGCCTCCCTGCCTGGGATGCTGGCAGCCACCCCCCGCCCTCGCAGGCCCACTTGAGACATGACTGCTCATTCCTTTTATTTATTCCCTGTTCCTCAACCACCTCTCCTCACCCCAACCCATGACTAATGTGCTCCCACCACCCCAGGGCATGCTGGGAGGGCATCAGCACCACTGCAATTATCTGGATCGTTGAGCCCCCAAAATATCTTTTCACCCCCCCAGCATCAGCTTTGCTCTGATATTATCCATATGATGTCCATATAACCCCAGCAATTCAGATGCATGGTCTACACAGTGAGAACGAATCCTCAGCCACCGGTTTCCACTGGTTGTGAAGGTCAGCTCCAGGCTGGCCAAGAATTCCTTCGTGTTAGCCATTTCACCATGGGGCTCTATTCAGACCCTCAGTGTTGGTATAAAGATTATTTTAAGCTAAAGACCTTTGAGATTCAACAGATGCAGATAAAAGCCTTCTCGGAACTTCTCTTATCTGACTAAAAGCAGAAACTTCTGAGAAATGAGGACTGCCATAAATTCCCTCTTTGGTGTCGGTCTACTCCCAGGAGACAGATCAAGAGCAAACAAGCCATCAATCCCCTCCCCAGAGAAGGTCTATGGCTCTGAAGGAAGAAAGACCACTCGCATCTGCATAAACAAATGTCATCACAGACTTTATCTCCCATTTGTTCTCCTAAGAAACTTATTTGCTCTTCCCATAGGAGCTTTCCCCTTCTCTCCATTTACTCTAAATTAAGTATATAAGCCCCAAATTCCAACCACCCTCTTTTTTTTTTTTTAAAGATTTTATTTATTTATTTATTTGAGAGAGAGAGAGAAACAGCACGAGAGGGAAAAAGGGTCAGAGGGAGAAGCAGGCTCCCTGCTGAGCCGGGAGCCGGATGTGGGACTCGATCCCAGGACTCCGGGATCATGACCTGAGCCGAAGGCAGTCGCTTAACCAACTGAGCCACCCAGGCGCCCCTAACCACCCTTTCGAGTTACTCATGACTGAGGACTCTTTCACATATGCATGACACACGTGTAAATAAACATCTTCTTCCTGTTGCTCTCTGTTGTCGGTTTAATTTGCAGTATCTAGTCCCTGAACCTAAGAGGGTAGAGGAAAACTTTTTCCTTCACTACATTACCATCCTCTCATACCTCAGAAACATGTTCATTTGAGAGCTAATGGGATCTTAGAAGTGAATTCATCCAAGAAGCTCCAGCATCTTTGGAAACAAAGACATGTCTGGGCCATGCCCCAGAGATATTCATCAGTCCGACTAGTACTAGACGTTTGTATTTGTTCAAGAGCACCCCTGTCATCCTGGTTGGGAACTTCTGCCTCTGTCCACCCCTGTCATCTGGCCCAGAGGGAGAAACAATCTGCCCACGGCTCGAGCTGATTAATTAGTGGCAGAGCCAGGACTAGATGTGCCCACAGGCCTGTGCCACCTCTCCTACATACAGAAGGGCCCAACTCCCTGGCCATGGGTTCAAGGCTCCCTGAGTCTGTCCCCCACCCTCTGGGCTGCCACCCCCTGTCCCCGAGCTCTTCCTTTAGCCTTTTGGTCGCACTATTATGATAGCCTGACATGCTCTCCTCACTCCTCCTGTCTCCCCCCTTGGAAGTATCTTAGTCCCCACCCTCGTTCCCAGCCCAATTCGCAGTGAGCCCTTCCTCCACCAAACACTCCCTGCCTGGTGTGGACTTTGGGATTTAACAGGCTGTAAATTTGTCTTTTTGTTGTGGAAGCTTCGGGAGGGCAGGATGTCTTCCCAGTTTCCCAGGGGTTCTTCTCCACAGAGTGTGCTGAATAAATGGGAGCTTGTGAGCTGACGTGACCCAGCTTTCCTCTGCGGACCTCACTCAGAGGAAGCACACTGCACCTTCAAACATTTGCTTTTGGAACTTCCCAGCCTGGGCTCCTTGACAGATTAAATGCTGACATTTTCCATTTGTGTAAATGTTCCCCACAAGACTGAAAGACCCACCTGCTCTCCTAGCAGGCCAGGGAAGACTAGGTAAGTGCTGGCGGCGGGGGGGGGGGGGGGACAGTCCCCACACCCCAGGCTGACCAAGGGCACAAAGGAAGCTTTAAGAGGTAGTCCAAAAAGGACCGACAGTCTAACCAGACAGAACAGGAAACATCCAAGTTGTGATTTAAAAAAATTCAAGAATCCATTTAGGAGCCCAGCTCATTCCTTCTGCCAGTTTCATCTGCAAGGACACAGTTGGCTGGAGACAGGTGGGGCTGCCAAGTGTGGACACCTGGGAGGGCGGATATTGGCCTGCAGGCCCCTGCTGGCTCCTCCACGCTCCAAAGGGCACTGGCAGCCCAGGGCAGCTGCCTAGCTAGAAGTAGGCCTCACCATCTGCCCCTACACCCCCGAGGGTGTGTGCATCTTCCTGCCGGGGGCACAGGGGGGTTTCAGCCCAGAAACCAGTCCTGCCAAGGTCTCTGTCCCCAGAAGTGCTCCTCCAGGAGAGTAGGTCAGGAGGTAACTGGGATCTGTAGCTGCTGCTGGCAACTCAGGGGTGTGAGGCAGGCGGCTCCCTGCAGGGCCCTCCAATCGCAAGCACAGCGGTCAGGGCAGCCCCGGAATAAGCACTCTTCCATTCTCTTCGCTGCTACAGCCTCCACGACTCCTTAAACACCTGCCCTGTGCCTCCAATGTCGGCCTCCTTTCCTTCTCCCCTGCTTGATCTCCCTGGCATTTCCTGCCTCCCCCCACAGACTGACATCGTCCCCTCCCCCCCTTGCACTGAATTTCTTCCAGGCCCCTTCACAATCATTTCTGAGGCTCAGTGCCTTTGCTCTTCCGTTCCCTCTACCAGCAGCACACTTTCCCCGGTGCCTGGAAAACTCCTCCACATGCCTCAAAACCTGGCGTCAATGTCACTGCCCTGGTGAAGCCCTTTCCGACTCCACTGTGCAGCCAGTCTTGGCGCTATTATGGCACGTGTGGCACTGTTTGGTAACTCTTTACTTACAGGTCAGTCTTGTTCCCTCTCACCTCTAAATAATGAGGTCCTTGAAGGCAGTGACTGTTTCTGTAAACCGCTTATGCAACACAGTGTCTCGTAGGTCCAAGCTGTCAATAAATATTTGTTGAATGAGTGGGTGCAAATTGGGTTTTCATCCTGCTTCGTAACCCTTAATGGGGGCCTCTTACCTGGGGACGAAATCCTTGGCAATTCATTCCACACACTTTCTGTACACATCATGGACTAATCATTCCCATGTTTGGCATTGTGGAGAATTACAAAAATATAAAAGAAAGGATCTCCACCCAGAGTTCCAAAGAATTAAACAAGAGCCCAGATGAAACAATGAGGAAGACAGTGGGTGCCCCTGGGATATTCCAGATGAAGTGAGTGTTGTGCCCAGCAGGGAGGGATCCAAGACAGTCTCCTGGGGCACCAGGTCACATGTGAGTCAGCCCCAAAGAATAGGTAGATTTCGGGATGCCTGGGTGTCTCATTAGTTAGTGTCTGACTCTTGATTTCGGCTCAGATCATGAGATCGAGCCCCGCATTGGGCTTGGCACCTGATGGCAGGAACCCAGGCTAGGATTCTCTCTCTCCCTCTGCCCTGCCCCTGCCCCCCACCCTCCACACTCTCTCTCTCAAAAGAAAAAAAAAAAAAAAGAAAGAATAGGTAGATTTCAACAATTAGACATGAGAGTGGGAGGCATGAGGGCATGGGAAAGATGCATTCCTGGTCCCCGAGGCAAAAGTGCTCAGATGTGTTTGAGGGCTGTTTGGCTGAAAAGCCCACATAGAGAGAACAGCAGAAAGTCAAGGTGGACAGGGCTTGTCCAAACATATGTCCAAGATGTGGCTCTCCTCAGAAGGGCGGGCTCCAGAAGGACTTATTCAGAACTGGGTGGCCACAGGGTCTCTGAGGAGGTCTGGTGGGGACAGGTCTTACCAGCACTCCAGCTGTCGGTCCCAGCAGAGGGTGAGGGAAGGGAGCAGGTGGGCCAGTGGTGAGGACAGAGAATGTCTTAGAGTTCCCTCACCTCTCCGACATTTCCTAAATCCCATACCTAATAGTGGTTTGGTCTAAGGGGAGCAGTTCAGTCCACCAGCCTCCCTCCAGAAAGCCCGCAGAACCTCTCCCACCCCCTCTCCCTTCAGGAGACGGGGACCTGTGATCTCTCAACCACAGGACAGGCAAATGTTTCTTAGGCACCATCTACCTGAAGGATACTAAGTGAAGCACAGCGGGGGATACCCAAGGACAGAGGACATGGACCTCTAGTAATTCACTGCATACAATATAAAACAGCCACAGAGGAACGCCTGGGAGGCTCAGTTGGTTAAGCGTCTGCCTTCCGCTCGGGTCATGATCCCAGGGTCCTGGGATAGAGCCCTGCATCAGGGCTCCTTGCTCAGCAGGGAGTCTGCTCCTCCCTCTGACTGCAGCTCCCCCAGCTTGTGCTCTCTCACTCTCTCTCTCTGGCAAATAAATAAATAAAATCTTAACAAAATAAATAAATAAAACACCCACAGCGCCAGGCCAGGGATTAGGTGAATATAGGATGCAACTGGCCTCAACTTTTTAGGGTGGCCCTATAAATTATTGTCTAAACTGGGGGAGAAACTATTAGTTAATATTGCTAGAATACAGGCAGGAACAGGGACTGCCCAGGCCAGCCAGCACGGTGGTCAACCACTCACATCACTCTTAGGTTTTCAAAATTTCCATGTCCAGACCGGTCCTTGGCCCTGAGCTCCATCCAGAGCCCTAGTCAATTGCCTGCTGGGCATTTCTGTTTGGATATCCAGCAGGCTACTCAACCACAATGCGTCAAAACTGAAGTCAGTATCTCCCTTCTCCCCCACCCCTGAGCACGGGCCTTTCCTCCTTTTGTGTGCCCGACTCACATGTTCTGAGCCAGACCCTGGGAGTCATCCTGGAGTCCTCCCCTTCACCATACCCAGAGCCATGGCCTCTACCTCTCTGTCACCTCACCTGCTCAGGACTCCTTGCCCTGGAAGGACTGGCCTTCCTGCCATTACAGCCATTCATTCATTCACAGAAAACACTGACAGGTGCTGGGGGTTAGAAATACAGAGATAAAGCAAAGGTGGCAAAACCATGACCAATCCATCCACCTAGGTGAGAGGACTTTGGGTGTTGCTTGTACCATTCCTGCAATTTTTCTCTGGCTCTTAAGTTTTTCAAAATAGAAAACTAGGCATATA